>NC_082687.1:43038173-43377102 GCF_949987515.2 Delphinus delphis | reverse complement strand
GTAAGAGAATGAAATTATAACATTTTCTCACACCATATACAAAATAAAGTAAAGATGGATTAAGTACCTAAATATTTTGAATTAAAGGACAATAAAAATAGAACTTATAAAAATTTGTGGGATGCAAAAAACGCATTGCTTAGATGGAAATTTATAGATTGAATTGATATACTAGAACAGAAGTGAAATATAAAATCAATATTCTAAGTTTCCACCAAGGAAACTAGAAAAAGAAGAACAAATTAAATCTAAAGTAAGCAGAAGAAAAGAAATAAGAAGTAGAAGATAAATCAATGAAATTGTTAATAGGAAATCAATAGAGAGAATCAACAAAACCAAAAGCTGGTTCTGTTTAAATATAAATAAAATCGATAAGCCTCTAGCTGGGCTAAGGAAAAAAGAGAGTGGACATAAATTACTAATATCAGGAATAAAAGATGGGAAATCACTACAGACACTATAGACATTAGAAAGATAATAAATGAATAATATAAACAACTCTGTGCACACAAATTTGATAACCTAGGTGAAACAGACTAATTCTTTGAAAGATGCAATTTGCTAAAACTCACAGAAGAAATAGACAATATGAATAATCCTATATCAATTAAAGAAATTGAATCAATAATTAATAATCTTCCAAAACATAAATCACCAGGCCCAGGGGGGCTCATGTGTAAATTCTATCAAACATTTAAATTATACCACTTCTCTATAATCACTTCCAAACAATAGAAACAGAGGGAATACTTCTTAATTCATTCTATGAGGCCGGCATTACTCTAATACCAAAACTAGACAAAAACATAACAAGGAAAGAAAACTACAGACCATATCTCTCATGAACACATATACAAAAGTTCTCAATAAAATATTAGCCAATTGAATACAACAATGTATAAAAAGAATTATACACCACAACCAAGTATGATTTACCCCAGGTAGGCAAGGCTGGTTCAATATTCTAAACTCAATTAATGTACATAATATCAACAGTATAAAAAATAAAAATCACATGATCATATCAATAGATGCAGAAAATGTATTTGACAAAACTCAGCATCAATTCATGATAGAACTTCTCAGTAAAATAGGAATAGAGGGAAACTTCCTCAAATTAATTTAAAACATCTATGAAAACCCATAACTAACATCATACTTACTGGTGAGGAACTTGAAGATTTCTCACTAAGAACATATACAAGACAGGGATGTTCCTTCTCACCATTCTTTCTCAACATCATACTGGAAGTTTTAGTTAATGCGACAAGACAAGAAATGAAAATTAAAGGAATACAGATTGGAAAGGAAGACATAAAACTGTCTTCGTCCACAAATGACATAATTGTCTATGTAGAAAATCTGAAAGGATCAACAAAAGATACCTCTATTGGAACTAATATGTGATTATAGCAAGGTTTCAGGATACAAGGTGAAAGTCAATTGCTTTCCTATATACCAGCAAGGTACAAGTGGAATTTGAAGTTAAAAACACAATACCATTCACATTAGCACCCAAAAACATGAAATACTTAGGTATAATCTTATAAAATATGTACAAGATCTATATGAAGAAACCTACAAAACTCTGATGAATGAAATCAAAGAACTAAAGAAATGGAGAGATAGTCCATGTTCATCGATAGGAAGACTCAACACAGTCAATATTCAGCTCTTCCCAGTCTAGATTCAATACAATCTTAAAATCTCCATAAGTTATTTTGGGGATATCAAGAAACAATTTCTAAAATTTATTTGGAGAAGATAAAGATCCAGAACAGCCAATGCAATACTGAAAGAGGAGAATAAAGCTGGAGGACTAACACTACCTGACTTCAATTTGGCCCAATCAGAACTAAAAAACTGCATTTGCTGTATCAAGGGCCTCCATCTAAAGAAGTCCTGTCTAAGCATGAAGCCAAATACAGCAGAGAGGAAAGTAAAAAGTGGAAAAAAACAAGTTCCTGATAACATTACTTGAGGCTTGGACTTTGCAGGTACATGAACTAATAATGTGATGAGTTTTGGGGGTTTGTTTTTTCTTAAACTTGTTTGAGTTGGGTTTTCAACTGAAGGAATCTTACTTGATATAAGCCTTCATTTTAGGCAATGAATACCACTAGGTACTAGATATACAATAGTAAAGAAGACACTATTTCTAACCACAAAGTGTTTATAATCTAGATGAAGAGATAAGCAAGAAAACAGTATGTTAAGTGCTGAGACAGGAAAAATTCAGGGATTTTTTTCTATTTGAGTACATATAAGTTCTAGATAGCATCAGTTCTCAGCATCAGGTGAAGACTAGATTATCACCAAGATGTTCATTTGATATGAGGTGGTGAAAACCAGATGGAGTTTAACCCCATGTTTAACCCTGTCAAAACTTTGCAGAAAGGGCTTTTGTAACTCTGGGAGCATCAATGGCCCAGCCACTGACTGGGATTCAGAACCTAAGTACCCCACTGATGGGAAGATATTGGTGAAAAAACTACTTTCAAAGGGCTGGGAACAATTTGGCAGGGTAGTTTGTAAAAACTGTAAGTTTTAGGTAGGAAAACCTCAGGACAGTTTTCTCATTAGACATCCACAGTGTTCTAAAGTCCATTCAAGCAGAAGACTTAGAAATATTGCAGGAAAAAAAGGGAAGGTCATATTAGCTTCACATTCTAACCTTTATCAGGTTCAAATTTCCCCCTTTCACATAGCACTGAGAAAAAAAGACTTAGCACAAGGCTACACTAATCAAGACTGTGGTATTTGTGAAACAACAGACAAACAGATCAATGGAACAGATTAGAGAGCCCAGAAATAGACCCATATTAATAGAGTCAACTGATCTTTGACACAAGAGAAAAGGCAGTATAATGGAGCAAAGATAGTCTCTTCAACAAATGGTGCTGAAATAATTGGCCATCCACATGAAAAAGAAAAGGAATCTAGACACAGCTTACACCCTTCACAAAGTCAAAGGGGATCACAGGGCTTCCCTGGTGGCGCAGTGGTTGAGAGTCCGCCTGCCAATGCAGGGGACACGGGTTCGTGCCCCAGTCCGGGAAGATCCCACATGCCGCAGAGCAGCTGGGCCCATGAGCCATGGCCGCTGAGCCTGCGCATCTGGAGGCTGTGCTCCGCAACGGGAGAGGCCACAACAGTGAGAGGCCCGCGTACCGCAAAAAAAAAAAAAAAAAAAAGGGGGATCACAGACCTAAATGTAAAAAGCAAAACTATAAAAATCCTAGAAGATAACATAGGAGAAAACCTAGATGACCCTAGGTAGGGTTATGACTTTTTAAATTCAACACCAAAGGCATGATACATAAAAGAAATAATTGATAAGCTGGACTACATTATAATTAAAAACTTCTGCTCTGCAAAAGACAGTGTCAAGGGAAAGAGAAGACAAGCCACGCAGTGAGACTGTCATCCAAAAATATACAAAGAACTCTTAAAATTCAACAAGAAAACAAACAACCCAATTTTTAAAAATGAGCCAAAGATCTTAACAGACACCTCACCAAAGAAGATATACAAATGGCAAATAAGCATATAAAAACATGCTCCACATATATGTTATCAAGGAAATACAAATGAAAATGAGATAACAGTACGCACTTATTAGAATGGCCAAAATCTGGAAAACAGACAACACCAAATGCTGACAACGATGTGGAGCAAAAGGAACTCATCACTGATGGAAATGCAAAATGGTAGAGACACTTTAGAAAACAGTTGTGTGATTTCTCACGAAGCTAATAGTGCCTCTTGGTATTTACCCAAGAGATGAAACTGTGTTCACACAAAACCTGAACATGTATGTTTACAGAAACTCTATTCATAACTGCTAAAACTTGGAAGCAACTAAGTTGTCTTTCAGTAGATAAATGGGTAAATAAACTGTCGTACATCCAGACAATGGACTGTTATTCAGTGCTAAAAAGGAAATGAGTTATCAAGCCATGAAAAGACATGGGGAAACTTTAAATGCATATTACCAAGTGAAAGAAGACAATCTGGAAAGGCTACATACTGTATAATTCCAACTATATGACAACTATATGACATTCTGGAAAAGGCAACACTATGAAGACAATAAAAGTAATCAGTGGCTAGGAGTTGGGGCTAAAGGGATGAATAGGTGGAGTACAGAGGATTTTTAGCACAGTGAAGATAACTCTGAATGATATGATTATGATGGATGCATGTTATTATACATTTATCCAAACCCATAAAATGTAAAACAGCAAGAGTGAACCCTAATGTAAACTATGGACTTTGGGTGATTATGATGTATCAATATAGGCTCATCAATTATAACAAATGTGCCATCTGGTGAAGGATATTGATAAAGGGGAAGGCTGTGCACATGTGGGGGCAGAGGTATATGGAAAGTCTCTGCACTTGCCTGTCAATTTTGCTGTGAACCTAAAACTGCTCTAAAAAATAAAGTCTTAATAAAAAATAAAATTAAGAAATAAAGACTAAAGAAAGTGGGATACAGTTAACATGGAGATTAAGAATATTGGCTATAGAGCTTGACTGACTCCATTCACATTCCAGCTTTACCACTCACAAGTTATGTAACATAGAGAAAAGTAGTGAACCTCTCAGTTTCCTCATCTTTTAAATGGGGATAATAGTAGTACCTATCTCATAGGGTTGTTGTGATTAATAAGGTAACATATGGAAAGCACTGTGGACAATTCCTGGAACATAAGAAGTGCTAAAAAAGTGTAGCGTTAGTTATTATTAGTTGGAATATTAGGGTCATCACAGTAATAGAGTCTTTAAATTTTCAGTATTTAGAATGTCTGCCAACATCTGAATATCTACAAATCCGATAATTAGAAAAACTCTTACTAGAGATGCCCAATACATTTGTCAGTGATATTGAATGTTACTATCTCACTAAGAATGTGCTAATGAAAATTCAGCAAAACAAGTCTTTTCACAACTTGTACAAATGTGCTGCAAACACCCGGAAAAAAAAAAAAAAAACTAACCACATTTTGTACTGGATTTAGTGTATCTATTTTAGAAAATCTAGGCGCTATCCTAAAGGCAGGACCTCCCATTTAAAAATACTAGGAGGGGTGGGGGAGACTCAAAAGCCCATGCGTTAAATGTGTTTCCATTCATTTCACAGAGAGCTGACCCCAAATCCCAGCATGTGTGTATAACTGTCTCAGATACCTGAAAGTAAACAAATCAGATAACTAGTCCTGCCTATTGAACCAACATAAAAGTTCCGATCAAAAAGTTCTCCTCATCAGATGTTCACATATTCAAAAGTTTACCACATCCCATAATGTGTTGACATGTTTACCATGATTTGCTAAGAAGCAGGGAAGACTTTTCTCCACTAACAGGAGGCTTCTACAATCAGACTCCTGAAGGGTTTTAGCAGTTCAAGCAGGTGAGTGACAAACATGATTACAACCAGCAGGAAACACAGTTAGATCAGCTTTTTCTCCTACTCAACCCTCTCCTATAAAATATCTCACATTAAGTTGCCAAAATGATGAACTTTAGAAAATATTCACAGCCCAGTGACACATTTTCAAGCTTTAATTAGCAACAGACAGCTAATATTGCCTTGCTTTGTGTGACTTGAAGATTGACTAACCTGAGTGCCTTCCTTTTCACCATCATCTGATACCGTCATCTTAGAGTAGTTGGGGCAGGAAAGAATTCATGAAATGGAAGACAATGTATATGATATTATAGAAAAGGAAATGAACTGCAGTTAAGAGACCTCGGTTTTGCCACAGACCATGGTTCTGTCGTTTAAAAAATGAAAACTATGTTCTTTCACATGTTAGTAGGACTTTCCCTTAACTTTTCACACACCTCTTATAATCTTCTCAATGATTGTAAGCAAAGTTAACCTCTAAGATTAATCTGTAAGAAAATTTCTAGGGCTGATACTCCTGATAAGCCTAAGAACAAAAAATCTGAAATCTTGAGGGACAAATATTTATGGCCAAGTAGTCTTCAGCAAGCCTACTTGCATGACCTTTGTTATAGTATTTTTATATACCTTGTTCTATATAGGGAGCGTGAAGCTCTCAGGTGACAACAGTCAGGTTTGCTGAAGTATACTTTTTAATTTTTCTATAGATGATTTTCACTTAGCTCTCAAGTTCACTCTAATGTGAAACTAATTTTCCTAATTCAAGTTGGCTCAGTCACTTCCAGACATGCCTCAATCTCTTTGGGTTTAAAATCTATTATTTCATGCTTTTTCTTTTTACCTCTCCCCCCAGATAATCTAAGTTCTATGAAGCTCATATTATGTTTCCAGTATCAGGCCAGGAATGCCTACAAAGTATGCTATCCTCCATCCTCACTAGCCAATGCTGAGTGTTTTGTTCATTCTGTCTTTGAGTACTGCTTTGTCACTTGATGCCTGTCCTAACTTGGAAGCCAAGTCTGTCCTATCATAGCCTCTAGTCATCAGTGAATAAACCCCTATTTCCCTTAGGGATTCCTGGTCTACACATAGCTCTTGCCTCTCCCACTAGGGTGCACGGGTCTCTGAGAGGCTGTCCTTGGACTCACCAATCAGATGTCTTCAGCCATGGTGAATCTACCACTCAGGCACGATGTTGGACTGTGGGCTTCTCCATACTTTGCAGTTTGGTGGCTATACCCTGTGGAGCAACACAATGGTCCCATCTGCTCTGAGATCCCCACACACTTGACTGAACTTTCTTTTGCCTTTTTTTGTCCTTTAAGTGACAAAAAAAGACCATAATCCTACATCATGCTACATTTTTGCCAACTCAATGCTGCAGTATTTGGCAAATGGTAACCACCAATTACTAGTGGTTACTGAGTCTGGGGAAGGTATGCAAAAAAATGTGCGTGCACCTTAAAGTTTTGGGTAAATGAGTAATTTTATTTGAAATTACTTGATTATAAGGCTAGAGGATGTGGTAGACTGAATAACGGCCCACCAAGATGTCTAGGTCCTAATTCCCAGAGTCTGTACCTTACATGTCGAAAGCGACTTTACACAGGTTGATTAAATTAAGAATCTGGAGATGAGACAGTATCATGGTTTATCCAGGTAAATCTGGTGTAATCATAGGAGTCCTTATAAGAAGGAGGCAGGAGATCAAAGAGACAGTAGGAGATGTAAAGGCAGAAGCAAGACAATGATCGTGAGTCAAGGCATGTAGGCAACCATGTGAAGCTGAAAAAGGCAAGGAAATGGATTCTCCTCTCAGAGCCTCCATAAGAAATCAGCCCCACCAACACCTTCACTTTACCCTGAAGACTCATTTTGTACTTCTGACCTCCAAGACTGTAAGATCATAAATATGTGTTGTTTTAAGTCACTAAATTTATGGTAATTTATTACAGCAGGGACAAGAAAATTAACACAAAGGCTATGAAACAAAAATCAAGGTATTACCACTTTGAAAAACAACTTGGCAATTTCTTATAAAGTTAAACGTATATTTACTCTATGGCCCAGCAATTCCATTCTTAGGTACTTGTCCAAAAGAAATGAAAATGTAGAGTCTTATACACTAGTATGCATCTTTATTCATAGTAGCCAAAAACTGATAATGGCCATATGTCCATCAACAGGTGAATGGATAGGCAAAATTACGATATAGTCATATAATGGAATTCCACAACCCAGCAATAAATGGAAATGAATACCAATACTCACAGCAACATGCATGAATCTCTAAAACATTATGCAGGCTGAAGCTAGGAACAAAATGTACATACTATACAGTTCTTCTTTTATAAGTTTTATGAAAGGAAAATTAATCTATAGTGATAGAAATCAGATCATTGGTCGCTTAGGGATATGGGGGCATTGCCTGTATAGGAGCATAATGTGGGGTGAAGAAAATGTTTTACATTTTGATTGTTGTGGTGGATACATGGGTGTGAAAATGTACCATAATTCATCAAATTGATGCTGACAAACCAATGGCTATTATTCAAGACTTTAAAAATGTGAGGAACATTTTTTGGGGCTGTACACTAGAGCCCCAAATTAATGTGGCCTCTAAATGTTTCCACCTGATTTCCAGAAAATAGTACTGGGAAACTGTATGAACAAATATTTACCTGATAAATTACAAGTAGTATAATTATAAAACTTAGGATGTTATTCAAAGTATAACAAAGAGTTGCTGTTTTAAAAAGTATCCCTTTTTTGGAAAAGATATTTTCTTTGAGGAGGCTCTATATTTTATTTTAGCCCTATATTTTAGGTTGAACCATGTGAAATTACCCTCTGCGTTGGTTAAAAATTTTTGAATATCAGCAATTTCATATGATTCAACCTAATGAAAAGCTAATTTTTCAACCCGTTCCATTTCATAGCCAAGTATTAAAAAATAACTAAGATATTGTCTGTTTTCTTCCAAAGTAAAAATTATACCCTGAGTGAATATCCTCTTCCAATGCACACTTTAAAAATTAGAATACAATGATTGTTTTATTCTCTGACAATTGTTTCAAATATAGTATATATATTTTTAAAGTATTTTTACATACGAAATGCTGTCGGTTTAAAACACCCTGCGTATATTTACATTCCAAATCAGTGTCACTTTCATCATGTTACCATAGTGGAGTGTTTCTTCTGTAATGCATTAAAAAAAAAAGAGCAAAAACAGGGTATTCTTAAGCAAACAGACTTCGACAAGCTGCTCTGCAAAGCTTACTTAAGTGCATGCTTTTGATTACTTCAGGTATCTATAACTACCTAAAAGCAATCTAGAAATAAGTTTCAACCCAATTCAGGTCCTTCCTTCAAGTCTTCATGGCTTTAGTTACTGACTAAAATAATGGCTTTGTTATGTTTGGAAACTACTGTCCTAGGAGTGAGTTGGGGTGATAGAGATAAGATGAGAACATATTTAAAAAATAGAATTTAAAACTCAGAGCATATACATGTGCTATCTACTTCTACTTGGTGGTAGCAGCCATAACTGACCTGGAGTGAGGAGAGTTCTGGGGGAAACCTGTAATGCTTATGTCTCCTGGCTTTCTCTGTCAACTGGGTTAAAAATAAAAGAATTTAGATGGACTATTTCAATCCTTTTGGAAGAACATATACTGAAAGCATAGTCCTAGGAATCTTTTTCCTTTGGCTGAAAGGGGACTAAGTAAGTTTGCAATCAGGAAAAAAAGAAGTTCTGTAAAAGAAGAATATAGAATGATTTATCTTATTAATATGGGGGGTTTGGGGCCTGGAGGAAAGCCCTATTAAATTCTGCTTTTCATTATAGAATGCTACCTACATCGCGGAAAAGGAAACAGAGAGAGGTGGTCCTACTGCCAGAACTTGTATTTTCCCACTGGATATTTAGAAAGTATCCAAAATACATTCTCCTTCGCTCTTAAACTCAGAAAAAAATATGGAAATGTCATTAATATTTTGACCTTACATTTTTTTTTCTAAGAGGATTTTCATCTTTGGGAACCCTCGATAATGTTTCACAGAATTTTCAGTGTCTCTCCTCAAAGCAATGAATTCCTTTCTCCTGCATATCAAACCACTCCCATTCTCCTTGTTCCCAACATTTAATTGTTCCCCCTTTGCCATTAAGCCCAAAATTCCAAATCTTCACAACTCCAAGATAACAAAAGATACAATGCTTCAGAGTTTTTACATCTTTTTGCTGGTATAGCCAAGACTACATATAATCCAATGACTGAAATAACTATGTTTGGGAATGAGGAGACATATTTCAAATACTTCTTTACTGAGATGAAAATAAAACCCTCTTGAATTGTGTGTTTTTCTTTAAACAGTCTTACTTTTAACCTTCTGTTTGCCAGATGGTGGAACTGAATATCCACTTAATATGAACGCAGTACCTAGATAGGTTGGATTAAGCCATAACATGAAGAAAAACAGGAATGTCATTTCCCTATGCTTTCAAAAAGAAGTATGCTTTTTATTTTCTCCTCATTTGTCTGACTCTGACACAGTGAATACTGATTATAAAAGACACATTGGTGCACCCAACTTCAGTCCATTTTATCCATCTGGGTAGAGAAAGTATGACAGGCGTGCGTGGGTGTGGATGTGTGTTGTGAGAATGTATAAGCAGGAGTACAGGCTTGAGAGCGCGAGAAAGTGAAAGCGAGAAAATGGACTGTGAAAATTTAAGTCTACCCCAAATTCTGATTAACAAGTCTGTTATTTAATCTTCATTTATCTTAACTCATTTTGTAGTCAGGGCACATGGGCGTCATTTTTCTCAAGGAAGCTTTCTCTGATTAGAAATGCAGAACCAATAGAACTGTGGTCTATTATTTGAAATGCTTCCCTGGTCTTTGTTTTTGGATGCCTGCAGGAAACACAGATACACATGGGAAGGTCTCAAGTGTAGAAACTAAAACAAAGTAAAGAAGGCAAAATGGTCACACTGGTCATAGGGACAGAACCCAGAGCTGCAAACTCCCTATTCAGTGCTTTGCCAGCACACTCTGATACTTACCTTGAACTAGACCTACTTTTATTAACTTTGCTTTTTTAATGCTTTTCCCCCCAAAACTACCATTGTTGGTCCTATTTTGGTTTGCCCCTTGGTTTATGTTCCATCTCCTACTTATTTTATTTTCTCTAATTTCTTGCCCCCTTACATTTTTTCTTCTTAAATTCGTATTATCATTTATATCAGCTACTACAACTTTTCTTAATTTTTCTTTTTACAAACTCTAAGGTTTCTTTTTCTCTATAAATGTACATTTCTTAAAATCTAAAGATTAATGGGTAATTTAATTATTTTAGTGAAGTAAATTATATTGCCAGATTCTCCTTGGATTAACCTACTTCTCATTTAGGGGAAGTAAATGAAGCTAATTAGCCTGTAAAACTACTCACAGAGAGGAAAATGGCTCTTGTTAACCAACAGCCCAGGGTAAGTGATGCTTATAAATTTAAGTATTGGTAGGTGATATTTTACAAAATTCTTCTCATTATCTCATTTAATTCTCACAACTAAATATTGTTATAGGGCTTCCCTGGTGGCGCAGTGGTTGAGAGTCTGCCTGCTGATGCAGGGGACACGGGTTTATGTCCCGGTCTGGGAAGATCCCACATGCCGCAGAGCGGCCAGGCCCGTGAGCCATGACCGCTGAGCCTGCGCGTCCGGAGCCTGTGCTCTGCAATGGGAGAGGCCACAGCAGTGAGAGGCCCGTGTACCGCAAAAAAAAAAAAGAGAGCCAGAATAAATATTGTTATAAAGAAATTTTCATTTTATAAAGAAAGAACCACGACTTAAAGCCCCTTGCTCAAGGTCACACAGGTAGAAAGTGGAAGAGCAGGACCTGAGCCCAGGCCCTCTGTCTGCAAATCCCATACTCTTTTTCAACAGAAAACCTTGGGAAGAGCAGCACAGATCTTAAAAGTAAAGGCCTACTCTATACACAAGTTAAACTTTATAGAGGATTTCTATAAAATATATGCTTTAATTTAATGCCTCTACTTGCATGAATTATGTTTCATTAACTTCAGCTCACCTTTATTTTAGATGTTAGCTGACCGACAAGTCAAATCAGGCCTGGTTTCTGTCTTTGGAAACAAAGTTTTATTGGAAGAAATAGCCTCACCTATTTGTATATTGTCTAGGGCTGTCTTTGTGCTACAATGGCAGAGTTGAATAATTGCAGCAGGGACCATGTGGTCCAGAAAGCCTAAAATGTTTATTATCTGGACCTTTTCAAAAAATGTTTGTTGACTTCCGTCTTAGCTTTCTTACTACTGTTCAATCCTTTAAAATCTTTAGATAAATGAGAATAGATTGTAGCCAACAAAGTATAATTTCCTTAGAAGTAGACTGTGTCTATGCACAGCTATCAAAATAACCATTCTAAAGTCGTTTTTGAATAACATCAAGGGCAAGTCACACTACAGTTGACTGATTCTACCCCAGGCTACTCTTAGTTATTGAAAATCAACAGTACTGAAATAATTAAGGTTGTGGTCCAGTTATTTTAGACACGTAAACTCAAATCATAAAATATTCTTGTGTTTCCAGGTTGTTTCAGCAGGGATTTTTCTAATACTGGCTAATCTTCCCCAGATGAGAATTCATTGATTTGCTTAAGAAAGAAAAATGTTTCTGTTTTACAAAGATGAAATCTGTTAGATGCTCACTGCCTTGTCCCAATAGTAACTAAACAATATGATGTGACAGATGTTTGCAAAACTTATGTATTATACATCTCCATTTTTAACTTCTCAACTCATGAAACTATTGGTCCTGAGAACCTGCTTTTTTTGGTCTCTGATGGACACCAAAGGATAAGTAATAAGAATATTTAGTTTAAAAAGCTAGAAATAAATCCACAATCATTATTTCCTCCTTAAATAATAACTTAAATGAATACCACAAGAGTTTATTAAATTCTTTTTGGAAATTCTACTTTCATCAAGAACTTCTCTACAGGAAATGAGTTTCATAAATTCACTTTCTGTTGAATCTATCAATTTAAAATTCCTTTTTTTAAAAAAATTTTTATTGGAGTATAGTTGATTTACAATGTTGTGTTAGTTTCAGGTGTACAGCAAAGTGAATCAGTTATACATACACATATAACCACTCTTTTTTTAGATTCTTTTCTGATACAGGCCATTACAGAGTATTGAGTAGAGTTCCCTGTGCTATACAGTAGGTCCTTATTAGTTATCTATTTTATATACAGTAGTGTGTATATGTCCTTTGGTTTTTGTCTTTGTTTTGCCTCCTTTAAGAGAGTTACCTAGTTTTCATATACAAAATAGAATCCTTCAGGATTTTGAAAATTTTGGCTCCACTTTCTATCAAACTTTGCCATTCTATGTTGGAGTTTGTATCTTTTTAGTCTGCATTTATGTGGCAGCATTGCCATTCTTCTTCATTGTTTCAGAAGTCTTACCCTTTAGTGCTTTTTTCATTATATTCTTGAATATAGTGATCAGACCTTTAAGTGACAGGCACATCTGCAACATGATTTTCTGTAAGAGGAGGATACTGTGTTTTATTTTGTTTCCCTTCCCTTCCCGGTGATTGTCAGAACTTTATCTGCCTCTAATGGACTTGTCACTGTCCTCCAAGAAGAGTCTACAATGATCCCTGAGATGTAGTGAATAGATACAAGCCCATCACTCGGCAGGCATAGTTTGGATTATTTTCTTCATAAACGCATTGGCTCATTATCTCATCCTTGTCCTCTCTAAGATTCATATGTCAATTTTCTGTCCACTAAGACAGCTTCATGAGGTCCTCCTGCAGTTTATCCCCATCAGCTTGGAATTTTATTAATGAGAAGAGCTTAGGGTTATTGGCAAGCTTGGTAATTTCATCGTGAACACTTCCTTTTCCACATCGTTTATAAAGATGTTACTAAGACTGGCCTCTGAGCTAATCCCTAACTTTAAGTGGTTGAATAGATCACAAAACTAAAACTAAATATATGGAGAAGAATTAAACCCTATAATTGTTATTTCAGTGCAAGAGATGGTTTTGAATCTATGTGATTCAGAAGACAAATGAATTAAATCAACTCTATAGAAGGTGAAGCAATTGTTAAGGACACCCTTAACTATTCATAGTCAGACCCTGTGGGAAACTACTACCTTCTTTAACAAAAGACAAAGAAGAGAAGGTCTGCCCAGTGTGAACTGGATAATTGCTTACTCCTAAACCATCACCAGGACATAAGATATGGATGCTATTATCCCTTAACATTAAGAGCCAGTTGTGAACGCCAAATCTTTTACTTAGTATCCATGAGAATGACAGAAAATGGACTAAAACATTTCGACAAGATTTTATTTAACGCTGGAGGGCAACAGCAACAACAAAAATACACAGAAAGAAATTGAATCTAGAGAACCTGGACTATGAATTTTGAATTTTTTTTCTGGTGCTTAAGTTGCTCATCCTATCCAGATTCTGGCTGGCTTCCTGAGAGATATTCTCTTCAGCACCCAGCACTCAATAACCTAAGCTTTCAAATTCAATTCCCTTTCAAATTCAGTTCTCTTTCCCTGTCAATAGCACCATTCAAGAGGGAATGTACTTTGTGACCTATGAAGCCCTGACTTCACTCTTGTAAAGTAAATCAACAGGATAATCATCATCTTGAAATCACAAGACAATCCCAACTTCTGTACCAGAGATACACACATACATGAGTAAAGAGAAGCAATTTCCTTACAAGGATGAAGTTGATGAACTGTCAATTATGTTATTTAAGAATTAATATCAATACACAATTATTACTTCAGTAACACATGTCATTAACTCAAAATCAGTACAACATAAAGAAAATCTTGACTCTATCAATGGAGAGATAGATATAGATAAAGATATAGATATATCTGACTGGAATTTGGAAGGACTGGAGTTTGGAAGGACTCAAAGCAACTTAATTCCAACTGCTCTGAAATTTGGAAGGACTCAAAGCAAAGAGTTATTTAGCCATACCAGGTCAACAGTTAAGGTACTGATTGATGGGATGAATTTAGCAAATGGTTGCTCTCTTTTGGATATTTTCTGGGTAATACTTGAAGCAGAACCCTGTGCCACATCCCTTCAGTTCATCCTGGGTGTCAGATGACACTGTGCTGGACAGATCCTGTGCCGGCCGCAATTTTCCCAGCCCCCTCAAGTCCCTGCTGTATCACTCCACCTTTCTTCATTCTGCCTGCACAAGGGGCAGCCCAGAAGTTGGGGGGAGTTAATTCTCCCAAGGACAACCCTCAATCAGCTGAGAAGGAGAGTCACTAGACAGATGACCTGGCCTCTTGATCTCCCATTCTCTGGAGAAACAATTCTGAGTGCATTCTACTTGGTTCCTCAGAGGATCCCCAATAGAACTGAGCTCTAGTTACACAAAGCAGAAAGCAACTTGAATATTGACACCCTTTGTAGACTCTCCCCGCTTCCCTGCTTCATCCTGCTAACTTCTAACCAGATCCCCTCCCTACCCCCAGTCAAATAAAGTAGCGGCATCCTTGTCTTGGTCTCTGCTTTAAGGGAACCCAAATTAGCATAGTATCTGTATATCAGATTTATCAAACACTTGTCATTGAGCAGTCCAGTTTAATACCTGGAAAAAAAGGCAATTTATTATGGTAACAATTAGCAATGTTAACCACGGGCAGCATGAATGTTACTAACAAAAGAAAAATAACTTTTGTCCATTAAGAATGTCCAAAAGAATGGATTTTGTAAGGAAATGAAATCATAGAATGACTAAAAGTATACCACAGTTCTAACAAGGTTGTGAAATATATGCCTGATTTTGTAAAAAAAATGCAAATCTAACTGTAGACGTAGGATTTGTGGAAGAGGAACTACATTCACCGCAAGCAGTTACGGAACATTACATCTGTTGTCGTAGGTAAGTTGCTCCGTACAAAAAGGAAAGTCTGTCAGGAAATTTCAAACTGTCTCTGATTTGAAGGTAGGACAATATTGGGGTGGGAATAATAGATAATACCCTTGTTTCCATAACCATATTTTGGGCTAATTAAGACGAAAGCCAATGGGAATCAAGCAGCCAGAAGTCAAAATAGCACAGTTTACAGGCCAGGGGCTTTCCTTATGTTCACCCATTCAACCACAGGGGAAATTACCAGCACAGGTATCCCTGAGTGGAGAGGCCTGCCCTGTACAACTTACCCCAGGAGGAGTTAAACTGCTTGTGTGTGTGTGTGTGTGTGTGTGTGTGTGTGTGTGTGTGTGTGTGTGTGTGTTTCTGTACAGCAGGATCCCAAGAGAAAAGAGGGTTGAGAGGTAAATGATGTTTGCCTAGCTTCTCCTCCCAAACTCAACTATCAGATAAGTCACTCTTTCCTCTCTAAGGGAAGAGTAAGGGCACGGGCAGAAGGCATGAATGCCACACTAATTAAATACCTTCCACATAGAATGAGACTTCAGGAATGGGGAGAAGGCAAAATATCCACACCCAACAGATTGGGAAGCTGTTTCTCTGGATCCGTCACTCTCTGAAATATCATACAATCTCCTACAACCCTTGCCATTGTCTACTTCTTGTTTCTGTCAGAAAAAGAAACTATTTGATAAAGTGAATTTGAGTATAACGTGGGAGATTACAATGTAATTACAGGCCACTATTAGCTCAAGAATGAGTTATTCTGAGTTCTTTCATTTGAATTAGACCTCCTGGGCAGCCAGAAGTGCAAGGATCCCCAAGGATTAACCCTCAACCAGATGCAGACAGTCATTGGATAAAAGTCTTGGCTTCCTGTATTTTGGAGAGAAAAGTTTATGTATATTTTACATGATTCTGCAGAGGATCTCCAGTAGGATTGGGCCTTAGGCACCCAGCAATAACCAGTTCAATAATATACCCAATATCCAAGAAACTCATATTTGATTTTGACCAACAGTTAATATTATCTAGTTTCAATAATGACCATTAAAAGATAATTCAGAAATTACCTTAGATATGAATCTGGGTTACAAAGAAATGAAAGTGTAACATTAAAAGTCATTAGAGGGCTCCCCGGGTGGTGCAGTGGTTGAGAGTCCGCCTGCCGATGCAAGAGACACCGGTTCGTGCCCTGGTCTGGGAAGATCCCACATGCCGCGGAGCGGCTGGGCCCATGAGCCATGGCCGCTGAGCCTGCGTGTCCGGAGCCTGTGCTCCGCAACGGGAGAGGCCCACCGCAACAGTGAGAGGCCCACCGCAACAGTGAGAGGCCCACATAAAAAAAAAAAAAAAAAAAAGAAAAGAAAAAAAGAAAAGATGTACATTGTTATATGAACAGAAGCTAGAATAAAATACATATGCATTTTCAGACATGTATGAGTGTGCATGTTTGTATGTAATGTTTTTTATATACTTTCTGGGGCAAACATTGCTGTTTGGCTGAGTCAATATCCACTTCTATTCCCTTTCTCTCTTACTGTTTCCCATTATAGTGGGTAGGAAAACAAACATTCAATGAATAGTCATCAGTACAATTAGGCCATGTGCCACAATTCTGGGCAATGAGATGGGAGTTGTTAAATCTGCATGAAATTGAATCTTTGTCTTAGAATTCTCTTCTGGAGGAACTCAAACTAAGACTAAGCAATGAGATGGTGGTAACTCCAAGAGTACTGTAACAACACAATTAGAGTCATAGCGATGGTGAACTAGGATGGGATTCATGTGGAAGAGGAGCACTGGCTTATGCAACATCTCTGGGTTTTGAGAGGTAAAGGGACAGGGGTAATGATAATACCTGTGGACTTGTGTGTTGCTGTGTCATCCAAGTGATGGAGGAAGAAAATCACAGTCATACCAGGGGGCTCTCAACTCAAAACAGTGTGAAAGCCACTGGTCTGTTATGGCAGTATTTAAAGAGACTCTCCTCAGACTTCCCTGGTGGTCCAGTAGCTAAGACTCCGTGCTCCCAATGCAGGCAGCCCGGATTCGATCCCTGGTCAGGGAACTAGATCCCGCATGCCGCAACCAGAAGTCAACATGCCTCAACTAAAGATCCCCCATGTCACAACTAAAAGATCCCATGGGTCACAACTAAGACCCAGCACAGCCAAATAAATAAATAAATATTAAAAAACGGGAGAGAGAGAGAGAGAGAGAGAGACTCCTCTTAAGCAGCCAGAAGGCAGACTGTGTTGAAAATCAGGCTATGGATCTTATTAGGACAGTAGCCATTACAAATAAAAGCTGAATTGACAATCCGCTGGCAAGTCCCTGTGCTAAATGTATTGCCCTGATGGGGAAGAAGGGGACTTAAAATCTGGAAAAAGAACACCTGGGTTTATACACATAAGAATTTTGAACCACTAAATTCTCTAAAACTTGGTAGCAAAAGCAACTCTCTCCTCCTTGTTAGAGGATCACTGCCTCTCCTTGCCTGGAGACTATGAAGAGTCTTTACCTAAGGCAGATGACTCACAAGATGATGTCTACATTCCTCAAGATCTGCCCCCACTGCTGCTCACTGCTTTTAGATGAGTGGTTCTCAAATTTCAACATGCATCAGTATCACCTGGAGTACATGTTAAATCACAGATTATTGAGTTACCACCCCCCAGAGTTTCTGATTTAGTAGGTGTGGAATGGGACTTGGGAGTTTGTATTTCTAACAAATTCCTAGGTGATGCTAATGCTGCTGGTCTGGACACCACACTCTCAGAACCACTATTTTAGAACAATAATCAGGAACAACTTTCAGTCCAGCTTAAATTAGGGAAGTACTGTCTCTGCTGGAAAGAAAGAGGTTATTTACCAAAAAAGCCACAGAACCTGAATAATTCATTACCATAGGAACCAAGAAAACATGCCCAAGAATGGATCTGAGAGTATAGGATATAAAGCAGATATAAAGCAGCTTTGAGTCTTGAGTTTTGATCTACAGTCACTCTCTCATGACTCAGGACACTGGGAACAAAGATGCTTTGAGCCAATCCTAGCATGTTGCTGGGATAGCTCTTTGAAATGTGGAGATGATGGTGGCCTGTAGTAAATGAAACAGAATTGCCTTGGCAAAGTATTTATGATGGAGGCAAAAGGCTCAGAGAAATGAACATGTTACAATGGATTTTTTTATGTATGACCAGAGATCATCAGCTCTGTTCCTCAGGAGGACCCAAAGGATACTCCCGTTGTTAATGCAATGAGGAAGTCACCAGTGTCATAGAGTAGAATGGCTATCCTCTTTTAGTCACTGGGTTCTCTACTTTCAATGGGGAAGACAGAATTCCAAAATAGGAGAGGCCAGGTGGTAGCACTTAACTTCCTGAAGTAAGATGGACATAGGCAGCAAAGATGGCATGACAGTGAGGGGACCTTTCCCACGGAGACCATATGGCAACAGCTAGTAGACCTTGGAATTCCAAGAGACAAACTTGACAGGGTATTGCTTCACCTGTATAACGGAAAAAGATCAAGAGCAAGAAAGCAGAAGATTGGTGTCAGTTACTACAGTTAAATGTCAAGATTCTTCATCCAGTTCTAAGATCTTGGCCAGTTCTCAGACCCAGAGGCCATTGATCAAAAGGGAATTCAATCTCCTTGAGGAAGGACCTTCACACAAGTATATACAATAGTGATCCCCTTTACACTTCCCCAGAGTGACCTATAACAACTTACGAGAAATTTTACACATAAAAAGTAGAATACCCAAATATTTGCATGGCTGTTGGATACAAAGACTGAGATAATACTAGTACAATGTAAACATTTTATAATGAAAGAAGTAAATACGTGATCACTGGATCCCCTATCCTATCCTATACAGCATCAGCCAGAAAGCTGCAAGCCTGACAGACCATCGGAATGACCTCTTAAAGGTAAAGCCAGTTGCTAACTAGGGTTGACACCCTGCAACACTAGGTGCTGTCCTTCAGGATGGGCTATATACTTTGAAACGATGGCCATTAAATGGTGCTGAATTCACTACCAAAAAGTGAAGTAGGAATGGCCTCTCACACCATTATTCCTAGTGACTCATTTGAGGGAAGTTGTGCTGCCCATTCCACACTTTTAAACTCTATAGAACGAGACGCCTTATATCCTGGGTGGGGGAGTGGAGGGCGAATCCTTCTACCAGGAGACATGGTTAAGTTTTCCTATAAACTTAAAGCTGCAGCTGCCACCTATGTTGTTTCAGACAGAGAAAAGTTACTATACTACCTGATTATCATTATCAATCACTATACTGGTTGATATCAAATAGAGAGAAGAATACCTGGAATTCAGGGAATTCTCTGAAGCACCTCTTCATGCCTGATGGCAACCACAAATGGAGACAGTAGGAAATTACAGCAACTACAGCAGACAAAGGTATAGTAACTACGGGCTCTGGCTGCTCGGGGTTGAAGGTTTGGGAGACTTGAGTGAGCAACGAGCAGAAGGGCTGTCCGTGGGTGGGAAGAATCTACAGTGTATAATAGAGGAAGAAAACATAACAGGATTAGTGGGACAAATTACAGACCCCGCTCTGTAGTGAACACTGTGATTGTAACTGGAATTCATTTATTTTCTTCCTCTATTATATACTGTAGACTCTCCCCACCCACGGACAGCACTTCTGCTCGTTGCTCACTCAGGTATCCCAAACCTTCAACCCCGAGCAGCCAGAGCCCGTAGTTACTATGCCTTTGTCTGCTGTAGTTGCTGTAATTTTCTACTGTCTCCATTTGTGGTTGCCATCAGGCATGAAGAGGTGCTTCAGAGAATTCCAGGTATTCTTCTCTCTATTTGATATCAACCAGTATAGTGATTGATAATGATAATCAGGTAGTATAGCAACTTTTACTATTGGGGGTTTTAGTATTGTTTTGTGGGGGTTTTTTAAGCTGTGAACAGCCACAAATTTGAAGAATCAGTGAGAGAAGCAAGTAAACTCATCATGGGTCATGAGTGTATCTAAGCGGTGTCAGGAGTAGACTGAAGCAGATGCTGTTGATGCCCCAGCCATATCCCCTCAGCCCTTACCATCTGTGCACGCCAGCCTGACTTCCAACTACAGCACCTTCATCTCTTTGCCTGATGGCTTTCTCTGGCCATCAAAGCCTGCTCTGCCTCCACACACAGCAGACAGAGATCTTGAAAACGAATACCCCATAAGATCAACCCTCAATTAATGACTGGTGGACGTGGTATATAAGTATTCCAACTCCCTGCTACCTTGGAACAGATAACTCTGAGGCTTATGTTCTACTCTGTCTCAAATCACATCTTAAGTTGCTTAATAATGCACTCTTTATTGGTTTTATTCCCTTCCTGGTCTCACTTCCTTAATCCCCTACCAGCATCTCCATAGATCCTCTCCCAAATATGTGCACTCAAATATTTGTTTCTAGTGCTGCTTCTGGGGAGGAATGCATATTAAGATATACTAGTAAACAGAGTGGGAAGTAAAAAGTTTCTTCCCGGGGCTTCCCTGGTGGTCCAGCGGGTAAGACTCTGCGCTCCCAATGCAGGGGGCCTGAGTTCGATCCTTGGTCTGGAAACTAGATCCCGCATGCATGCCGCAAATAAGAGTTCACATGTTGCAACTAAGAAGCCCACATGCCTCCTCGAAGATACTGCATGACGCAACTAAGACCTGGCACAGCCTAAATAAACAAATAAATTTTTAAAAAAATTTATTAAAAAAAAGTTTCTTCCCTTTTTCATTTGGAATTCTGGGGCATCGTCACCTAAGTTGCCCATCATCAACACAGGATGTCTGGTAGAGATTAGAAACTGATGTGACACTTAGGCACAAAAAAGGGGCAAGAAATAGTACCTTTTGAGTCTTCCTCTGTGAAGCTTGTCAGACATTTAGAAATTCTGATGTGATATAGCTGAGTTGAGACCCAGAAGACCTACTAGGGTGAGATGAGAAATGAGGTGACATAATTGTTGAGGCTGCTGAGGACCACCAACGCCACCAAGAGTTCAGGTGGAGGCATTTCTATAAGTGGAAGATCACAGTGCCTTGGCCACACCAAGAGTCTAGACAACAAGTTTCACTAGCCTCAGACTTCTGCAAGTGATTCCATAAGAGTCCCTACGATGAAGGGGGACAAGGGGTGTTGCCCGGAACCCAGGGAGAACACAACCATAAGGACACATAAGTCCTCTTGAATCCAGATATCTTTCAAGTAGGATAGGAGAGGAGGAGTCATAGAAAGCTGAACTTGGGACTGTCTGAAGAGTTATATAACATGGGGCTGTTTAAAACCAAGAGACTGAGATCGTTTTAACTGACAAGTTTAAATGCTGCCATGGCACAGTCCACACTATCCAGCTAAGATGGGCTCAAGAGGACGATTTTTATGCTAATGGCACCCCCGGTATATAGATTTAATGTCTTCAAAGAATAACTGAATTCACACTTTCCTTCATTTATTAAGGAGAAAATGCTTTTGATATATATGTTTTAAATATATTATAATAATATAATACCCTGGAGCACATCAAGAAGTATATGAATACACTTAACACTTTCCAGAGATGTAAAAAGACAGAAAGGCAAGTGCATCAGCACAGCAGGCTGCACAAAGAGGAGAGTCCTTGTATGCAGCCAGTCACATCCACCTGAGACCAAGAAAGAGGTGAGGCTGTGTATTAAAGGATGCTGGGCCTTGGGGCATCTGAAAGAGCCAACGGGCCAAAAGGCAATTAACAACTGTTCCCATCCGTTCTTCCCTCTGGAAATTTCTCCCCTCACTTCTCATGTCCCTGTCCTATGTCTTCTCTTAACAATTTGCAATTCAACCACTCTGAAACAAAATGCCATTAAGAAAGATAACCTCACACAAAGGGAAGCTTTAGACACTTTAGACCTGAAGAAGTTCATTCAGATGAAGAAATATTGTGCTGTTTTTTTAAACTCTGTGAAATGGATCCTAACACAGAAATTGAAAAAAAGAGAACTGTAGGGATTTCTGAGGTTAACCTGTCCACACAAGTGTTAGCCTGAGCTTCAAATCCACATCAGGATTAATCAAGATGCCTTAAATCATGACTTTATAGTGCACTTTGTAAATTGCCATATAAACAAGAGTACTATCATTGGAAATCTAAAACAGAAAAGGCAATACAACATATAAAATTTCTTTTACAGACTCGGTCTGATAATTAATATGGGAAAAAGAAAAAGTGAGGATTAGGCCTTCCATATGGCTGGGAAGTAGGAGAGATGTTGATGATGAGGGAATCGGGGGCATCACTAACGCCTCTAATCAAGGAAAGCAGCAAAGTGAAGTAATTAAAGCCCAGTTTTGATAACAGATGGGCTTGGATTTTAATCCCAGATCTGCCACCTGCTACCTGTGCAATCTTGAGCAACTTATTTAACCTTTCTGAGAATTAACTGAATGTTGTGCAGATTAACTGAGATCATATAAAGTTTCAAGAACATCATAGATGCCCAATAACTATTACTCTTCCCACCCATTCACACCCACTCCCCACATCTAGGACAGGGAAGGAGTGGAGTCTTGGGTAAATGAGACTGAATATACAGAGGAAGAAAGCAAAGTTCCAGAGAAAAGTGCAGAAATAAGAGGGAAAAACATAATACTTTATGGAAGGCTCCTTGATTTTCTAGCACAGGCGTTATAATAAATTAAAATTTTTATGTCTAGTGTGAGCAGCCAAGTTTTCATGTCATTATGACACCTACTAGATCATCTCCAGTCTCCTCGAAATCCTCTGGAATCCATCTGAGTTCAGTGTCAGACTGGGGAACCTGTTAAAATGATGATTCCAAGGCCCCAGGCCCAGAGGTTTTGATTCAAAATATTCTTCTGCATTTTCACAAAAGAGGCTAATATTTTGAGATAACAGCTGAGGTTTCTCTCCCCATTTTTCACCCCATTACTAAATTTTCTTGTTGCTCTTCTCCTATTCAGTCAGAAGCAGCATTACCTCAGGACAAAAAAATAATAAAAACAAGAATCTAATTACTATTTTTCAAAAGAAATTTTAATTCCACAGAACCTAAGACTTTGAAAGGGGGAAAAAAGGTTTATGGTGAATGGCAAAATTCAAGGATCATACCATAGACAATGGATATGGGGAAGAGTCAGATAACACCCCATTTTCCCACCCACCCTGAGCCCAAGAAAAGATGGAGCTTACCCAACTAGAGGAAAAGGAACCCTGAAGACAGAGAATAGAATTAGGTGTGAACATGAAATTCCTGGTCAGCAAAGATCAAGGAGCTTGAAGGACAATTTAGACCAAACCTCTGATGCCACGAAACCATTAAAAACTAACTATGGAACTTAGATAGAATCTCAGGAAAAAGGGGTAGAGCCGAACTCTGAATTTGAATACATTTAAACTTACAGTGACAGAATAATCAATGAATTCCTGGGTTTAACTGAAGGTCAGTAGATTAATGTTTCTGTCATCATTGGAAACATTGGCTCTAGGCAGAAATTAGATTCAGTTATATGAAAATCTTATAAAAGTTAAACTTTTCCACATATTTTGAAAATTGTACTCCTGCAGTTTAAAAAGCTACCTAAGTTCTTCTGATTCAGGTGGGCTGCAAATCACAGAAATACTGTGAACTCTACTGAGTAAGTCTAGGTCCTCCTCCATACAGATCTTCAGCCTCTCTTGTAATATGGTACCTACTTTGTAGGGTTAAGGTAAGGATTTAATGAGACAATACATGTTACTTGGTGTATAGTAAGTTACTGATAACTACTGACTTATTAGCAGAGAAACATGCCTTACTACCTCCTGATATTTTCTTCTATACTGAGAGACCTTAATTAGTGTAACTGCTGGTGTTTTTTACACAACTTTAACTGCCCCAGGAAGTGGAATGACTTATCGGTTTGATAGATTTGGGAAGAATGAACTGGAACATCATTAGCTCAGCTCCTTCCTGCTTCTTCCTGGGAACCTGTTGCCAATGGTCCTCTACTGGGAACATGCCACCTATTACTCATTCAGAGACAGACTCTGTCCTATAGTGAAGCCTCCCCACCCCCGCCCCCAGGTCTAGCATTATCTGTACCTGTGCAATTCTACTAACCCTGGGCTCAGTTAGCAGGCTCATTTAGCTTTCACATGATTTAACTTACTTTCTCTGGGCAACAAGGATCTATTGTGGCCTACTGCATTCCTTTATATCATATATCAGTTTATTTGAAAATTGAATATTGAAGAAGACTGCTATTTAGTAAGTTCCTAAAGAATCCCAGCACTTATTTTAAATGGGATAAGTGAGAGCCATACAATTTATCCGAAAAGTCTTGGTTTTTACATTCTTTGACCCAGAAATTTCATCTAAAATAAATTAAACAAATGTAGAAATATATATGCATAATACTTTTCATAATGTTTATGCATAAGATTTTTATGATTGGAAAAATGTAAATGTCCAACAACAGGCAACTAGTTAAATTATGGTATCCATCAAATGGAATACTATGTATACATTAAATATAATATTGTAGACTTCAAATTCTTACAAAATGAAATAACAGAGACCATATTTACTTTCCCAATTTTAACAACTAAAAACATGGATTAAATATATGAAGAAACAATTTTCAGACATGGGACAACAAGAAGCATAGGACTGTGATCCCTGAGAGATCAGAAACAAACAAGTTGAGCCCTACAGTTTCACCAGCTTACTGCTTGGAGACAGTTTCCAGTCCACGCAACAGGAAGGAAGAACTCAAACAAAGATCATCAGTATTGCCTAGTTGAGAAGACAGAGATAGCATTCAAAGTAGTGAAAAAGAGGGAGCTCTATATAGAAAGAGCTCTGTAGCTCTGCAGAGGGATCCCACTGAGCCTTTAGCTGAGTATTGGTCTGCACATAGTCAAGAAAAAAATATGCAGGGTCAGGGGGAAAATACCAAAGAGGAATAGACAACAATTCTGGAGCTCACACAAGGCTTGAAATGGTTTCTCTTCCTATCAGAGTGGGAAGATATCATAATACATGGTCCTCAGATGGAATTCATAGAAGGGCATTGTCTTAGTAATGGAGTTAAATTAGTCTCAGACTAAAGTGTTCTCTATACTGATAAAGATTAACCCTTGAAAAAGTACAATTGATTAACTATAGACCTGAACAAAATCTAACATTACTTAAAAGAATAATCAAAATCTATCAACCAACAACATAAATTCACAATGCCAGGTACCCGATGACAAATTGCAAGACATGCACATAAACAAGAAAATATGACTCATAACGAGAATAAAATTCAAAGTATAGAGAAACAGAAACATCATTACATAAATGATGAAATTAGCAGACAGGAATATTAAAACAGTTAATATAAATAAGCTCTCTATATTTAAGAAGGTAACAGAAAACATGATCATGATAAGGAAATAAATGGGAGCTATATAAAAAATTGTACACATAGAGATGTAAAATACTATATCTGAAAAGAAAAAAAAAAGACATGGAATGGGGTCAACAGCAAATTAGACATTAGAGAAGAAAATATCAGTGAATTTGAAGACATAAAAATATTAACTTTCCAAAGTGAAAGACAAAAGGGAAAAAAATATGGAAAAATAAGTGGGCAGAGCATCAGTAATCTAGTCAAACTTACATGATTAGAACCCCAAAAGGCGAGAATGAAGTAGTGACAGAACACAATATTTGAAAAAATAATGGATGAAAATTTTCCAAATGTGATTAAAGTACTAAACTCGCAAATCTAACTCAATGAATCCCAAGCAGGAGAAACTTGAAGAAAAACATGCAAAGGCACATAATAATCAAACTGCTGAAATGATCAATTCAATAAATGCCAAAAAAGAATGGTTTATTAAATTCAACATCCACTTGTGATAGAACTCTCCATAAACTGTAGATAGAAATGAATTTCTTCAACCTAAAAGATAATCTATAAAAAAATCTATCACCAGGCTTCCCTGGTGGTGCAGTGGTTGAGAGTCTGCCTGCCGATGCAGGGGACACGGGGTCGTGCCCCGGTCTGGGAAGATCCCATGTGCCACGGAGTGGCTGGGCCCGTGAGCCGTGGCCACTGAGCCTGCGCGTCCGGAGTCTGTGCTCTGCAACGGGAGAGGCCACAACAGTGAGAGGCCCGCGTACTGCTCCCCCCCACAAAAAAAAAAAAAAATTCTATCACCAATAGAATACTCAGTGATGAATGACTGGCTACTTTACCTGTAATTTTGGAAAAAGGCAAGGATGATCACTCTCAGCACTTTTATTTAACATTTCCCTGAAAATCCTAGTCAGTGAAACAAGGCAAAATAATAATAATAATAATTTTAAAAGTCACTCATGTTGGGAAAAAAAGAAATTAAAAAAATTCTTTTTTTCATAAAGTGTACATGGTCTATGTAGAAAATCCTAAGGAATCTACAAAATCTACTAGTCTACTAGTAGATTCTACTAGTTCTAGTAGAAGGAATCTACTAGTTCTAGTAGAAGGAATCTACTAGTTCTAGTAAGTGAGCTAAGCAAAATCACAGGATAAAGGGTTAATCTACAAATATCCATTTTATTTCTATATTTTAGCAATACCCATTTGGAAATTAGGCATTTGTCAATTTTTAAAAGTTGTGCAACTTCTTTTTTCCTTCTAAATGAATATTCACTACTGCACTTAATTTTCTATTCATCATTTTGTATTCTTGTTCCTTCTTTTAAATAAATTTTCTTTCTTTTTTTTTTTTAATTTATGGCTGCGTTGGGTCTTCGTTGCTGCGTGGGGACTTTAGTTACGTCGAGCAGTGGCTACTCTTCCTTGTGGTGCGTGGGCTTCTCAGTGAGGTGGCTTCTCTTGTTGCAGAGCATGGGCTCTAGGTGCACAGGCTTCAGTAGTTGTGGCAGGCAGGCTCAGTAGTTGTGGCTCGTGGGCTCTAGCGTGCAGGCTCAGTAATTGTGGTGCACGGGCTTAGCTGCTCCAAGGCAGGTAGGATCTTCCTGGACCAGGGCTCGAACCCACATCCCCTGCATTGGCAGGTGGATTATTAACCACTGTGCCACCAGGGAATTCCCTGTATTCTCGTTCTTAATGAAATTCTCTCTAATTCTACATACTTCAGGCCCCATAAAACCTGGGTCCTTCCCTAACACAAATATTAGGGTCTACTTAAATAATGTCTTTATTGTGTACCTCTGTAATGTGGAACAAGCTTAAGAAATAATTAAACTAACTAATGCAACATTCTGTTTGCTTCCTTCCAAAAGAATAGTTCTGAATTATCAATGAGATCATTGATGGAAAGCATTCTGAAAGGTAGTAAGTACCATATCCATGCAAATTATTACCTTTATTATTCTTCTAAATACAAGCATCTCACATTTGTTTGATAACTATTTTGTGATCTTCCAGTAAGCGTATGACACTGCTGGGGCTTTGGAGGGTATAAGGTAAAATACATCCAATACTTGCTTTCAGGGAGTTCACAGTCTCCAGTATAAGAATACTGTAAACTGAAGACAAAATTAAGATATAAACCGTATGTTAATGCTATGAACTGAATTATGTCCCTCCAAAATTTGTTTGTTGAAGCCCTAATTCCCTAATATGATGGTTTTGGAGAAGCGGCCTTTGGGAGGTAATAAGGTTTAGATGAGGTCATGAGGATAGAACCCTCATGATAGGATTAGTGCTCTTATACAAAGAGACACCAGAGAGCTTGCTCTCTCTCCCCACTGTGTGAAGAAGGCAGCTGTCTGTAAGCTAAGGAGAGAGTTCTCACCAGAATCTAACCATGCTGGCAACCTGATCTCTGACTTCCAGCCTCCAGAACTGTAAGAAAATTCATGTTGTTTAAACCACCCAGTTGATGGTATTTAGTTATGTCAACCAAGGCCAACTAATACAGTCAGCAAATTTCAACATTTAAAAAATTATAGAACCATTTTAAAGTGGAAATTATGATCCAATACACACATATACACACACTCAGACAAAGGTTTTACAAAATAATACTTACACTTACTGTATGCTATATACACTTTCTCATAGTTTTCTATTCTAGTCTACTTCATTTTGTAAAATGCTGGTTACAACTCTCAATTTATTTCATAATCTCCTAATAAATCACATCCTATCATTTGAAAAATGTGACTATTTTATCCTATGGGGTGTGTACTAAAAGTCTATTAATATAACCTATACAGAAATCTTTATTAGCTCTAATAAAAATTGTTTAGAGCTCTACTGAGTGAAAAACAAGACACTGAAATCCTAACTGAACCTTTCTCCCAATTATTCATACATATTTTGTTAGAGCAAAGACCTTAACTCTTCCTCTATATACATACATATTCAAGAGAGCACACACACATGCACACACGTATACTCACATGCCTTCACCTCCTGTATCTATATATTAAAATTGATTGCTTTTTCACAGCGACAACTGCATTGAAAGCTCCCTGCAGGGAATCACAGGAGTCTGAGTGAAGGGGTTATTTTAGTGATTCTTCACCATCCGACAATTGTATTGAGCTACAAGAGCTTTCTGACAAGACTTGGCAAGCTTTGCATCATACTCAAGATTGTTTATTCTGTTGGAAAATTTGTCATAAAGGGGTTTGGCTCTTTTCTAAAGTATGTTCTGTGTGTGTGTGCATGTGCATGTGGGCATGTGTGCGTGTGCACATATGTGCATATATATGTATATATAGATATTCTATAAAATATTCAATATATAGATATAGATGGATATAGCGAGATGTTTTCTTAATTCTTTAATGGCAACATTTGTACCTGAGTTATTACAATAATAATTATTGTTATAATGATAAATATTTACTTAGAAAATACAAGTTTACGGAATAAAGCTGAGATCCTACCTCCTCACTATAGCACTTAGCTCTATTTAGAATGCATTTTTCAGCATCAACTCTGTATGTCTTAGATCGTCCACAAGAATAGGTACAGTCATTGTGTAAACAGAAGATGTTTTAAAATGCAAGAATATTAATAAGCTTCTATTGTTCCAGTAGATGAGCAAACGTTTTACTCAATCCGTTTCTCTCTCTGCATCTGAAGAAGGTCACTTCAAGAATGGGCAAAATCAGGCTGGAGTAGGGGCATGACCAGCAGCTTTAAAGCATCCAAGAAATGTCTTTGGTGTAACTCCTGAAGTCATGCACAACAGTCTGTGATAAAATCAGTTGCTCTCAAACCCCCAGCTGTTTAACCATGCCACAGTGCCATGCAGATTAGCTACAGAGATATCTAGTGAAGTGAGGGTTGGGTGATAAAGGGAATAAAGGGATGAGAAGATGTGAAAATCCAGAAATACAGATATATTAACTACCTCTTGTCATTTGGAAGTGTGCCCAACTTATACCAATTTTAAGCCACCTACTAGCTGACTGATCACAATAACTGACCCAATAATTTCCTTATTTTTCAAATTACTAATAAAATCTAGTTACTGCATTTCCAAGTTTCCAAATCTCTATTTTTTCTTCATCTCCCTAGTTTATCTTCTCTGCAACCCATATTTCCCGTAAATCCCAATCTTTATATCCTGCTTTTTCCAATATGATTGGGCCTTCTAAATTCCACTATATGCTGTTCACTCTGACTATGATGTCTTCCCTCCCTTTATAGTAGACCCCTATTCATCTCTCAATATCAATCTCAGATAATCCTCCTTCTGTGAAGCCTTCTCTGACCAACCCAAACAGAATGTATCACACTACCTCATACCATGGCTGCAAGGCCTTCATGGTCTTTTGGCTTTTCTCTTCTTTCTCTCCTATTAGTATATAACCTCCTTGATGGTTGAGACTGTGTCATATTTATGTTCTATCCCCAGAGTCTCTTACAGAATCTGTTTCTAGGGTATTGAGTTAATTGATTGATTGATTAATGTCTGTCCTGGGTTAATATGTCTACTGTTCTTGGGAGTCCTACTTTGTTATGAAGTACTTTTCTCTGTCCTTCCTGAATTGTTCAAAATGTATTTATTAGAAGTTCATGAGGGGAGTTCGAACTTCTTTATTCAAAAATCTAAACAAGCCTCGTGACCTAGTCTCACTTGAGAATTTTGACTGATGGTGGTTGATATTATTATCCTCTGGAGTAGGTCTGCATTACATTGGTTCCTTCTAATGATCAGAGGGAAGCTATTTTGAGCTTTCATTGCCACTATTACTTTTTTCTTATTGAAGGACTTCTCTAGTAGAGCAGATATATCTAATAAGTCCTAGGTCCATAATAAAACTAGGGTAACAATATGTCACAGTTTCTGATGAATTTGAGGATGCTTTTCCTCTCTAAATTAGACATCTTTGTCTGAAGATAAAAACATTTTAATTGTTAATGGTCCCAGAATTGGCATTATTTCCTCAGTAATTGGAGCCCAGTGATAGAGGGATTACTTGCTCTTAATTGCTGATTCTCTGCATGTTTGTCCAATATGCCATAGCTGGAAGGAGAAATAGTGTTCTTACACTTAGTATTTTTTATTATTTTTTTCCATTATTATTTTTTTCCAGGCAGAAATTTGGAACTATTTCACCTGTGGTGAATCTCAATTGTAATACCCTTTTATCTTCCTTCAATTTCAGAGACAAGGTTTTCCCTATTTTATATATGGATATATACATATCAAAATACTAATCAAGTATAATTCCTAAACAAAAGGATCTTTTAAAAAGGGATTCATTTTTCTTTCAATTCAGTGACGGGACTGTTCAAAAAGGAGCCCAGCAACCTTGAGCCACCTTGTTTAAGAAAAATATTTGGACTATACCAGTCTTATCTGTACCCATGGGAAGGAAAAGTTATTATTACATGGTAGCATACCAGGGACCTCAGGCCCATTTGGGGGATTTTTCTATAGGGTCCCTATAACATAACTCCATCGACTTTTCCTATAGAAAGTCTAAGTTCTCAAATTTCCCAGAGAAACAATCCTTCCAGACTATTTTCACCTTTAGGTAAGAAGAGGTTTATCTCCCAGTCCCAATGTCTGACAGTGAGACTACAAGATGGGCAATTCCAATAATTGCTCTAATGAGAGTTCTGTTACCTTATCCTAGAGCTCTCTGATTCTTGATTTTATCTTCCTCTTTGGAATAGCTCTTAGCACCCATTTCCTAGGCATTCAGTTTCTCCTCCCAATCTTCTGTTAATGTCCTTAACATCTCTTCATGATTGTACATTGGGTCTCAGACTAAACCTGGAGGCAGTTTCCTGACCCCCCCGCACACTCTGTTGTCACTTCCCTTCCCAATGCCTCAAACTACTATTGCTGCCACCACAGAATTATTAGGTTGACTATTAGGTAGAAGAATAATTCAATAATCTAAACAAGACATGAAGACCTGAACTGAGGCATAGCAGTGAACATGAGAGGTCCACATTTGAGAGGCACTTAACTTACAAACAAAATAATCTGGTGATTTATTGCTGGTGATAGAAAGGGAAGAAGCTGTTAAACAGAAATGGAAATCAGACTGCTCTTCTAGTTACTAGTTACTGCTTGAAAGGAAAGGGTATTAGTGTGTGTGTGTGTGATCACGGGGAATCACGGGGAAGAGCTAAGGAGAAACAAGTGAAATTTCTTATATTAGACCACTTTTGACCTATAAAATGTCAATTTCACTTGATTTCAACTTAAAAGGATTAAACCCAGAAGGAGCCATTTCCATTGCTGACAATCTTATTGGCATGTTTCACAACTTTCCATTTCCAATATTCTTTCTAGGTTTTCGTGTGTACAGAAAAATACTCACTGGTAAGTAGTACAAGCCTCCTTAGGTCTCTAAACTACCAGCAAATCTACAGATGCTTTCTTTTTAATAATAATAATGCTAGATAAGTGCACTTCCACAAAGATTATATCATATTATCCTCACAGTAATATCCCCAGGGAAGATATTATCCTCATCGTACATATGGAAACAGGATCAAAGAGGTTAAACGGCTTATCTGATGACAAGTGGAAAGTAATGACCTCTAAGTATTCTAGCTGCTGGTCTGCTGTTCTTTCCACTTTGTGTGGATTTCCTATCTATGAAACAGAAAAGAACCAGCAGGAAAAAACCCCAGCAAAACAAACAAGGTCAACTTTTATTCTCTAAACTGTGATATTTTATATGGGCTTAAAAGTTATTAAAACTATCATTATTTCCCTTTTTCAAAGTAATTATATCTGCAGACCTCCTCTCACATTACATCCTATGGAACTTTACTGTTGGGAAGACCACTGAATAGCCTTCCAGTAAAGTAACTTTTCCTGTTCTCCTGCCCAAATTTGCCTTTCCTGGTGTTAGCTGCTTTCCCCTAATGACTGCTGTCTAGAGAACATGACCAGTGTGTTTTCTTTGTTTCATAGAATAGGCCTGCAGAAGATTTTGGATTTTAATTTGAAAAATAAATAAATGCCCTTGAAAAAGGATAAATGTATTCCTCTAGGCCTCTTTCATTAATATGAGCTTCATGAAATGCAGAGTTCAGTAGTGAGATTCAAGGTTAGAGGCAGAAGACCACACAAACTTGGAGATGCCTTAAAAAATAAGAGAGGAAAATGTGGTTTATTAGTTACACTAGTTACAGAATGAACAGCATATTGTATGTGCTGTGTTAGAGGTATGTTATGAATAACAAAAGCCCTGGAGCATTTACATATTTGTTTTCAGCAATCCTGGCAGTTGGATTTCACCATTCTATGCCTCTTTGCCAGAATCACTAAACACTGGTACATATGGCATCTGAAGTACCATATGCCATAGAAAATGTTAGCTGATGCCTATACTTCTATATTATATTTTTATTTCAGATTTTTGCAGTTTGAACAAAGAATAGTAGAAAAAACAAAATATTGGACAAGCAGTAAACAGTAAAGTGAAAAAAAATGCCTTCAGAGAAAGCAAATAAAGGAAATGAATCTACCATGAGTTAACACGGCTATATGGTAATGAATTAGATATGGGAAGTAACTGTTTGGCATGAATAAATTTAGAGAGCCTTTCAACTATTATTTTGGAGTTAAAGGCTGCAACATGAATAGTGAGAGTTGACATATTTTTCTTATCTTATTCTTTCTGACATTTCTTGCTAAAATCAGTCTCCATTTGATTGAAATTAATTAACATGAAGGCTACAGTCAGTGACATCTAAAATCCAGGTTAAACAGAAAAATTCAAATACCAGGAATTATTTTGCAATATTTATTTAGATTTTTGACTGAGATTTTCAGCTAATATCTAGGCGATTTTTTTATTTTGTTCTTAGACAAAAGAAGACTCTGAAGTTAAAATCAGTATAATTGAATACTTGGCTCCCTCAAAACAGAGAAATAAACAAAAATCCCATGGCCAACTGTAATGTTGAGATTTATAAGAAATACATATAATTGGTCATTCATATGACCAAAATATATTTCTCATATATATTTGGTCTTCATTCACAGTTCCTGGCTCACAGCTCCCAAATCCCTTGAAATTTCCTGAACGATAACAGTAATAGGAGCATCTTTTGTTATAATATTTGGTCTCTTGTCCTTAGTTCCTGAAAACACTTCAGAGCCATAAAAGTCAAACAGGTGTCTAGTTATTCATAACAAACCCCTTTGCACCACAACTGGGGTTATGTTAATCAAGCTGACTTTTGGCCAGGGTAACCAACCATAAATAGAGGGCTGGAACTTTCAGTGCCACCCCCTGATTTCCAAGGAGAGGAAAGGGGGTAGAGATTGAATCAATCACCAATGGCCAATGAGTTAATCAATCATGCTTATGTAATGAAGCTTCTCTAAAAACCTGAAGGGGGCTTGGAGAGCTTCCAGGTTGGGGAACCAGAACGCTTCCACATGTCACCTGTCCAAGCCCCAGGCTCCAGGAGGACAGAAGCTCCTTTGTTTGGGACCCTGCCCTATGTATCTCTTCATCTGGTTGTTGATTTGTATTCTTCAATATCCTTTGTAATAAAATGGTAATCTAGCAAGTAAAATGTTTCTCTGATTTTTGTAAGCTGTTCTAGCAAATTAACTGAACCCAAAAAAGGGGTTGTGGGAACCTCTGATTTATAGCCAGTTGGTAAGAACTACAGGTAAAAACCTGGACTTGCCATTGGCATCCTGAGTTGGAGGGAGTCATTGGAATCTCCAATTTGTTGCCAGTTGGTCAGAATCACAGGGACTTGTGATTGCCATCTGAAGTGTAGGGTGGTCTTGTTGCACTGAGTCCTTTATCTGCTGAATCTGATGCTATCTCCTGCTGGTACCTGAGAATTGGATCCAGGAAGTCAAAAGACCAACCTTTACCACTAAGAAAAACAGCAAAATAGCTTAATAGCTCTAGTATGTAATAGGTAAGTGATAGCCCAATGGGAATGACTTGGTGAATATATTAATCCTAGGAGAGAACGGCTTATTCACAATTTTCCAAAGGCAGTTTACTCTTTTTAATAGTCTCAAAAATTGGAAGTAAAATTCTTAGTCTGAAAATGGTCTGGAATAGGGAAGTCATCCAAAATTGTGCAAACTGATAAAATATTAGGATACCTCACCCTGGTTGAATGAATGAACTTAATGGAGTAAGAAGTGAGAAAAAAAAGAAAAAAAAAACAAACACAAGGTAAAGCATAAAAGTTGTAATAGTTTGGCTTAAAATCATCCAATAATATTAATAGTTTTAAAGTAGATCTGTGTAGTGTTTCGTCAGTGTCCTCCAGAGAAACAGAACTAGAACATAGAAAGATGGACAGATAGACAGATAGATAGACAGATAGATTATGAGGAATTGGCTCACACAATTATAAGGCTGAGAAGTCCCCCATTCTGCCATCTGCAAACTGAAGATCCAGGAAAGCCAGTGGTAATTCCAATCCTAGTCTGGAGGCCTAAGAACCAGAGGAGCCAATGATATAAAGCCTAGTCCAAGAGCAGGAGAAAACCAATGTCCCAGCTGAAGCAGGCAGGCAACAAGGGAATGAATCCTCCCTTCCTGTTTTTTGTACTGTTCAGGACCTCAGCAGATCAGATGCTACCCACCCCCATCCAGGAAGACAATCTACTTTACTGAGTCCACCAATTCAAATGCTAATCTCATCCAGAAACACCTTCAGATACACCCAGAAATAGTATTTAGCCTAAGCACCCCATAGCCCAGTCAAATTGACACACAAAATTAACCATCACAAGTAGTACTTTACACTTTTAAAAGCACATTCATATTCTTTCCCATTAAAAAAACAAACAATTCTGCACATTGGGTATTAGAGCTTTCTCATTTCAGAGGTGAGAAACCCAGCTCAGAAAGGTTGTCCTCGTGTCCTTATGTTTTAACTGTATGTTGGAATTACATGCTATTTTAGAAGTAATACCACCACAAATTAAAAACAAGATATTTTTTCCAGAGGAACTATATATTTCCCAATTAGATGCAAAAATACAGGTGATATAGAATCTTAAGCTTTTCCTAAAAGTTTGCTCTGTATAGGGCCTGTAAAGAGGTCTATGTAAACTTAGGCCATATTTCCATGTCCCAATCATTCCAGAACCCAAAATCTCAGGCTCCCAAACTTATACAAAGAAACCGAAACTATATGAGGGCTCTTTATAATGCTAATGCGATCCTCTCGAACACAGCTCTAAATCTAAAAACATAACAATGTAGGTATATTTGTTTCCTTAGAGCTGTCATAACAAATTAATGACAAACTCTGTGGCTTAAAACAACAGAAAAGAGTTCTCTCATAGTTCAGGAGGCCAGTAGTCCAAAATCAAGGTGTTACTCTATCTGAAGACAATAAGAAAGAAAAATGTCTTGCCTTTTCCAACTTCCAGTGCTTCCAGGCATTCCTTAGCTTATGGCTGTATAACTCCAGCCTCTGCCTCCATCTTCCCATGGCCTTCTCATCTTCCTATGTGTCATTCTTCTGTCTTCCTTATAAGGACACTTGTCATTGGGTTTAGAGCCCATTCAGGTAATCTCATCTTAAAATCCTAACAATTATATCTGCAAAGACCATTTTTCCAAATCAGATCACATTCTCAGATTCTAGGGATTAGAATGTGGCCATATCTTATACCATTCAACCTACTAAAGTCCACTCTCTAGTTCTCCAAAATTCATATCTGGCTAATGTGTAAAGTATATTCACACTATCCCAACATCCTCCAAAATCTCAACACATTACAGCATCAGTTCTTAAGTCCAAAATTTCATTGAAATATCATCAGCTCAAAAGTCCTGAATCTCATCATCTATATCAGGTATAAGTTAGCCTCTGAGTATGATCCATCCTGGGACAAAAGTTTTCTTTTTGTGGATATCTAAACCAAGAAAACAAGTTACTTGCTTCCAAAATACAATGGTGGGCTAGACACAGATATAGACAGGATAGATATTCCCATTCCAAAAGGGAGAAATTGGAAGGAATATAGGGGTCACCAGTTCCAGGTAAGTTAGAAATACATAAGGGAAAATTTCATTAGGCTTCAAACCCTATGAATAATACTCTGTGTTTTAATGTTCTGCCCTCTTAAACTCCATAGGTCTCTGTACAACTTGCAGTGGCTGCACCTTTGGAATCATCATTACTTTTTTTTGAAGGGTAGCATATATTTGCAGTTGCAGTTTACTGCTTGAGTAATTTTGGAAGCCTAACAGCTTTCTCATTTTGTTCTGTTTCTGTCCCTTTCAGTCCAAACTAGCAGTGCTCCTACTGATGTAACATTCTCAAAAACCTTGTGGGTCTCCCTTATACGTCACAAGGGTCCATAGCATTAGACAAGAGAGTCCTTCAGAGATATTTCCAGAATAACCCTATCTCTATTCCTGCCTTCTCCTAAGATAATTGAGTGGATCCATGAGTCACATGACTAATTGCTTCAGCAAAAGTTTATCCAGCCATAACCTTGGCCTTCTCTCCAGAACACACTTCCTTAGTCAGTCTCCTAATATTAGCATCCTTTGAAATCTGGATAGGCCAAGAACCTCCCAAATCATCAAATGCTGGTTCCTTTTTGCTTAACAGTTCCTTCCTCAATTTACCTCTTTCCTCCTGTATTTTGCTAAGCAGAATAAAAAACAAACAAACAAACAAAAAACAGACTGCATCTTAAATATTTGCTTGCAAATCTCTTCAGCAACATATCCAATTTCATCACTTATGTCTGCTCTCTCCACAACTGTAGAACACGATGAAGCCAAGTTTTCTGTCACTATAACAATTCTTCCAGTTATATTTAAAATTCCTTCAGTTTCCAATAATGTGTGCCTTTTTCTTCTGCATCCTTACCAGAATTGCCTGTAACATTCATGTTTCTCCCAACAGTCTTCTCAAGGCAATCTAGATTTTTTCTATTATGTGCTCAAATTTCTTCCAGCCTCTACCCATTACCCAATTGTTGTATAAATGAGCCAGAGATAGCCTCTGTATATTGGCCTCTAGGTTGTTTACTTCTTCACAGAAGGCTCCACCATCAACTCCACCAGTGTCAAATTCAAATTCAATTTATGCCTGCTTTGCATACCCCATAAAATTGCACACAATATCTGCTAGCCATAGATAAGACAAACTCTAGAGCAGTAAAGATCCTAAACTGCTGCTGCCCTTTGAAACTCAGAGATTCCCTGTTGGGCTGCTGGGCAACATCACCTCTCCTGACACCTTTCCCTCAGGAATTCCCTTGCCCTGCTCCATTTCAGCATGGTAGCCCCTCTGGACAGTCTCATGCATCTCAAACCTGTCAAAGTGCTCAAATAAAGCCTGTTTGTGCAACTACCACCTCATGGTCATAATTTTCCTGAGATTAGCCTCTAAATAACTCACGATCCCTAAAGTAGTGATAAGGATGAAATAGCCGCTTTCACATTTCTCAGCTATATGTCCAGCAGCACTCCACTTCTCAGTACTATAGTTCTGTCTTCTTGAGAATGTCCAATAAATAAAAACAACAATATATAACCTTCTCAGATTAGCTTCTTTCACTCAGCCTAATGCCTTTGAGAAGCATCCAAGTTCTTTTTTATGGCTGAGTAATATTCCATTATATATACACACCACATCTTGTTAAACCAATCGTCTGTTAATGGGCACTTAGGTTGTTTCCATGTCTTAGCTATTGTAAACAGTGCTTTTATGAACATTGAGGTGCATGTACCTTTTCAAATTAGAGTTTTCATCTTTTCTGGATGTTTGCCCAGGAGTGGGGTTGCTGGATCATATAGTAACTCTATTTTTATTTTTTTAAGGAACTCCATACTGTTTTCCATAGCGGCTGCACCAATTTACATTCCCACCAACAGTGTAAGCAGGTTCCCTTTTCTCCACACCTTCTCCAGCATTTATTATTTGTAGACTCTGATGATAGCCATTCTCACCAGTGTGAGGTGATACCTCATTGTAGTTTTGACTTGCACTTCTCTAATAACTAATGATGTTGAGCATTTTTTCATGTGCCTGTTGGCCATCTGTATGTCTTCTTTGGGGAAGTGTCTATTTAGGTCTTCTGTTCATTTTTTGATTTGGTTGTTTGATTTTTGATATTGAATTGTATGAGCTGTTTGTATATTTTGGATGTGAACCCCTTATCGGTCGCATAATTTGCAAATATTTCCTCCACTCCATAGGTTGTCTTTTCGTTTTGTTGATGGCTTCCTTTGCTGTGCAAAAGATTTTAAGTTTGATTAAGTCCCATTGGCTTACTTTTGCTTTTATTTCTTTTGCCTTGGTAGACTGATCTGAGGAAATACTGCTACGATTATGTCAGAGAACGTTTTGCACATGTTCTCTTCTAGGAATTTTATGGTGTCATCTCTTATATTTAGGTCTTTAAACCATTTTGAGTTTATTTTTGTATATGGTGTGAAGGAGTGTTCTAATTTCATTGATTTACATATAGCTGTCTGGTTTTCCCAACACCTCTTGCTAAAGAGAATGTTTTTTCTCCATTGTATATTCTCCTTTGTCTTAGATTAATTGACCATAGGTGTGTAGGTTTATTTCTGGGCTCTCTATTCTGCTCCATTGATCTATATGTCTGTATTTAAACATTTTTGAGTATTCATTCAGTTTATTCATTGGTCTTTTTTACTATATATTTTTATATAGTTTTTTAGCAACAGCTCTAAGGATTGTAAGATAACTAGTTATCTTTTCACAGTCTACTTTAGAACGAGTATTTCACCAGTTTAAGTAGAAGATAGATATATTACCACCATATGTGTCTCTTTACTCTCCCCCACAAAGAACACCCCATCACTAAATGTTCCCTCACTTACAATGTGTTCAGTTGTGGTAAAATATATGTAACATAAAATTTACCATTCAAACCCTTTTTAAGTGTACAGTTCAGTGGCATTAAGTTCATTCACACTGTTGTGCAATCTTTATCCATCATCAGAACTTTTCCATCATTCCAAACCATATACCCATTAAACCATAACTGCCCTACCCCTACCCCCACTATTCTACCTTCTGTCTCTATGAATCTGCTGCTCTAGTTACCTCATATAAGTGGAATGGTATAATATTTGTTTTTTTATAATATGTCTTGCTTATTTCCCATAACATCAGTTTTCAAGATTCATTCATATTGCAGCTTGTATCAGTACATCAATAGTTTTTATAGCTAAATATTACTTAATTGTGTGAATATAGGATAATTTGTCTACCCATTCATCAGCTGATGGACATTTGGGTTGTTTCCACTTTTTAGCAATGACGAATAATGCTGCTTTGAACATGTGTGCACAGGTTTTTGTGTGGACATATGTTTTCAATTTTCTTGACTGTATATCTAAGAGTAGAACTGCTGGATCATATGTTAACTCCATGTTTAACCTTTTGAGGAACTGTCACATACTTGCTAACACTTGTTATTGTCTGTCTTTCTTACTATGGCCATACTAGTATGTGTGAAGTGGTATCTCATTGTGGTTTTGATTTGCATTTCCCTAATGACTAATAATGCTGAGCATCATTTTATGTGCCCACCGGCCATTTTTCCACCTTTTTTAGAGAAATGTCTAGTCAATTCCTTTGCTCATTCTTTAACTGGGTTATTTATCTTTCTACTCTGGGATGACTGGTACCAGCAGGATTCTCTTCCACTCTTTCCTTGACCACATCTAGCTATTAAACTTTACTAACTCCTGGCCTATTACTCAAATGTTCTCAACAGTGTCTTTGCATTTTTCAGAGAAATATAAAAAACAATCCTAAATTTTGTATGGAACCACAAAAGACCCTGAATAGCCAAAGCAATCTTTAGAAAAACTAATAAAGCTGGAGGCATCACATTTCCTGATTTCAGACAATATTACAAAGCTATAATAATCAAAACGTCATGGTAATGGCATAAAAAGAGGCACATAGACCAATGGAACAGAATAGAGAGTGCAGAGATAAACCTATGCATACACTCTCAACTAACCTTTGACAAGAGTGCAAAGAACACACAATGGAGGAAGGATAGACTCTTCAATAAATGATGTTAGGAACACTGGATATCCACATGCAAAAGAATGAAATTGGAACCCTATCTTACGCCACTCACAAAAATTAACTTGAAACGAATTAAGCTTTAATTAAAAATTAACTTGAAATGAATTAAGATCTGAAACTCTAAAACTCCTGGAAGAAAACATAGGGGAAAAGCCTCTTGACAATGGTCTTGGCAACGATTTTTTGGATATGACACCAAAAGTACAGGCAAGAAAAGCAAGAGTAGACAAGTGGAACTACATTAAACCAAAAAGCTTCTGCACAGCAAAGGAAACCATCAACCAAGTGAAAAGGCAACTTATGGAACGAAAGAAAATATTTGCAAACCATCTATCTGATAAGCAGTTAGTACCCAAAATGTATAAGAAACTCCTACAACTCAATAGCAAAAGAACAAATAATCTGATTTTAAAATGAAGAAAGGATCTGAATAGACAGGTACACAAAACGATGCTCAATAGACAGACACATGAAAAGATGGTTAACATCACTAATCATCAGGAAAATACAAATCTAAACCACAGTGAGATATCTTCTCATACCTGTTAGGACGGTTATTATTCAAAAGACAATAGATAACAAGTGTTGGTGAGGATGTGGAGAAAAGGGAACCCTTGTACACTGTTGGTGATAATGTAAATTTAGGTAAAGCTATTATAGAAAACAGTACGCTGGTTCCTCAAAAAATTAAAATACAACTACTATATGATGCAGCAATCCCACTTCTGGGTAAATATCCAAAGGAAACAAAACCAGCATCTCAGAGAGATATCTGTATTCCCAACGTGCATTGCAGTATTACAATAACCAAGGTGTGAAATCAACTTAAGTGTCTGTTGATGGATGATGAATGGATCAAGAAAATGGGGTATATATTATATAGGCAATGGAATATTATTCAGCCATAAAAAAGAAGGAAATCCTGCCGTTTTTGCAATGGATAACATTATGCTAAGTGAAATAAACCAGACAGAGAAAGACAAATACCGTACAATCTCACTCATATGTGGAATCTAAAAATGAAGTTGCACACTCATATGAGACAGAAAATAGAACAGTGGTCTCCAGGGGCTGTGGGGTCGGGGGTGGGGGAAATGGGGAGATATTGGTCAAAGGATACAAACTTTCAGTTTTATAATGAGTAAGTTTTGAGGATCTAATGTATAGCATGGTGACTATAGTTAATAATACTGTACTGTGTACTTGAAACTTGCAAAGAGAGTAGAACTTAAGCATTCTCAGCAAATAAAGGTAACTATGAGGTGATGAATACTTTAATTAACTTGACTGTGGTTATCATTTCACAAAGTATACATATATTAAATCACCACCTTGTACGCTTTATATACAATTTTATTTGTCAATGACGCCTCGATAAAGCTGGGGGAAATTTTTTTAAAAAACAAACAAACTAACAGTTCCCAGGAGCAGAGTTCCTCTTAAAACTAACCCAATCACACTGTGGCTCTTTAGATGGAACAGTTTCTGAGGTCAATGTTTGATATTTGTATTAACCCCAGAAGGATTACTTACAGCTCTTATTTCCAAGTTCACTCACACAAACTAGTTGGCTTACAATCCAGGCTTCATCTTCAGCAGATTCACAGATCTCCTCCCAACTGCCTTTTACCACAACCTCTACTGTTCCTGAAAGTAGGCCTTAGGTTTAAATTCACCACTCTGCTGCAAATGAAGTCAATTCTTTCAGGAAAAGATTAGGAGCTATCTGCTTCAGGACCTAATTCCCTCCCCCCACCCCCACCCCAAGGCAAAATTCTGAGCCAGGGCTCTGGAGCTGGGGGTGGGAACAGTGACAAGCTTCTCTCTGAGTGACACCCCTGTTCTAGGAGCTGAGCACTTAGTGGAGGAGTGGGGGTGTGGTGGGATGGCAGCAGCCGGCAGTCCTCTCAGCTCGCTTCTCCTGGCATGGAATCTCTGCCTCAAAGACTGGGGTAGGGGATGGCTGTGCCCCAGGATTCTCAAGGCACCACACACCCAAAGGAGAACCTTCATTCCACAAGTAAGGGTTGGGCAGAAGAAGGAAGCGCCATCTCCTGACCACACTCACCTGAGATCTAGCCTCAGCAACAGGCAGCTAGAGGCAGAAGCAGGGATCCTACCCCTACTGCAAAGAAAATCCTCCAGTTGGGACCTGGGGGATAGAGGGAGTCCTGTGTTCTTGGCTGCAGCAGTCCAGAGTTGAGTCTGTGCCTCAGTGAGTCGAGAGGGGGGTTTGGAAGGGAGTGGTCTTAGTTCAAATACCGCAGACTCTCATCTTTCTTACCAAATTGTCATAGATCTTCTTGAATAGGTATTTCTTCATTTGCTGTTTGCCTTTAGGACCATTTCCAGAGGCTTTACATGAATCAGTCAACAGAGTTCCCCATGCTGTCATGCCAGAAGTTGGTCTGTTTCAGTTATATTCATTGTTTAGCTGTATATGGTACTTCCAAAATTATTCATCTTTGCTGCTCACTCTTAATTTTCAGTTTTTCTATAGTTAATTTGTTTCTCTCCATTAAATCAGTGATTGCTGGGATTCCCTGGTGACGCAGTGGTTGAGAGTCTGCCTGCTGATACAAGGGACACGGGTTCGTGCCCCAGTCCGGGAAGATCCCACATGCCGCGGAACAGCTGGGGATGTGAGCCATGGCTGCTGAGCCTGCGCGTCCGGAGCCTGTGCTCTGCAACGGGAGAGGCCACAACAGTGAGAGGCCCGTGTACCAAAAAAAAAAAAACAGTGATTGCTAATTTTATATCAGGCCTCTCAATTTTTTAAACTCTTAGTGTCTAGGAAATTCATAAATGAGGTTTCTGATTGTGCTAATATTTAGAGGGAACACTCAAGACTCTGTTATTAGTTATAATTTTTATCTACAATTAGAAAAGACAATATGTTTCTTTTCCACTGTTTTTCATCATTTTGACTACGGGTTAGTTCAAGTATAGGAGGAAAGGATAGGGACGGCAAAACTGGAAAGAGGAAAAATTACTTCAGTCTGAAGTCCACACAGACTTTGAACTCAAGAAAAGGCATTAATAGGATTTCCTATTGCTGTGGGGTTGATTTGTTATGAAGTAGTCACTTTTTGCTGAATCTTGGCTGACTTCCTTGAAAGCAACAGTCAGCAAGTGACTAACCAGGCCCAGCAAGACTGATCCCAAAACAGGAAGCCACAAAATGATGAGAGACCTGGGGATGCCCAAAGGAAGTGAATAGGCTGTACTTTGAAATTCTTCCAGGTCCTGGCTTGCAAAGACTGCCAAGAGCTCTGGAAATCTTTCATGAGTGCTAGTAGGAACTTTCAGCCAAAGTGCTCTGAGAGATGATTCTTAAAAACTTGGATGGTTAGGTTTACAAAGCCTGTTAAGTTTTTACCTCCAGTTGGAATTGTGCTTCGAAAAGATGTTTGCAGGGAGGGTTCTCAGACAACCTTTTTGATGAATAATAATAGTTTTGTGCTGATTATTCTCCATTTGTCTCCCCAAGACCCATTCTCCAGCCTTCTATGCCTGACTCGGGGTCCTTAAGAGCTGACCCATGTAGATTCATCATCATGCTCCAGTCCATTGCCAGCTAGTTTCCAGTTGGGTTTGGCCAATGAAAGACATCAACATGAAATTGGAAGATGTGAAAAGAGAAAGATAGGGTGTTTCATCCCTGCTCCCTCCTTGCTATGCCACTGCCTCTCTGGCAGAAGCTATATCCCTATGACTCTCACTGAGCCCTTCCTCCAAGGTTCCAGTCCTTACTGGGCTCTAGAAACACTAATTCCTCTCCTAAGAGCTTCTTGTGGTGCTTTCTGTGTGCTTCATCAGATCATTTGTTCCCATAACTGTGCCCACATCTTTTTAAGTAGTCTCTTCATACGATCCATTTGGACTAAATTCTGATTCCTGCTGGGTCCCTAACAATGACTACATTTAAAAACCTTTCATTATTTCTAAGTCTCACTGTAACCCTGCAAGGCATTATTAACATTATTAACCCATTTACAGATAAGGACATAGACTTAAACAGGTAAAATACCCAAAGTCACACATCTAGTGATGCAGTGCTGGGATCAAAACTCTAATCCTTCTAACAAGAGCCATTTTCCTTGTTTCATTTAGATTTGTAAGAAAGTTCTAGTTATACTTTTCTTCCAAAAAACTAATTTTATTTAGATATGTCAGATTTTATGTCTGCTGTCTCATATTGATTAAGCTTGAGCCCTTATTTTGAAATAGAATTTGATGAAATTTACAAAGAAATTGCAAAATTTAAGTACAGTATCCCTGACTGATAAGTTTTAATGACTATAGTGAAAAGAAAAGACTTTTATTTAAAGCAATATGATAAAACTTGATCATCTACTCTTGTCTGCTGCTAGCATTGTCTTCTTTGCCTTGAGTTTTTTTGCCAGACACCCTTGGTTGCAACTCGACAACTATTTCCAACAACCTTATCCCTATCTTTTTACATTTTAAAGGTCAGTTCTCCCAGACTTCTCTGCAGGTATCTGTGGCCAGGTGACCCAAATCTGGCTAATAAAAAGTGAACGTATTTCCTTCACATAAATGGAAAGAACTACTCTTCTTTGCCCTGTTCCTTTCTTCATGCTTAAAACAATGGTGTGATGCCTGGAATTATAGCAGTCATCTTGTGACCATGAGCCAGTATAAGAATACCCCAATTTTTTCATAGTATATTTATACTAAAAAGAGTATTATAATTTTATACATTATATATATACATGTATGTATTCAATAAAGAATATACTCAAGTTAAACACTGAGTTCCACAAGCCCTCAAACCTCTGAGTTTTGTTGTTGTTTTACTAAATATTGCATGGACAAAAAGAATATTTATAAAATATATGCATGACATAAAGAAAAACAATACACTGACTACCTAGGTAACCACAACCCAGCCTAAGAAAAAGAACAACCTCAGAGGCAACTTCTATCCTAGATTTTATCTTTATCCATCCTTCGCTGTTTTAAAAATTCCCTTGCTTTCCCTTGTTCGTCTCTAACTCCTTTGAAAGGCTAGGAATTGAAATAAGACTTTTACTTTTTCTTTCATTCATGTTGTTAACATATGCAACACTTTAGTCCCCCAAACACACTTTACCGTTTCAAATGCAGTAAAGATAGCCTGACAGCCTCCCTCCCTCCTCAAATTACAAGGCAAAGAGGACTGTGCAACATTAAAAACGGAAAGGTGCTCTTTGTATCAGTTATCAGAAAGCCTTGAGGAGAACAGAGAAGTTCATATTTTCAGAGCTGGTTAGATAAACAGAGGTACACATGGGGTGGGGCAGGGGTGGGGAGAGAAAGAGAGAGGGTGGAAGGGAGAAAGAGGTCTTACAGTTAAGGTGGTAGGCGGTTGATCTTTGTGTGTTTTTAGAGGAGCAACTTCAACTTTGAGGTCTTGAAGGGGTTCCCCTGCCCCTGCCTGAGCTCATCCCTGGGCAGGCAGACCCCTGCCCATGCCTCCCTCCTGAGATCCTGCATATGCTTTCTTGCTAAATGACTCTTCGCACCGTTATCTCCTCACGGGATACATCTGTTGGGTGCCGCGCATCCTCAGCTCCGCTTTCATCTCTTCGTATCTCAACACATTGTTTGCTCCAGTCCTGGTGCCAGGGTGGAAGGGAGCCATCCCGCCCGTCCCCGCTCTGGGATTGGCAGCGAATGAATGATTGGCAGCGGGCATCTCTGTCAGGGCTTTGGCATGCTGCAGAGTAGAAGCCCTGTGCTAATGAATGTCATCTACACCTACCAGATGTGCCACTGGGTGACATGCCAGATCTTTTACATAATGCCATTCTGCCGGACACGAGACAGCTGGGGCGGGGGGGGGGGGGGTCTTTTAATGCCTTGAGGTGGGAGTGAGAATGCCTTGAGGTGAGAGTGGGTATACCTTTTTTTTTTTTTAATCCAGACTTCCCGCCACCACCCATACACCCAATCAGTCCCCCCTACATTGAGCTAAAACCTATGGCTGAGGGCATCTCCCTCAGCGATAGCCCCGAAGCTGGAGAGCTTGAGTCCGTTTGACCGGCTCCCTTGGCTCTCTCCCACACTCATCACCTTTCCCCTTCCATGAGTTTGCTCCCCGCCACCATCTAAATTTAGGAAAGGGGAATTTTTTTTTTAAGTTAAAGATATAAAAACATTGGAGGGTCTGAAATGAAAAAAGGAGAGGGGAGAAAGGACACACCCTATCCTCTCCTTCCCTACGCTAAAAGTACAAGGATGAGCTCTCCTCACCCCTCCCCCTTCCTTTTCTACCGTCCACCGGAAACTAGATGTTATTTATCCCCAGGGGTGATATCCTGTCAGTGTTTGTCCCACTTTCTGGCTTAAGTAGTTGTCTGAAGTAACGTGGAGGTGTCCAAAAATCCATGCCGTGTGGAGCGGACTGTTTCCTGGAGTGGGATGGACAAGGTGGGAGGAAAGGGAAATGAGAAAACCACTTCTGACGGGCAGCGGATCTGTGCGCGTCTAGGAGTGTTTTGGTTTCCCCCCCCCCCCCCACACACACACACAGCTCTCCACCCGCCAAGGCGAAATAGCTGGTAGGAGGATGGACTGCCACGCGGGGCCCTCCGCTCTTTCTGTTAGACCTGCCGGTCGGTACTGCCCCGGAATTCCGGGCGCTTAAAGGGGTCAGACGCCTGTTCCTCCTCCCCAGGGGCCATAGCTCCTCAGACACACCTTCCCCCCACACCCCCAGGCATCCGCTCCCACGCTCGGACCCGGGCCCCTTGCGCGCCTCTGGCCGAGCCGCTAGGCCCCTTCCCTTGTACCCGCACCTCCGCCCGCTGCCGAGGCTCCAGATGGCGGCTCCTCGCGCTCGGCTCGCGGCCCCTAGACGCCGCCCGGCAGCAGCCGGCGGTCGCTCCCTCCCTCCCAGCTGCTGCGGCTGAGACCTCAACCGCTCGGCGAGGAGGGCGGGATGCTCCGCCGGCTCGGAATGGTGCGGGAGCCGGGCCGCTGACGGGCGCGCAGGAGCCGCGTCCGCAGGGAAAGAGTCTTGCAGGCCCCAGGTGAGGAGACCGCGGGGGAGGGTGCGGGGAGGGGAGCCTGCCCGCCGCCTCAGCACCCTCACACCCCTACCGTCTCCCGACCTTCCTCCCGGCACCACCTCCGCGCCGGGGCCGAGCAGGCGCGGGACCCGAGCACCCGCTGGACCGCCGGGAGCGCCGCCCAGCCGCCAGGAGGGGGCGCCCAGCACCCCGGAGATCGGGCCCGAGGGCGGGCTCCGCCTGGGCATCCCGCCCCAGCCCAGTGGAAGGCTGTTCGGGCCGGAAAGGTGCCCCCTTCTGCCGGAGAGCGGTAATGCCCACCAGCTGCGACCACCCGCTTCCCCATTTTCTCCGCTCTCCTCCCTCTGCTCTTCTCTCTCGCTTCCTATTTGCCTCTCTTTTTCTCTTGCTTGCCAGGTTCCCTTCTTTCTCCCCGCCTGCCCCCTTGCATCCTGGACCTTTCCTCTCCTTCCCTGGTCCCTCCAACCGCGCGGTCAGGGTTTGTGCGCCCCCTGGGGCGGTGGGAAGGGGGATGTATTTCGTGCCTAGGCTCTGGCTCCTCTCCACGGGTGCCTCCCGGCTTCCCCCGAAAGCAGCTCTGAGAGTGGTGGCTCGTGGGGTTGAGGTTACTCTCTTCCTGGCCTGGGCCCGGCGACTCTTTGACTGGGGGAGGAGGGGGGGCTGCGTTTGGGAGCAGCGCTTCACCTGAACGCGGAGCTCGTAATTCCCTTTACTGGAGGGATGTATGAAGTTCAGCGGCCTGGTACTGAGCACCCTTCTCCCACGCCAGAGTCAGGACACTTCGAGGGCATTTTCCCTTACACAGACCCCTATAAGACCTAAAGTCCGCCTTCCCGGACAGTCCTCACTGCGGTCCTCCGTAGCAGTTGTGCTGGGATGGGGTGGAGGGAGGAAGGCGCTAAAAGGCCGCGGCGCCTGGCGTCGCGCGCCCATCTGACGTCCCCTCTAATCCCCCAGGGCTCTGGCGCGTGCCCACAGACCCTCCGCTCGTCCCTGCTCTCGGTCGTCGGGCATTAGACCCCCGAGAGCACGTTCCGTAAGCTCCCAGTACAAATCCCCTCGGAAACATTAATCACAACCACCAGAGAATGCAAAATGTGTGCCGTGCCGTGTCTGCCTTTTAATCCCGAACGTAATTCTGGAAAGCAGCATCAGACAGGGGCTCTATTAATCCCTTACACGAGCAAATGCAATCTCTGACCTACTAGACTTGTTTTCCTGCAATTTCACGAAGAGTTAGCCTCGCTAGAGGAATATTCAAAGAGAAGGAAAACCGTGAGAGACTTGAGACGCGGCGCAGTGTCGCAATAATGGGGTGCATTTCAGTCAAAAGGCGCTGCTGCTGTGGAATGGGATCGCCGGCCAGGAGTCCTGAAATTCCTCAGGGGTGGCTGCGGAGTGTGTGTGTGTGTGTGTGTGTGTGTGTGTGTGTGTGTGTGTTGGATGGTGGGAGGGGTGGGGTAGAGTTAGCTAGGCGTTAGGCGCCTAGTGAGGTTGGACCCCCGAGAGGAAACCCAGTTCTCTTTCCTCCGAAGGCTTCGGACACAAGTGACCTCATTTGGGGCTGTCCTGTTGCGACGGTGTTAGGGCAGGCGGAGGGGTCAGCTAGCAAGACGGAGGGGTCAGGGTTTCACCCTCTGAGGCCTGTTCCTCGCACTTGAGATTTCACTATCCACTCTCCTGCCGTTCAATCAATCATGTTCCCCTTCTCCATTTTATTCAAAACGGTCTTCCAGTTCCCTCATAATCGTAATTTGCACCATTGCCTTTTATCTTTGATTAATTAGGAAATCGAAAAAGATAATGGAGGGTCGGGCCAATAAATTAGCCTTAGGAGCCGACTGACGGACGTCTGGGGCTGCTGTGTGGGTGGGCGCTGTCCGCAGAGGCTGATGGAGGCTGCCGCCGGCCGGGCAGAAAGGGGTTAAGTAAAAGCGCGCGGTGCCTGCAGAGTGGAGAGATCCGCTCTGAGACAAACCCAGTGGCCTCAAGCAAAGACTTCTCCCTTATTAAGTGGAGAGTCTCCAGTGATTTTTAGCTTTTCCTGTTTGGGTCTAGAAAAGGAGGAGAGGGCTGGGGTAGGGTGAGGGCGGGACTCCTGTTTCTTCCAAAGAGGCCTCCCTACTAGCGCATGAACAGGTTTAAAGTTTGGTGTCTTTACGCTGGGGTCTATTTCTTCCAGGAATATAAAGTTATATTTACTTTTGCACCCTTTCCTTCCCTCTCCACTTGCCTACTAGTCTGAAGGAGGGTGGGAGGAAGGGAAAAAGAGAGGGAGACAGAGAGAAAGAGAGAGCGATTGAGAGATTCTGCTTTTATGATCAAATCAGTAACTCCCTGGCCCAAGAGGAAAGCTCATGGAGTTGTTCCCTGCCCTCGCCGAGGCGCCGGGCGGGTTCCAGATTCTTCTTTTCGCCCTCCGCGAAATCGATCACGCCTCCCAGACGGCTGAAGGAGAGCACTCTGCCACTCTTCACGGCTTCGCCCCAGCCTCTTTAGCTTCCAATTGAAAACCAATTAAAGGTTTCTATAAATCTGTTAGTTCCCCTTTTATCTGGAGACCCCTGATGCATGCGATATTGCCCTTTAGATGCCTCTTCCGTGTTTTGTTTTACAATTGTTGTATCAATATAATGCGGCCTTTCTTCTCCTGTCTCTATAGATACAGATACACAAGGAAAACCAAAGCTATTCAGTCTCCTCATTTGTCCAGCAGCCTAACAGTGGTGCCCTTTCTCTGCTCTGCTTTCCCTGCTTCAGGAGCAGCAGTTATGGTAGAAGCAGATGGCTACTGATTGGGGGAGCTTTGTGGCTCTAATACTGAATACTTTATGGAAAAGGACTTTATCATGCTTCGTTGGGCAGAGGAACAAGGGGATGAGATTTATGGCCAGGAAAAATAAATCTTTTCCAAGTTGCAGCTCCTTCTCACCAGTTGTTGCCTTTGCCCTGGGGGGGGGGGGGGGCGGGGGGGCAGGTGTTGTAACACTGAGGAATTGGTTTTATTTCATTTCATTCTCCTTTCTGCTAACACGGTTTTAGTCAGGATCTGAGAGGAGAGCAGAAGAAGAGCCAGAAGTTTATAAAATACCTTAGATTGCTGTTGCTGCATCAGTATTCTCTGCCCTCAGGAATAAAGCAGACGGGTATGGTCTTGAATGCTGTTTGGGGCCATGTTTCCCCCAATGTCCTGTTAGTTCCGGGTAAAACATCATCCTCCATTATCCTATTATCTATAGAAAACAAAAAAGCATGTTAGTGCTTCCATCTGAAAAATCAGAAGACACTAGTATTGAAGGAGTGGGGCAGTGATGAGGCATATGGTGATGTACGTATGCTCCCCTTCTTTGCAAGGGTCTGAGCTCTAAGGATGATTAAGGGATGTCTGTGAATGTGAGCTCCTGGACTCTTAATTGAATTTTCAAGCTTTGGGGAATATACAGATCCCAACCCTCCACTAAAGGCCTAATTCACCCCAAGATAATTCACCCCTGTGTCTTCCCCTCCCAGAAGCCAAGACATAATGTCACTCAGAAATGCTCGTAACATGGCTACGGGCAGCCAGGTGCAGAGAGATGGAAGACAACCCCAATTCTGGGTCCTCCATTCCATTTCAGACAGACTCCTTGCCTCATTAATATCTGAAATGCCATTTTTTTACTCAAGAAACATTTGTTGAGCATCTTCCATGTTCTAAGTTCCTCTACCCTGCCTTTCCTATTCTATTACCTTGACCCTAGAAACTGAAGAGGAAAGGCCAAGAAGGAAAGGCATGCAGGTTTCACAAGTGTCACCTACCTTACTGCCACAAGCTGCTTCTTCCCAATTCTGTGTGCACCACAACCCACACAGCAACATGCACCTTTGCATTCTGCTTCTCTCTGAAGAGGATACAAAGATTAGGAGAGCTAAGATTTAAAAATTATGTTTACTCAGCATTTCAAAGTAGCAGGCACTGAGGTGCTTTAATTAACTGTTTAGGCTCTTTCTATGTGCTAGACTGAATGCTCCCATAGGCTTATTGCATTTAATTCTTATGACCCTTTGAGTTAAGTATTATTAATGCTAGTTCACACGTCCCCTTCCTTCACAGGAAATAGAAGAACAGAGAAGTTAACCCAAGCTAGTGGTCCAGCTGGGTTCTGAACCCAGGCTTGCTTTTACAATATTCATAGCCACCCTATGAGACAAATGGTGTTTATGCTATTCTCCAAATAAGGAAACTAAAGCTCAGAGAGATTAGGTGATTTGCTCAAAGACACACAGCTAGTAGACTGCAGACCTGGGGTTCAAACAGAAGTGTTCAGGATCCCAAATTTTGACCTCTTAACCACTGGTTCCAGGACCCTTCAGAAGAAAGAGCCCACACTGATCTCTGTTACCTGTCCCTGCCCGGGCAAGAGGTTTCGCAGAGTGTGAGACTGCAGGCCTGCAGCAAACGGAGCGCGCCTGCCCAGGGCTGCGGCTGCGCGAAGCCGATGGGGCCCAGGGAGAAGGCTCTGCCCGGCAGCGCCGCCCCAGAGACTAGGCTCCGTCGGCCGCGCGGCCCACAAGGCCCCGCGCAGAACGCGTGCGGGCGTCTGCGGCGAGGCGGGGCCGGGGCGGGACCGCGAGGCTGAGGTCCCGGCTGCAACGCCACGTCCCGCAGAGCTACCCAGGCTAGGGTGTGGAGGGGAGGTACGGGGATGCCCACCCTGCTTCCGGGCCCGCCTGTTCCCGAGGGCCGCAGCTGATCCCCGGCCTTTGGAGGGAGAAGAAGGGCCGCACCGCTCCGAGGCCCTGAGCCCTGGTGGGAGCGGGCGACCCAGGCTTCAGGTTTCTCTGGCCGGCCAGGCTTTGGCTTTCTGGCCGCGGCACTTGAGCCAATCAGCGATGCGTTCACAGGCTTCTTACCCCATCGGGTGGTAGTGCCCGGACTTCCCTGCGTTTCTAACTTGCGCCGCTGCCAGGTCAAAAGAAAGGACTCACGGCCGGGATGAGGGATAGAAGAAGTCCAATCTCCCAGCCTACCAGCCAAAAACAGCTCGCTCTTCCGTAAAGTCTGTTTGAGCCCTTCCTTTGGCCGTAGAAGGGATTCCTGAACACCTGACGCATTCCTCCTGCCTGCTTATTTTATCCTCCAGTACCTCCTTCCGGTGTTCCTAGAAACATCGAGAAATCCTCAGCCTTCACTGAGTGGCTTTGAAGGCGGGTGCACAATACAATTCTTAAATTTTCTGAAAAGGAAGCTAAGGCAGTGTTACTAACGGTAACAGTAGCCAGCACTGAAATAGGTATTTACTGTGTGTCAGGCAGTGTTCTCTGCGCTTGCTAAATACCAACTCGGCCCTCACGGTAATTTCATGAAAGGAGTTGCCTTTATTACCCTCGGTTCACAGAGGAAGGCCTGAAGCACGGGCAGGTTAAATTATCCGCCAAGCGTCACGGGCCGGGATTCGAACACAGGTAGTTGCCCTGATGGAGTTGCGGCCCAAACCTGAGTTGTTGCTCGTGCTTGGGTCAGTTCCCTAGACGTCTGAGAATGTTCCTTAATGATGGCATTGAGACCTCTCTGGGATGGCCAAGGCTGAAATGAAACTAACCCCGGCTCTTGGAAGTAATCCTTTACCATCTGCTCAGCAACTGGCTTTCAAAAGCGCGCTCGCCCTTGTTCCCTTACCGAGTCCTTACCGCGACCCGGGAGGCAGCTCTTGCCAGCCTTAGCCTGCCTGAGGAGGAAATCCAAGGCTGGGAGAGGTCACTGGCAGCCCAGCTAGTGAGACATCAGAACACAGACCCCGTGCCCTGGGAAAGGGGGGCGGGGGAGGGGGGCGGCGGCCGAGGACCGCGCAGGGGACTGGGGGATGGGAGGGAGGGAGCTGGTGTATGCGAAAGCCCAGCGCTCGGGAAGCCTTTCCACACGGAAAGCAGTCGCTTAGCAGGAGGCCAGAGTTGGCACTAATTCCGTGGAGGCGATAGGAGGTTGGAGACTACGGAAAACTTGGAGGAGAGGAGGCTTAACTCCACTTGCTCCCAGCTTAGTCCAGGGGGTGTCTGCCGCGCGCTGAGAGCGCTGCATGGCTTCTTCTTGCCCCACGTTCCCGGTTTGCTAGCGCTGTTTCTAAAAGAGTAACCCTCCGCTGAAGGCTTGTTTGGTTCCTCCCAGGTCCTGTCCAGTGTCACTCCCTGATGACTCATCCCAAATGTAGTGGGAGTGTTGTCTGCCCTTTGTGATACTGTCCGGGTAATGCCCTCCCTGGGTGTCTTGCAGGGAGACCTCCTTAGCCCACATCTAAGCCCGTCTCTGTCATTTGGCCTTCTCCGTACTCTTAGCTCTACTGAGACATAGACACAGGAGATCCAGACATCAGGAATGGTCTGCGGCTCGCAAGCACTTCCCTGCCTTGCTTTGAGGCCCAAACGTTGGGCCCAAACTCAGCTGTCAGTGACTTTAGGGATAGAAGAACTATTTCAGTCCCCCAGGTAAGAAATGGAACCGACCCCACTCTCAGAGCATTGACTTTCCCCAGGACATTTTCCCAAGTTCAGAGGATCCCTGGAAACGTTGACCTCCTAGTGCCTCAGGTAAACTGACTCTAGCATGTAGATAATGCTACGAGGCATCTGATCACATACACAAGCTACTTGTTACTAAAATCATATGTATAAAATATATTCTTTAGAACTCTATTGTTTTGCTTCTCCAAGATCAATTGCTCTCCTATATGACTTCACACATTTTCTCAAAACCATCTTACATGAAAACATGCAACAAGGAGAAGTGACTGCTTTGTAGATATGCAGCCAAGAAAAATCTCTCTCTGTAACACACACACACACACACACACACACACACACACACACACACACAACCATGTCTGATCAGGTATAAAATTGTTCAGACCTAAATTGAATTCTAGGCCTTCAGGAAAGTGAACATTCAGGTCTTTAAAGTCAATATGTTTATTCTTCTTAGGATTTTGTGAATGATTTGTTTGACAATTCTGGATATTATTTATTTTAAAAATATGGATTTTCCTTAAAACTTTAGAGGACATTATTAATTATATCTTGCTTACCTTTATATCACATCACCAGAAGACTAGCAAATCAATGTGGGAATTGGCTTTTCAATAACTAGGTACAAGAGAACAAATATAAGTTTCAAGCCCCCTGCCTATTATTTTTGCCACTTTGTAATGTGTATACAATATTGTTTATAGTAGTGTTATTACAGTTGTTTGTGACAAGCTGATCTTTGAATTCCTTAAGGACTACTTCTCCAAGTATTAGAATTGAAGAAAACCTACTCTGGTAGTTTTTTAGTGCTTATGCAAATCTGTTAAAAGCTATAGACCTTCCATATAGTATTTGGGGAGACATTCCTCCATTGATGCTAGATTAATTCCCCTGGATTAAATCATGGAATACCTGCAATTAATTTGAACTGAAATCATAAAAGATAATTTTCACTCAATCCAATTTGCAAGATGACCAGGTAGCAGTTTGGGTATGAGAACATAGTTTGTGGAAAAAATGAAACTATTTCCAAGGCTCTAACAAAGAAATGTGAATCATCACTGTTGTGGTCACTGAGTGATATCTACTCCTCCAAGCCTTTTCATTCCTTTTCTTTTTTGCCTCTCTTTTCCTTAGAGAAAATCAGATGTCTCTCTCCTCAGGCTTCAGGAAAGTATGCCAAGGACAGATTCTGAGCTAGAAAGTCTCGGGCATGTGTGCATTCTGACTAGGCCCCCTCCCCAGGAAAGAATGTTGCTCATCCCCCAGCAGCCCAATTTATGATCTAAGTCCATATTTTAGAGGGCTAGCTTTGACCAGGTTCCAGGGAGTCGATTCTGCCTAGTATGAACCCACTATTTCAATAAGCACCTCTCTTTTAACTCAGGAATTGCACTCACCCTAAAATAAAGAGGAAAAGAGGTGGAACTCAGGTACTACTGAGTATTGTGATCATGCCCCTTCTCCTGGCTGTGGAAAGAAATTTGATGTAGAGCCTCTCAACTTGGTGACATTCCTAAAGCCTGGAGTCAGTCTTCTCAAAATCTGATGTTCCCTCCAATTTGAGACTGCTAGACACCCCTTGGTCCCCTGTCTGCCTGGAAAGCCTGGCCCAGAGAGAGAGAGGCTCAGAGGGGCTGACTATGCCCTGTCTACATTTCCTTCCTCCTACCCTACTCCTCCTACTAAGATACATTCAAGGGCTGTGTGTATGATTCTGGGAAGGACTTTGTAACCTGAGGATTTGACACAAAATTCCTTGCTAAATCTCTAGATATTCATCTGGGGAGGGGTATAAAATCTGGGAGAATCCAGGGGGTCAGGATGCTGCATATTAGATCTGGTTCACAGGTTACATTCACTAGGTGAGCATGAGGCATTGGTTTCAGATCTGTAGTAGTTGCCTTCAATATTACCACAGTTTGCTTGCCCTGCTGGAAGTCATTCACAGAAGCCATTAAGCCAGCTGACTACAACTTAGATCCAGGAGAGAAAATGAATTACACAAAGCTCTCAAAGGCTATTCAGCTTGAAGCTGAACTCCCACAAAAGGAAGGGCATGTGGAACTTGAGATCCCTCAGAGAGAAGGTTTTAAACCTGAGAAATGTAGGTTATAACTATAATGACGATAGCTTTAGTAGCAGCAGGATTAAGAACAGTTACTATTTATTGAGAAAGAGGAAAAGCTGAAAAGAGAAAAATGTGAGTCAGGAATAATGATCCCTGCAGTTGGAAGCCTGGAGTCCCTCCTCACAGGCTACAAAATTATCCATCCTTTGAGTTTCTGGCTGTCCAAGAATGAGCCCGGGAAACCATTTATGACCTATTGAACCAACTGTAACTCTTGGTGAGGAACAGACCCATACTGAAATTGCCATGAATACTTATAAAAAACAAAGTGCCCCATCCCCATCCCTGTAAACCATTATCCAGCTCAGCAAGTCTGCCTCTTCTTGCCTCTAAGTCATCCCTTAGAAAGTTCCTTACCCTCCTTGGTGAGGCTAGGGCAATGCAACACCCCTCCATGAAGCTCCTTTCTCTGCCTTCCCCAATCTCCTCATAGCCCCTTCCAGAGACCTCCCTGTAGGAAAGTTTAGGAAAATGTCTCCACCATCTATCTGCTTCTTTGGCATCCTCTTGTCTTCCAGTGTGTAAATATATATAATATTATATATATATATATATATATATATGCATGTGTATATATATATATATATGTGTGTGTGTGTGTGTGTGTGTGTGTGTATACACACACATATATATATATATATATATATATATATATATATATATATATACATATATATATATACTGAGCCTTTGCTGCTGTAGTGCTTTGGTGATACGATTAGAGGGGGATGAGCCAGGACCTAGAAAGTGATAGAGAAAGAAAAATAATGTGTTTTCATTCTTATAAAGTAATAATTCTTCTGAGTGAGTTATTCGTAGAGACTTTACCTGCTTCCGATTACAGAAGTTGAGATATTTGGGGCCCCTTTTCTCTCCCCTGGGAGGAGAAACGACATTTCCATTCTAATGCTCTCAAGAATCAGATTTCCTTTCTTACCCTTTCTCCATCCTCTCACTTAGGTCGTAAAAGGCACCACCTCGGGAATCATTCATCAACCTCTCTCCAGCCTTCTCTTCTAAAACAATACTGCAGTTGTCTACACATGTATTTTTTGCCATAACTGCAAGAAGCCTTGTTAAAGTGGGGCAAGGCAAAAATACCTTCACTCTTCATAGTCATCTCTCTAATCATTTAATTGGAAATAAAATCCCAGGGAAAAGAGCTCCAAATATATGCATAAACCCATTGTTTCATGTGAATTATATAAAACTATTGACCGAGATGCATCTTTATAGTATTGTTTTAGGATGAATAAATGCCTCAACTCTTCATTTAGTACCAGTGAATTCCAGTAAGAAATAATGCAGAATGATTTCAAAGTGGCTTATGCACCATTTTAGCCCATAAATTTCTAAAAAAAAAAAAAGTAATCTGTAGATTTCATTTACCTCCAATTAGCAATTTTCATTTAGACCATTTATATTACCTAACAAAATGTGTATCACTTAAAGTACTGGGAAACCCTCAAAGTAGGAATTTCAAACTTGCTCTTACCTATATTTGTGGGTTTGTGGTTGTTGTGTGAATCGTTTAATACATAAGACAAAGAGTTGGTTGGATTCATAAAATGTAGGAAATTTTTTATCTGGGGATTTATATCTAAAATCAGCAGTGGAAATCTAATTAGGGGGCAGGTAAGTGAAACTGAGAGGAAATATCATCTGATGGCCAGATTCTCAATACATCTCTCCCCTCTTTGATATATAGAATCTTAGTTATTTTCTAGCTTGAGATTTGGAAAGTCAAGCTCCCTCACCCCCAATTTCAGTACCAGAAACATCTGTTATTTATACAAATTGGAGTCTAGGTTTCAGTACCTCAAAGGAGACATAGTCTAAGAAAGGAAAGGCCAGGGAAAAGAAAAATGCCTGCCATTTAGATTTTAAGGTTTTCCAGAACGCTTATATTCTGGGGTGGATGCTTTTAAATTTACAATATGTAAGAGGATTTTTTAAAAGTGTCTATGCATGGACTGATGACTTTTCCTGGGAAAGGCAAACTCCCTATTCTCTTTTAAAAACAAAAACAAACAAACAAACAAAAAGCAAAAGAAGGCCCTAAGGAGTGTTTCGTTCTACAGTTTAGGAATTAGGTTCGAAGACACAGCACTCCTCCCCCCTGTCCACACACACACCTTCGCTGTAGTTTCTAAGGGACCACAACCCTCTTATGGCTACTTCTGTATCTTAATTTGCTGTTGTTTATACCTGTGTGTCACCTGCCCTTACTTTTTCCTTCTCTGAATTCACTTAATTGAATTCTTCAACACTGCAATTTATTTTTCAGATGTTTGAGGCAATTCTTATGACATTTCTAATCCCATCACCCTTTCTTTAAACAAGTGAAGGGGGAATGCATGTGTGTGAGTGAGATGGGGGGAGTAATGAATGGAGCATCCAGGTATAAGCCAATTGGTGGCTAAATACCTTGCAGATTCTTATATAGAGACATGTGAGAGCCCTCAGCATTAAGCTTTGGTCGTTACATGAGTTGCCCTTGAGCAAACTATTTTAAAGTGTGCACATGTGCATAAGAAAAATGATATGTTAAGATGAAAGACAACTGTAGTTTGAGAAGGTTTCTTTGAAAACTCAATAGCTAACCTGAACATTTAAGGGAGAATTCTTCCTTTACTTCCTAGTATATGGGGATTTTGCAACCCTTCTTTCTCCAAGTCCCAGCTTAATCCTAGACAACAGCTCTGTCTGGTCAGAAGGACTCAGAACTTATGTGGGGGCCGGATGAAAAGAGAAGGGGAGGGAGAGAGAGAGACAGAAGGTGGGAGGGAGGCAGAGAGAGAGAAAGGAGAATTTGGTGGGAGATTCCTCACACTTTTTTTTTTTTCTCCTCTGCAAAATCCTTTCCAGGCTTCCTTCTATGGTAGACGCCAGCGAAGAAAGGCGCTCCGTGCCTGGTTGCCTCACTGGGTTCCGGAGGGAGGTCTCTGAGCCACAGGAGCATCAGAGTAACATTGCACACACCTTTTCCTTTTAGGCTGCTCTTTGCCAACCCCCAATCCACTTACCTTATTTAAACACTGGCTAAAAACTAGGTTGTCTTCTCAAGTCGTGGTTCTGCTTTGTCCACTGTAGCGGCTACACGTCCGATTTATCCTAAAGCTAACTGATTGCCCTCTTCAACGTAGTGGTGTTGTGGATGAGACTGAAGGAGTGGGACAGTCTATACCACTCAAAGGTCTTTCTTCCCTTAGGAGCAGAGAGTTAAATGTCGAAAATGAACCCCGAGATCCCCCAGCGAAAATGTGTTGCGGGCCCCTGTTGAAGGAGTCAACTTTCAGGCTGTTAAAGACCTCAAGTCATTAGCATCAACTGCTGCGCTAAAGGGGCCAGCCAGCGCCTCTAAGTGGCTTAGCGCACAAACGAGGCTCCTGAGACGGCTTCGGCCACTCCATTCACTCTTCCACCACCTGCTGGACGTGAAAAGCTCTCCGGAGCCCATCTCGGTAATAATTTTTACTTTAACTCACCCTTCCCACCCCTGGGGGGTCTTAGACTACCTGCCTCCCCGGCAAGGGACCCCCTTGGGGATTACGCAGAACGCGCCAGGCTGAAGGCGGAAGAGCCTGAAAAGCTTGAGTCCCGTAACCTGGGTTTTTCCCACCAGTCCCCTTCTCACCGCTTACCCCGCCCAGGTAACTGTGTGCTGGGACCAAAAGACCCTTGTAAATCCCTTTCGGAGGTCTGGCGGCGTCCCTACCCCATCCCTCTTACCCATCTCCGTGTTCAAGGAAAGACTGAGCCACCAAAGCGCACCCTTTCTGAATCTTGCTCGTGCGGGCTTGGTAGTGTGAGCGCTCCTGGAGAGAGCTGACGCCGGTTTATCACCCCCTGGCAACTAGCTGCTCGTGTCAGCCGCGGCTGGAGGGCCAGAGAATCCCTCGGGGCTAAACCGCAGCCGCCTTTCCCTTCACAGAACTCAGACTCAGGCAATGCGCACGGGATCCGTGCGCGCGCTGAGTGGCCAGCTGTCTGCCAGAGGTTCTCCAGGTGCCAAGCGAAACGGGAAAAGGCCCTCTCCAGGTCTTTTGGTACTTCCATTTCCGACCCCAAAACTGATTCCCACCACCACCACCACCACCACTCTCAGAGGGCCGAGGCTTTAGGAGGAGGCGGGCCGGGCCGCTCTCGGAGAGGCGTTGCCACTTGGCGGAAGCGCTCGGGGCTGCGGGGCGCGGGCAGGCCGGAGAGAAGGTTTCCAGGCAGGCGGCGCCGCCGTAGGGAGCGCCCAGACCAGCAAAGAGTTAAAGGGAGGGGACGTGGGCTGTCACGCGTCATTGGGCAGATTATGTGCAGCAAACAAAAAGTGTGTGTCTGCGTGCCAGTCAGTCACTGCATCGGGTCCATCTGTACAACTCTCTCTCTCTCTCTCTCTCTCTCTCTCTCTCTCTCTCTCACTCTCCCCTCATTTCTCTCTCCACGTCTCTCCATCTCTCTCTCCTCTCTTTAGGCAGAGCCTACAAGACAGCAACACCAACACCTCTTGACATGGAAATACATTGATACAGTAGGCAAAAGAAACACTCGATTGCATCTCCCGGTTCCAGGTGGCCTTATTTGGGCGATTTGATCCTGACCTTATTCCTGGTAAGTCTATTTGCATTGATGGGAGAGGAGGAAGGGAGGAAGGCAGGTTTGGTGGGGAGAGTGGAACATTTTGTCCTCCGTCTTCTCATTATCCAGAAAGGGGGGGGGATAATTATTGACGGGATCTCTACTGCCAATAGGGTTATACAAAGGGAGGAGGGGTGGAGAGCCCTTTGGCGAAGAAGCCAGCGACTGGGGAGCGCGCGGCCGCCAGACAATGCCTGCCTACGGGGCAGGGCGAGCGGCCGGCGGCAGCGACGGCTTTCGGCGAGCCCAGCGGGCTCTGGGAGGATCCCCCGGGCGTCTGAGAACCCGGGCTTAGAGGAGGATGCAGAACTGTGAAAGGTTAGGTGGCAAAGGCGACCGCGCGCGGGCGGCAGAGCCCAGGCTCTCGCCCAGTTGTATTGTGACCGACTCGAGGCTCGTGGCGGCCGCCGTGGCGACGCGAACCCCTATTAGTGCGGCGTAGCGAGGATCTTTTCACCGTATTGTTAGGTAGAACTGCATTTTAATGATTGGTCCCTGCTGTTGCCCAAAGTGACGGGGCGACCTCTCGGCACAATGAAACGCTTGTGTGAAAGAGACTTTTAAAAGGAAGAGAAAAATTGGAGCATAAAACGCTGAATTGAGGAAATTGAAAAGGAGAGAATAGGATTCCGTTGAAAAGGAGGTTCTGAGAGACTCTGAGGGATTTTTTAAAATGTATTTAAATTTGCAGTTGGAATCAGAAGGGCTACCTTGTGTTGGGTAAAATGCCCAGGGATAGATGCTGTAGCATAATAAAGTAAGTTTCTACTGTATGGATAATTTCTCTTATTCCTGCCTGGCATATACAGCCCATACTTGACATTTGGGGGATGTAGCAGAGTGAATGGAAAAGAGGCTGACCAAAGTTTCATGCTCTGTTAGCTGGAAATAAAAAAAATAAATAAAAGCACTACCTTGTAATCACATTTGCAAGATTAATTGGTTAATAGACATTAAGATAAAAATGAACATGACTAATATTATTCCATGAAGAACAGCTTCTGAGGAAAAGAATTAGGTTTCCCTTTCCTGCTACTTAAATTGTACAAAATATACTTAAATAACTGCCTATGGAGACGTTATTAGGGAAAAAAAAAACAACTTGGAGGAATCTTTTAATCAGTCAGAAAGAGTAAACAATGCAGTTTAAAGCCACTTTAAATTTTAAATATCTGTTTTGTTTGTTTGTTTGTTTAATGATAAGTCTTGTGTGTGGGGGGGTGTCCAGTGGCAAAGAAAGGAAAATGTCTCCTTATGACAGCTTAATAATAGAGAGCTCTCCATCGGGGCATCACTTTCTGAATTACTGCGGATTAAACAGCTGGAGAGCCCACCGAGGTCTACTCAAGCGGGGCTGCCCCCTCTTGCCCAGACAAGGTCCTATCTGGGGGAGTGAGCATTCACCAATCATTACACACGCGGTATTTCAGACTGGGGACCCTTCAGTCCTGCCTTATACCTGCACACTTCATGAGGCACATGCGACTCTATCCACCCCCTTGTATAACAAGGTAACTGGGATTCACCCTCATCCATAAATAAGCGTGTCGAGAAAAAAATAATTACCTCTGCTTGCTGCTTTTAATTAAAGCCCTCGGAGGGATAGTGTTGGATTATGGAAATGAGCAGACACACGTCCCCTCTCGTAGGCTGCAGAGAAAGGTTAGCTGACATGGAATCAGTGGCCCTGACACTCTACTTGAAATCCATTCGCCATGCTCTGCTGTCTCCGCCTGCTCGCAAATGCTGCTCCCCTCTTTGGAAGAAAAAATAGAATAAAATCGGCTCCCCGGCGCCCAGTTCAATACATAAGAGTAGAAGAGAGGAGATTTCTCCCAAGGGTTAGAAGTTTCTCTCAGTCTGGAAAGTCTATAGGGTAGTAAAAAATCCTATTGTTCTTCCCTTCTTTCTCCCTCCCCCCATCCTCCCCCAAGGTAATGAAAAAAGCGATCTTCTCTTTCCTAGCCCAGTTTTTCTTTCTCTCTAGCAGTCAGTCTGCTCTGAGCTCCCCCATCACAATTTTTTTTATAATTTTTAAAGGAAAAGAAAGCACTCTTCATTGGCATCTTTGTAATATGCCAGATTTAATCTGCCATTGGCTTTATTTTTGAAATAAGAGCGATGCAAAAACCAGGCAAATTCAAGAAAAATCTGTCTAGTAGTCAAAACGTTCTGCCTGGATTCATAGAGGCAAAAGGAGTAATGTAAGTCGCTTCAATTGTCCTGTGTATCTGTCTTCAGTGATGGAGGATTTGGGCATCCAGAGAGGCATCTGGGATGGAGATGCCAAAGCTGTCCAACAATGTCTGACAGATATTTTTACCAGCGTTTACACCACCTGCGACATCCCTGAGAACGCTATATTCGGTCCCTGCGTCCTGAGCCATACTTCCCTGTACGACAGCATAGCTTTCATAGCTCTCAAGTCCACCGACAAGAGAACGGTCCCTTATATCTTCCGGGTAAGTCTTGGCCGATGCTGTGTAGGGTTATGAAGGTAATATCGTTTTGAAAATGGACTAAGAATCATTCTAATGGCAAGCTGAGACAGGTTCTGAATGTAGAAAACGCAATGATACGTGCCATTCTATTTTACACACCAAAAGTTAGAAAATGAAAATTAAACTCAGAAGTATTGTCAACTGGTTTTCCAAAATAAGTGACAAAAATTGATTTTGAATGCCAGATATGTCTAAATCAGTGCCTCAATTCTGGGCTTTCCTGGAGACGAACACCACTTCCTTAACATTTTGGGAGGTTTCACTAGGGTTGAGGCTATTTGCATACTAAGTACTTGCTATAAGTACTTTTATTATAAATATTGGGTGCATTTGCCTTCCAATCCCAAGAGGCGTCTTGTTCCCTGGAATATTACTCTTTCTGGTTAAGCTAGCTAGTGCCTAGAGTTTGTATTTAAATAAAAATGTTAATGTTTTGACAATGAAACATCATTAAAGTCATATGTTTGAGTGTGAAAAGTCCTCTCACTTCCTATTCTTTCTTTACAAAGAACTATTAATTGTTTAAGCCAAAACTAGGAAGATGAGTGAATGCCACAGAATAATTTTTAAAACCTAAGCCTGCTTTTTACTTCTAAAACAAAGAAAATTCCCCATACTTTTGCAACGTGATATAATTTAGCAATCAATTCTCAAGAGGTTAACACTAATTTGAATTGTAAGAAGAAATTTGCTAACTTGGTGTTCAACCAATATACGATGACTTAAATAATCTACATAATTGATGCAGCTTTCTAGGAACATTATCTTGCCTGCCGACCACAAACATGAGGATGGATGTTAACTCGGGTCAAGTTTCTGGAAGCTTGACCTCAGATAATTCTTTGGGAAAGAATAACAGAGGAAATGGCCCTGGCTCCTGTGGCTTCATTCTCTCACAAGAGTTTCCCTCCCTCATCCCCTTCCTTCTTGTATTCTTTCTTTTTTCTAAACTGTAGGTAGACACCTCAGCGGCGAATGGTTCCTCAGAAGGTCTGATGTGGCTGCGTTTGGTCCAATCAGCCAGAGATAAAGAAGAGCAGAACCTTGAAGCCTATATAAAAAACGGACAGCTGTTTTACCGCTCTCTCCGCAGGATTGCCAAAGATGAGGAGTTATTAGTTTGGTACGGGAAAGAACTGACTGAGTTACTCTTGCTCTGCCCCTCTAGATCCCACAGCAAAATGAATGGTAGGTTGGCTCTCGACCTGCGTCTGGGCCCTTAGCTAGCGGGGGAGCGACGCAGGGAGCGGCGGGGCTCACTCTGGCGCCTCGGCGCGCCTTTCCTCCCTTGGAGTGCCTCATAGGGAGCTTCTGAGATATAGTCCGGAATGAAGCTGGGACAGCTAGGTGTAGGTGAGGATAACTCGGGGCACGCTTGGCTTAATGACTGCACTCCCCTCAAATCATGAGGGAAAGTTAGATCGGGTCTTTCACGATGTTCTGTACTCAGGCACTCAGGCCCTGAGAAGCGAAGGTGGCTTTGTGAAGGGGGTGATGGCAAACTGGCCTAGAGACGATGCTGAGTAATCATGTGGTGTGTGTGTGTGTGTGTGTGTGTGTGTGCGCGCGCGCGCGCGCAATTGTGTGTATGTGGTGTTTGCTCACTAAGCAGGGTCGTCCCCTTACACATGCCTGGAATGCAGCCAACGTTTCCAGTTTGAGTTTCCCTATGTGGCGCATCTGCGCTTCCGCTGCCCCAAGAGACTTCACAGCGTTGATGTGAGCCCCCGAGAGGAGCAAGGCAGCGGCGTGGGCACCAAGGATCACGGGGGCGGCGGCGGCGGCAAGGACCAGCAGCCGCCGCAGCCGCAGGAGGCACCCTTGGGTCCCAGCCCCAAGTTCTGCAAAGCCGGCCCGGTCCACCACTACCCGGCCCCCTCCCCCGAGGGCGGTAACCCGCCTGCGGCGGGCGGCGGCGGCAGCAGCGCGAAGCCGTCCACGGACTTTCACAACTTGGCGCGGGAGCTGGAGAACTCCGGGGGAGCCAGCAGCTGCTCCCCAGTGAGGAGCCTCAGCGGCTGCAGCGACCACCAGGGGGCGGAGCTGAGTCCCGACGGCAACGCCGCGGGCGTGGGCAAAGGGAAGAGGAAATTCCCGGAGGAAGCGGCGGAGGGCGGCGGCGGCGGCGCGGGGCTGGTGGGGGGCCGGGGCCGCTTCGCCGAGCGGCCCCCGCCCGCCTCCAAGGAGGACCTGGTGTGCACGCCCCAACAGTACCGCGCCTCGGGCAGCTACTTCGGCCTGGAAGAGAACAGCCGCCTGTTCGCGCCGCCCAGCCCGGAGACAGGCGAGGCGAAGCGCAGCGCCTTCGTGGAGGTGAAGAAGGCTTCCCGAGCGGCCGGTGTGCAGGAGGAGGCGGCCGCCGACGGCGGGAGCATGGCCGCCGAGGAGCAGGACGCGAGCGGCGGCGGCTCCTCCACGCCCGTGGCCGCGTCGCCGGCTGGCTCCGAGAAGCTGCTGGCCCCGCGGCCCGGGGGAGCGCTGCCCGGCCGGCTGGAGGGCGGCAGCCCGGCGCGGGGCAGCGCCTTCACCTCAGTGCAGCAGCTGGGCGGTGCGGGCGGCAACGGCGCAGGGGGCGGTGCAGGCGCTGGGACCGCGGGCGGGGCGAGCGGTGGCCAGGGCGCAGCGTCGGACGAGCGCAAAAGCGCCTTCTCGCAGCCGGCGCGCTCCTTCTCTCAGCTGTCCCCGCTGGTGCTGGGCCAGAAGCTGAGCGCGCTCGAGCCCTGCCACCCCGGAGACGGTGTGGGCCCCACCAGACTGTACCCCGCCGCCTCCGATCCTCTGGCCGTGAAGCTCCAAGGAGCTGCGGACCTGAACGGAGGTTGCGGGTCTCTGCCGAGCGGCGGTGGCGGTGGCGGCGGCGGGCTGCCCAAACAGAGCCCCTTCCTCTACGCCACCGCCTTCTGGCCGAAGAGCTCCGCCGCCGCGGCGGCCGCGGCGGCTGCGGCCGCGGGGCCCCTGCAGTTGCAGCTGCCCTCGGCGCTCACGCTGCTGCCGCCCTCCTTCACCTCTCTGTGTCTGCCCGCGCAGAACTGGTGCGCCAAGTGCAATGCCTCCTTCCGCATGACCTCCGACCTGGTGTACCACATGAGGTCGCATCACAAAAAGGAGTACGCCATGGAGCCCTTGGTGAAACGAAGACGGGAGGAGAAACTCAAGTGCCCCATTTGCAATGAGTCCTTCAGGGAGCGCCACCACCTCTCCAGGCACATGACTTCGCATAATTGACACGGAAAGGACTCCAGCTTTCCACGCGCGCACACGCATAGTCGAGCCTTGCAGGAGCAAACACACGAGGACATCCACCACCTCCTTGTGACCTGAAACATCGCACCCAGACACACACACGCACACACTCACACACGTGCTCTGCCCCCCCCCAACCTTTACATCCAAGTGTTTACCCGTGACCTACACTGCACACACACACACACACACACACACACACACACACACGAGACAAGATGGTGGATTTTTGATTGGGTGGGGTGTTTAAGAGGTTTTCTTTTGAATGCACGTATTTTCACTTTCCCCAAAACAAAGTACATTTTTTAAAATGTCATATATTGCAACATATTGATGCATTTGTCATACGTTTCTACTTAAATTATTAAGCACTTACGATTTAGATGGAATAATATGTAAGGGCAAAATTTATTTTAGATATAAAGTAAAGGAGGAGGGTGAGATGCTTTGTGCATCTCTTGATTACAGTTTGTGTTCCTACAAAAATAAGCAAAACAAATAAAAAGAGGGTCACCATTCAATTTAAGTTTCCAGGGGGAAGTGCATGTATCATGAAATGATTATGGACTTCAATGAAGAATGTCATCATTATGTAAATATGTATTTCCTTTTAATACAAAGTGTAATTTTGTGCCAGTGAAATGGAGTCTGAATAGTTATGTGTTTCTTTTATCCCTGGAAAGATTTATTAAACTTTATATAGATTATCTGGATATGTTGGATGCTTTGACAATAAATGACTATTTTCTTCAAAGCAATTATTGGGAAGGTGTTTTAAAATGTTTTTTGTAGCTAAGGGCTACACTCTGAGTATGTACCATATATTTTCATTGAGTGCCCGAAAAGAAGGGGAAGAAACTGCAGAACAGAGGAACGATAAACCCTACCCCACTTGTATTATTTACTCTAAGCCAGTTTTGAGCCTAAAAGTGGGAAGACAAAGTCTGATTATTATTTGGAAAATCTTTATCTGGAGAGTGTTGAGCTTCTTGATCAAAGGACAAATCATCTAAACAAAGATGCCTGCCATGAAGCTAACCTGTCCCTGGGATGTCATCATCTTTTCAGCAGCAGGATAACTAGCATTTTCACAAGTGGCCAAAGACAAATAATTTTCAGACCTGGATCAGGGAGACCAGGTGAAAAGCCCACTTTAGGTTCTACTAATGATGCTTACATGGAAGAGTATCTTGTGCTCTAGAACCCTTCACCTTTCTGTCATTACCCATTAAGAGACTCTATGGAGAGCTTCTTTAGAAACCAAGGTGAAATGGCCATGGTAGTGTATGTATTGGCCCAGTTTTCCCTGCACAGACTTGAACAGCTGCACAGCCTCTGGAAAAAAACTAGCCCTGGAGCATTACAATACAGAAGACCTTGAGAACTTTCCTCTTCTCCCTGCCCTTTGTCTTATGAAATGTCCCTCTGTACTCTTCATATAGTGACAACAGTTCTGAAACAGAGCGTATGTATGTAGGTGTATGTGGTATGTCCAGAAACCATTAGATGCAAAACCAAATGAATGATGATCCTTTAGGTCTTAGGGTAGCTTGTACTTAATCCATGGACATCTTCAGAGTCACTCCATAGGTGCTCTAGAAACCAATATTACACTGTTTTATCTATCACAAGAGGTGTTCTTTCCCATTTGTAATTCCTTCCTTCACATCTTGCCAACCCTCCCCTATGTCAGAAGAAGGATATTTGTGAAAAGTTCTGAAATGCGAAACTTGCACAAGGTCTCATTGCAGGCCTTCGATGGTTTTCCCTAAAAGGATTTTGAAACCTTCATTATCTTAAGAGGACTACATAACGAGTTACCATTAGGCAGGTAGAGACCAGGGGTAAGGCAAAGAGATGTATCCATAGTGTGATTGGTGGAAAAAGCAGGTTGACTTTCTTAAGATTATCCAAGTACTTTTTGTGCTACATTTCTTTGAGGCCTGATCTCACTTTTCCTAGGCAACAGTTAGGTGATCTGAAACACTAATCCCCAGCAAAGTGTGATGAGAAGAACAGTCCAAAATTCCCGTTCTAACTCTTCTCTGCATGACGAGTATGACCTTGCATCATTATTGGTATCATTAATTTACCTGCATTTTGGTTTTCTTATCTGTACAATGAGTGAGACAGGTTCTGCTATCTTTAAAGCACTTCTGGCACTGGAGAATTGTTTTTTCTAATGGTCTAATAGGCTCCAATGAAATCTAAAGGAGGCTTTCTAGAGAAAAGGCCAAGATTGCTTTGGAGTAAATTTGATGGCAAGAAGTGAGAAAGATATTTGGAGGTAAATGGAAGGTGGTCCGCAAGAGATCCTTAAACCACTATGCCTGAGAGGCTGACTAAATTGTCCATGCCTGGAACACTAGTGGATCTCTAGAGCAAAAGTTTCTTAAAAACCAACCAACCAACCCAGGTTGCATAGGGCCTAACTTAAAAACAAAAACCAAATAACAAACAAAAAACCCTGGAATGCCCCTTTGTTTCTGTCCCATCCTTCCAGAATCTTCCTTTCACTAGTTTTATTACATGTTGGGGATTCAAAGATGAACTTAGGTCTACAGAAACAGTAAGTAAATACTGCTTTTTGAAAAAGACTTCCCCATAGTGTAGAATCTTATTTTTTGAAGAACGCATGTAGACAATTTTGAGCTCCCCCTGTGTTTTCCTTTACATGGTCATTAATTTAATCACACAATCAGGAAGAAAGCCGAGCCTTGGCTGAGCTAATGCCCAGGCAATCCAGGTAGGTGTGTTAATGGCAGACACTCTAGGGCTGGGCAGTTTTGCTGACCAGTCTGCTTACAAGACTTTCTTTGGCCGGAAGCAGTAGGGGAAGGGTGCCCAAAGCTAGTTTTGCCTTCAGCCAAGACAAACTGAGAAATGTTTTATTTTAATGTTGCATTTTCAAGCTTTCGGATGTATCTTAACTTTGTCAAATGAGAGTTTCTAAAATCCCATAACCCCACTCATCTGCCAGGCTAGCTGAGGTTGCGGGCTGAAGCTGTAGGCGTAAATGTCTGCACCCAGCTGCGGAGCAAACAAGGTCACAGGGTCATGCAGGCTTGTGCCGTGAAGTCCAGGCTGGGGGCCTGAGCTCCGAGTGCCTGCCGAAATCGCACGTCCCGAAGACTGGGGAAAAGGCAGCTCAAGCAGCTGCCGCACCAGCATTTGCTGTGTCCCAGTCAGGGGCAGAATGCTTGAGATTGACCCGGCGCCTAGCGTCTGCGATCTCCAAGCGTGCTCTCTGCGCGGATTGCGAACCCCTCTCCTCTTTGGGCGTTTGCGAGTGGGAGGGGGGACGCCTTTATTTTCCCAAGATGAGCTTGCAGAGTGTAGCTGACGCGTACAGGCGTGCGGAAACCGGAGGGTTGGGGAAAGAATGCACGCACATCTCTGCACCTGTTCGCAGGCGCTGGAGAGCCGAGACCGAAACCGGACCCACCTGGGAAAGTTCCCAAGGTCCTGGGCCCACTCCTAGGCTCTGTAGCTCTCCGAGGCCCAGAGGACCTTGTGTAGCCTTCGCGCCCGCGGGCCAGCCCGTTTCGAGCACGTGCTGCCGCAGCCACCGCAGTCGGGCGCCTCGGTGGAGGTGAAGGGACAGGGGTCCAGCGGCATGGTGCATTTCTCCCTCCCACTCCCGTCTCTGAACCGCTGTGCACCGCCCGCTTTCCGTCCTCTATTAAGTTTGCCCTCCCCGCAGCTTATCTCTTTAGGCGCCCTGTCCAGTGAGCGTGACCCCCAGCGCGGAAACCTGGGACACCCGGGACAAGTCATACCCAGAAAACGACCAGGAAGTGCACGCCCTACCCCCCCGACTCCGAGGGCCCCAAAGCGGCCTCGCCTCGTGAGTCAGGGGCTTCTCCTCTCTTTCTCCATCCGTGTCCATGATCGGCCCAGACTCCCTTCCGCCCGCTAGGACCGTGCAGCCGGCTCGGGTGGAGGAGTCCACGACTGGTCTGCAGGGCCCCGGGCAGATGCCCTTAGGGAGGCGCACAAGCCCAGGTCTGTGGCAGCCCTCAGCCCTCGGCGGCGCAGAGACTCGGCGCGTAAGCGAATCATCGCCGACCGACCGACCTAGCGCGGGCAAGCGCGGCGACCGAGGATCCACGCGCAAATCTAAAAAAGGCTTTAGATTTCTTTTTTCTCCCCTTGCCCAATCCCATATTCTGCAATCGGTTAGCTTATTCTGTGGTATCTCCCGTTTCCCCTTCCCTCGATCCCTCCTGACTTCCACGCTCTTTTCCGTCTCTTAAGTACTTCTGGAGATTTGAGATCTTTCCTGGAGTTTTATTAGGAAACCCCTCTTTGATGATTCTCAAGCATTCAGACAACTAACTCCTATGGTAGTCTCACCAGACCAACGGGAGACTGCACTGTCAATTTATTGGGCATTGAGGACTACTGCACACCCTACCCGGGTTTTCAAAGAGATGGGCATATGCCAGAACCCACCCAGACAGCCCCCCCTCAACACCCACCCACCCACACACACATGTGTGTCGCTTCTTGAACAGTTCCTCCAAGGAGAGGAAACAGCCGTCCTGACTTTTGAACTGATGTGCTTTTGGCCTTGCTTGGAAATATTGTCGTCCCTTGAAGGTGCAAAAATACCTCCAGGGTGTGTAGAAATACCTGACACCATTCCCAGTTCAGCCCAGAAACTGAACTGGGGATGGGTGAGAAGCTGGGCCACCTCCTTTTCCTCTTCCAAATGCGTTTTGGTTGACAGGTGGGCCATGAGCCTAGAATGATGAGGCAGAAACATAAGTGTTAGGCTGGTGGACCTGAGTGCCTGCTGGCTCCATAATCTGGCTGGGCGGGCAGAAGGGGCACTCTCTGGCTCTCTGCTTCACAGATCCTATTCCTAAGGCAAATTTTGCTTTTCTTATTTTAAATTGGACTTAAAACCTTTTAGAAACATGTCTATTCTCCAGGACTAGAGGATGAAGAACCTGAAGTAAAAGTTCTTATAAAAAGTTCTTTTTAAAAACTCTCTAGGTTTAGAGGTCTGGTAAGGTGTTCTACTTGAATAGCTAACCTGGTTATGATAATTGTTATTTACTTATTCCTTTTCAAGTTATGTGTGTGTGTGTACTGGAATATATATGTATGCATGTTTACACACATAGTATATATTTACACACATGTGTATATATTATGTGCACATATATGTATTCACCTATACAAATGTACATATCCATTTTAGTACACACATAGACACAGAACTGGTAGACACTATTCTAAGTACTTTTCATATGTTGACCTGGTTTAATTCTCACAATATACCCAGGAGGAAACCTCCTAAGGGTCCCACTCCGTCAGGTTTTAGGATTGTGTTGTTAGTATGGCTGTCATCTTGGAACAGAAAGCTGAGATGCAACGCCAGAATGTAATGGAAAGAATAGTGGCTCCTGAGTCAGAAAGCCTGTCCGAATTTTGTGACCCTTCCTTCTATGTGTCTCAGTTTACTTTACTTGAACTTGTGAATAATACTACCTGTGGGTTTATCACACAGATGTGTCTTGAAAAGCAAATAAAATCATTCATGTAGAAGCTTTGATACTATTATACACGATTGACTTCGCAGTTAGTGAAAGAGATATACTTTTAGCCTCAACGTATCTTCCTCAGGTGGTCAGGAACCTCTATAAGAAATCCTCAGGAAAAAAAAAAAAAAAGAAATCCTCAGGAACCACTATAAGAAATCTTCTGTGGTCTTGACTTCCTTTAATGATCTTTGCTCATTTTTAAGCACAGGTGGGAGTAACAACGGGTTTGATTTTGTGGATGTGTATTTAACTACTCAATGCTTCTTCCTTATGTCCCAAACTTACAGAAGGGTCACTGAAAAAAAATTTGAGAAACAAAATCAAGCAAGCCATCCAGGGGTATGTAGTTTTAATTGCCTTAGTTAGAATAATCTTAAACTATGAGTACAATGTGTTCCCGGCACTTAAAACTTATATGCGATCAAAACACTAAGAATGAAATGGGCTATAAGAGGAGTCCTAGCTATAATTTGCCTTGCTGTAGAAAAGATGATCAAAATGTAGAAGAGTAGCCCATTTCTCTTCCTGAGTACCATGTAACAAAGGGCATCTTGCTTAGAAAGATGTCTCAGTGCTTAATGAAGACAACTCTGGGTCTGCAGGTCATGGGGATCCATGAATGATACTAAAAAACGAGTCAATGTCATTAGAAGGGGGCCCTGACTCCAGCTCACGTTTTTTAGTGTTTTTAAATGGACCTTGAGCTAGAATGCATTATTTTATTGTACATTTCCCCTCCTTTATAATGGAGATTTGAAGAGTACCTACACTATCTTCTTCTCTTTCCCAAATCTTCCAGGGAGTAAATTCTTCAGGGAAATATTAAGAGCCTTTGTAAACCAAGAACAGGAATGAGATTTGGAAGAAAAAATCATAGGAGAAAAGTAACTAACTCTATCAGTTCTTTGTCCCTTCACTTCTTTTCAGATGTCTAGCCACCAATTCCAAATTTCTTTCATCCCAGCCCCCCCCCTTTTTTTTTTCTGGAGAAAAGCTGGACTGTGGGTTTCATAGGAGAAATCCAGAAAACAGGCACACCCTTGACCAGCAACCCAGAGCACATCTTCTTTGGGGGAATCTTCTTTGGAATCTGGGAAAACGTAGCATGATTACACTTTTCTCTGGGGATTCATCTCAGCTGGGTGTGCCGGTGTTACACTATTGCTTGTAGAACTCAAAGTAGACTTTTCAGTATTTAGTAACTTTTTTGGTGAAGCGTGCAACTTAAAAAAAAAAAAAAAAGCATTTGAAAGCATTTGATGACTTTTTTCCTCCCAGACAGACAAACGAAGTAAGATCTGTTTTCCCCTCTGGCAAGATTTCACTGGGTCTTTGAAAAAGAAAAACATAGCCAAACAGCGACACCCAGCCCCCAAAATGATGCAAATCATGCAGTTAGAAAAATCTTAGTATCCATAGGATTCTCTAGGTTCAGGGGGTCCAAAATGGAGGTGGAGGGAAAAAAAAAAGGAGGAAATATTACTGCAGGGTCCCTCCTAGAAAGAGGGGTAAATCAGACTTCTCCATTAAAATCCTTTTGGAGAGAGTGTAAGTTAAACTATTTGCTTTAGCAGGGCTGGATAGAGGTAAATAGTGAATGCCATGAAGTTTATCTTCATGGACATTTAATGTGCTCTCTGAATTCCATCTCAGAACCTCTCATCCTCAGTTGCCTCTGCCTTATGGCTTTATTAGATCTCCCTTAGTCCTTTCCCCTCCAGCAAAGAGATGGTAGAGAAAATTCCCACCAGTATGAATAAATAGGAAGAAAAAAATTTGAATTGACTTGAAGGTATTTTTTCCTCTGTTTGCTTTTTGGGGCTTAATTTCTAATTTTGGAACAATCTAAGGAAAGATGAGACATTGGTATGCAGAGGTACTTCTCTTTGGGGGTGATAATGCCTAAAACTGCTTTCAAATCAGAGATCTTTGATTTTGAGACTGCACTTGAAAGTCTTTATTAAGCTTGCAAACATGTCTAAACTTAAAACCAGGGAGATATTTAGAAAACCTACCTTTCAAAAATCTAATTCCATGCATAGTAAAGATAATAGCATGGTAAGACAAGTTCCATCAAGTTACAAGATTGCCAGCAGCTCACATCTGAATTTCTTAAATCCTTTAAATATTCAAAATACATCTATTTTGGTATTAAGACAATTTTATAGCAGCTCAAAAACAGGAACCTGGGATTTCAGATAACACAAATTTCTCTTTTCTGGGATGGTGGCTTTCCTTTGAACACATTTCAGGAGAAGAAACTTAAAGTTTAATATGTACAGTTTCTGAGTCCGTGTCATATCGGTTCTTTACGACAGCCTGTTCAGGGACCCAGGAGCATAGTCAACTGGAAAATCAGGTAAAGATACTGAAAAAAAGAGGACTTCTGTAACAAGTTCACAATTTCATTAACTCAGTGAGAGAACAACTCCAAAAGAAAGTAATTCCCAGAAACTCACATTCTCAGAAATTTTCATCAGAAATGATAGAAAGAGCTATCATTTCTATCATTACTGTTCTATTAAAGAGTTATTAAAAGCTCCCAGAGCAGAGGAAAAGTAATATCTTTGGGATTAAAGAGGCCCTAGAGAGAGAGAGGGAAATCTCTACATCACCTATGTAGCTGTTAAAAATGCAGATTCTCAAACTCACCTCCAAAAATTGAGTAGATCTCATGAGGGGCCCAAAATCTTGCATTTTAAATAGTCATTAGGTGATTCTAGAGCAGGTGGTTCTCGATGCACACTTTGAGAAATACAGTGCAGGGGTTAGAACAGCAACCAGCCCTATAGAAACTTAAAGTAAAATGTGTGCGTCCTCAGTCTAGAAAATTGCTCTGTTTCTGAAATACTGAGGCTAAATTGAATTATAGTGCTATAAATATACATTAAATTAAAAAAACTCTTCAGTGATGCTCTATCTTTGTTTCAGATCGATTTTTTTCCATTTCCGGTGTTTCATAACATGTCTACATTTTGCTGTTCTTTTCTCACTCAAGTCTTGGTCACTTTGAACAACAAAACAATATAAATGCATAAGAAAGCCTCTGTTAAAGAAAACCTTTAAGCTAAATCTTTATGGAAAAATTTTTAACTGTTCTTGGATCATCACCCGCCGAGGGGTTTAATTTTTATTTTTTGGATTTCGATACATTAGGTTTTCTAAAATCATGTCACAACTTACTTGTATATGTGTGTTCACAGCCTGCACCAACTCATACTCTGACCCCAAGCTCCTAAAAGCCCTCTTTACCCATGGATTTTGGATAGGTAATAGCAGCAGAATTGAAAATCTCTTGAGCTACCTGTTTGCTCCCTGTTCCAGATGACCAATCAACCACTGCAGCTTCTCTGCTGATGCCTGCGCAGAGGCTGCCGTTTCTAATGGTGAGTGATTCTAAGCCAACGACTCCTGCTGCAGAAGCTACTGGTGCCAGGGAAACAGTCTCCACCATTGGCTTCATCTCCCTGAATTTGCTAACTCGTTACTACAGCTTCTACCTAGGACTCAGGCCTAAATCTGAGGAGGTGGCCAGCAAAGCCTGGCAGCACGGTGGAGAAGGAATGCAGTGTTCACAATAACCCATCAGTTCTGATGTTGCCCATTGTCACTGAACACAATACAGGCTCCCGGAATTTTTTTTTTTTTTTTTTTTTTTTTTTTTTTTTTTTTTTTGCAGTACGCGGGCCTTTCACTGCCGCGGCCTCTCCCATTTCGGAGCACAGGCTCTGGACGCACAGGCTCAGCGGCCATGGCTCATGGGCCCAGCAGCTCCACGGCATGTGGGATCTTCCCGGACCAGGGCACGAACCTGTGTCCGCTGCATCGGCAGGCGGACTCTCAACCACTGTGCCATCAGGGAAGCCCTGGAATGCATTTTTAATGGAAATATAACTGTAATGAGCCTGCCCTATTGGGCTTCTAAGTTTGTCAGGACACGCCTGAATTCAAGGGTAGATGCAGTCTAATACTGGGACCAGAGCTACAAGATCGTTTTAATATCCACACAGTGCTATATTAGAACAGAGAATCCTGCTAAAAATTAGATTAGATTTCAGATCTAACATCTAATCTCCTTCTTGTTCTGCCGTTCTCTAGCTGTGTGACCTTGGATGAACTAACTTTACCAAGCCTCAACCTTTTCACCTGTAAAATGAGAGGATTAGACTAGATCAGAGCTTCTCAGACTTTTGGGTTCATAATAATTACTAGGGCACCTGATAAAAAAGACATGGCTCCATTTCTGGAGATTCAGAATGAAGACAGCAATGGCCCATGTGTAGGAACTTGCATTTTAATAAACCCTCTGGGTGATTCTCTAACCGCCTTTGGGAAATATTTGTCTAAAATCAGTGATTCTCTACTCAGGTCTCAGAAATGATTGGGAAGTTTTTTCAAAATACTCATGACTGGTCCCACTGCAAATTAATTCATCAGAATATCTGGGTCTGGGAACAGGCATTGGTGTGCTTTAAAAGTTCTTCTGTGTGGCAAGGGTCAATAATCAGTGGATTAGGTAATCTCTAAGGTCTTTCCTTAGCTCTAGAACTTGGACTTTCAATCTAGGATTTTTGGTTCTACCACAATACCTCAGTTTAGAAAATGGGGCATTCTGTGTATACAGACTTACTCGTTGTTATGGTCTGAATTGTGTTCCCCCCTTAAATTCATATGTTGAAGTCCTAACCCTTAGTACTTCAGAATGTGACTATATTTGCAGATAGAGCCTTTAAAGAGGTAATTAAAGTAAAATAGGGTCATATGGGTGGATTCTAATCCCATATGACTGGTGGCCTTGTAAGAAGAGGAGATTAGGACACACACAACGCAGACGTTCAACCATGAGAGGACACAAGGAGAAGGCTGCCATCTGTGAGTCGTGGAAAGAAGCCTCTGAAGAAACCAACCCTGCCAACACCTTGATCTTAGACTTCTAGCCTCCAGAATTGAGAGAAAAGAAATTTCTGCTGTATAAGACCTCCAGTTTGCGCTGTTTTGTTATGGTAGCCCTTGAAAGCTAATATATTAGTCAAAGTTTTCTGAAACTTATCTGACTTTAAAGAAAATAGGATTTGTCTTATTATTCATTCAGAACCAACTTATATCTAGTATGGACACAAACTAAACACACACACACACACACACACACACACACACACACACGCACAAGTGATTTAATGAGTTTTTTTTTTTCAAAATCTTGATGGAAGATAGGCTATGGAAATAAGTGAAAGCTATGACCTAATCTTGAGGATGATGTTTTAAACAGGACTAAGAAAATTTTCAGTGCTTTTTGCTACTAACAATAAATAACAAACCTGATTTCAATTAAAAAATAAATCACTACCAAATTTTTAATGTGATCATGTAAATTTAATGTAAATTTTAATTATGAGCATATGTGAAGCGAAATTTATTAATTTTAATTCTGGGTTTTATAAGACAACCCTGTTCCCTATCTTAATACATCTTTAATTCCTTATGCCTCTTTCTTAAGGTTTCTTTAGTCTTAATTTCAGTTGGGTCAACTAAAAAGGAAAACTACTCAAAAAAAGTAATTTTCATCATACCCTGGAAAAACAAATTTAGACTGTAAAGAAAAAGATATATTGCCACCTAGTGGAAAATAGGCAGAATCATCTGGTTGTAATTTAGGTTTAAACTACAAAATGGTTAGTACAAGAAATGTTTTAAAATGCTTTTTGATCATGAATAATTACGCTTTGTTAATGAAAGGATGTCTTCCATGTTTAGCTGCAATACCACCTTTGACTTTTATATATTCTTTACTTTTATTTAGCAACTGCTCATACACATGTAGTATATGCTTCTTGATAAAATTGAACTTAATCTTTATCAAAGATATTTAGCTAAAGTGACAAAAGAATTTACAACTAAATATTAAATATTTACCACCCACAAAAGGTCAGTAATATAGTAAACAACCAATGTAAATATAGCTGACTGAGCTTGGGCAAGTCACAGCTCTGGACTGTTTCCTCATATAAAAAAATGGGGTTGAACTACACGATTTATTAGACATTTTCAATTCTAATATGTTCAGATTATATATCTATAATACATGCTTATAGTTATTAAGGTCACGGTCTTTTTAATAATTAGGAGAGTACCCAAACTTGGTTTAGGAACCAGTGTTGGTGAGTTAATAGGTGTATGTCTTTGGAGTAATGTTTCAGCACAAAACTGAAAGAAGCTTATTAATGGGAATGAAGTTCCTATCTATTTATTTGGTTGCCAGGTTCCCAGGGTTTTTTTTTTCCATAAGAGTAAGATGACCTGGCTAATTTTAACTTCAGCAATTACATTCTATCCAGCTAAGTTATCCTTGCAGCTTCTGTTTTGATATAGCATCTTTTATTGTTTCCTGTCCTAAACTTTTAGGAAGTTGCTAGTAACTGATTTACTGTTGCTGACCTTTAATAAGCATGAAGGATAATATTAATTACTTGGTAATTCTGTAGGTCTTTCTTACCATAGGCCAGGGAAGGAAAGGAGAGTTTAAAGATGCTTCCCTTTTAATAGCCCTTGGTACGTAACAAGAGTGTCACAATTCTTAATTAGTTAACCCTACTATGTGTATGCCCTCGGAAAAGGTCTTATTTCAGGTGATGTAATTCAGGGAGCTTAAGTTATCAAATTGTTTTGGCTCAAATTGTTGGATACAATTTCTTGCTGTACAGCATTAAGGTAGAAGTCTTTCCCTTTCAAATAGGATGGATTTAATGTGCAAATGTCATTATGTCTATAGGAAATAAGGAAGCATGCTAAGTTAGTAGGTGTCGTGAAATACTACAGATAGGTAGTTTGCTATAATCACTCAACCTTTAAATAATTAATTGTGAGAAACTGCATTTATATGAGCATTAAGAAAATAGTTAGAAGACATAGGAAAGATTGATATCAAACTTCTGTTCGATGCTTTATCCAGAGATAAGGCCCTAGGGAATGCTAATTGTATTATTTCTAGTAACTTCCCTTATTTGTCCCTTTTTCTGTCCCACCCTCACCCCCCAACAGAGGCAAGAAAGGAAAAGGAACAAAAGAGAGAAATGGCTGATTTTCCAGAGTACACTTATTCTAATAAAGTCACAGAAAGTTGCTACTGACAGCTGAGAACAGAGAAGACATCTAGGGTCTCAGTTTTTCTTCCTAGAAACTCTTTTTGTGTGTTCTCTTTAGTAATAATTGATTCTTAGGTGCATATTGTGATACTTTTTGCCCATTTTACCTATTCTATTTTCAAACAAGCAAAACTGAAGAAAAATAATGTTCTAAGTCTCAAATATGTAGCTAGAAACTACCTGTCTTCTTAGAATGCATAACTGTTTCTCCTCTATTGCTTTTTCTATATGAATAACCAGATCCACCTAATTTCAGAGGTAAAAATTTCAGTTAATAGTGTGAAATACTCTTTATTCTATCAGATTACATGGCTGCTTCACATCACTTTCATTATCAATGTCACCAGCCTGTTATATATCGTCAAATTTCTCAGTTACGTAGGTAGTTTCAGCAATAAAATATGAGAGAGGGGTATACTGCATGCTTGAAACAATGGTTGGATGTGACAAGGACAAATTAAAGGTCATGACACATGTCATTAGGGAAGCAGTCTCTATAGGTTTGAAAAAAACTATCAGATTGATCTATGACTTAAATTTCAACATAATTTAATATATCTGTTCCTTGAACAGATACATCTGTCAACTGATTACCATTATTATTCTCTTTAAGATAGCATTTTCCCCTGCATTGTAGTGGAAGAGTACTAAAGAACATATGAAATAATGAGATGATTCCCGCTCTAGGAATCTATTATTAAAATATTCCATTTCAACTAAAGAAGGCATCCTAAGTACAGACTCATGGAATGGGTACTTTGTAAGGTAACTTTGCTTTGACTGCATTGATTTTTTTCCTTTTTATTATCCAAATGCACTTTCATTTGATACACATTCCAGGGAAGCAGAGTTTAAAAAGTCAAAGGTTTTTTTTCACAATAAATGAAAAGAAATTTTTGAAGTCGTACATGTTAAATTCCAGGCATTTTCTATGGCTCCTGATAGAAAGAAGTTGTAGTATAATGAAATAGTTTGGAAATACTGCTCGTACTTAGAATTCAGAGAGAGTTAAGATGGAAAGTTGTCCCAGAAATACAGGCAAAACTGACAATAGTTCTTTCTGATAAAATATTGGTCTGCTTAACAGAAAAATGTTTTATTAACCCTCAGTTCTATTGAGCACATTTATACATATGCATGATAATAAGCTTATTTATATTCAACCAAACATTCATTTGGCAAGCAGCCTAGAATATTCCACTATTCTAAGAGTCAAACAAATGCCTGAGAGATTCAAAGTCTTTGTTTCTTTTTCAGTATCTCAAATCATAACAATTCTTTGCCCTCTTGTTTCTGCACTCTGTAAAGCATATTAATTGACAGACTACACAAGCTGCCTAAATGGCTTTCTCTATCTACCTTAGAGGTAGAGCCTTCATTTGGGGCTTATATATGATATTTTTAACACCTCTGTGTATTTGAGTGGATGAATTTGGCTTCTAGGCGGACTGAGAAAAGTCACAAGTTTTTATTTTATTTCATCTTGTTAGAGATTCTTTTTCTTTTGGTTCATTGGTGGGAAAAAACTTAAGTCAGGGTTCAGAATTTTTGGCTAGGCAGCTAATAAGAATGATTATTCAGATATTGAGACTACTGATGACCTAAGGAATGACCACTGCCCTTTCTTGCTTTTCTAGGTTTTCTGACTCCAAAAACAGGTATCAGAGTCAGAGAGACCATAGCATTTCTTCTCGGTAGTTGTCTGTGCAGTGTGTACTGTTGGCAAGTCACCTTGCTTTTCCGAACCTCAGTTTTCTCCCCTGTAAAGTGGAATACTGAAGACCACATAAGGTTGTTGTAAAGACTGGAGATAAAGTTTGGAAGTCCAAGTCACCTAGTAGGCACTAGACGCATAAAAATTATTTTCATAACCCCACTTTCTAGGTCTTTGTGAATTTCCCATTTCTTTGGGGTTACTCAACTTTATAAACTGTTTTCTCCCTTTTGTGAATGAAGGGAGGCATCTTCGGTACTCTATGTGTACAAAGAGGAGGATGTTGCTGGGAAACTATGAAAGGAGATTTCCTGGGATGCAGGCTGTTTCTTTTCCTGAGAATTGCAGGTGGGAAACTAAGACAAATACAGCTGGAGCCTGAACCACGGACTCCTCCACTTGACAGAATAGATTCCTTACCTCCCCTCAACATCTTGGGTAAAAATCCACTCCCCCAGACTCCTCTGGAAGCTCACTACTCCAGAGAGCTCCCTTCCCTGGTGGTCTGGTGGAGCCCAGGAATGCTGGCCTTTAGGGCACACAGACCAGACCTGTTTGCTCACTCAGACTCAGAGTGAGCAGCATGGGAGGTCTTGATAAGCTGGCTTCTTAAGCACGTAAGGCACTTTCCGAGCACTTGTATAGGCTGGTGAGACAAATTGTCAAGTGGTCGCTAAGAAGTCTGTATTCAAAGAAAAAAAAAGAATAAAAGCAAGGTTTTTATTAGCATATTATCCTATTAAAGCCCTAAAAGATGATTCTATATAGAATATTTTCAGATCTCTACGTTTAACTTTGGAAAAGAATTATCCTTTCTCTTTAAATAGCCTTCCAGTTCTCCTTTTTTTCCTAAATTACCTGGATGCTAGAAGAATTTAAACCAGGAAGGATGAAAAATTCGTGGCTCTGTAGTTTTCATTCTAAAGGAATTGAGTAAAAAGGAAAAACAAAACATGAAAAATAGATGAAAGTAATACTAAGCTTATACACCCCATTCCATTTTAATATTTCTCTGAATGGGTGTGGGGTTGAGCTACAAGAGGTTTTCAACGGTTACTGAAATCTTATTAGTCCCATAAAACTATATTATATTAGTTAAAGAAGACCTATAAAGTTCTCCTTCTAAAAATCTCCTCACCTCAAGATGATTACTAATTTACAAATTTTCAGAAATTAATTTTTAATTAATTTTTAACTCTAATCAAAAATTACAGTTTCTCTGGGTTAGAAAGAGTAAAATGATCATTCCAGGAATTTTCTATGCTCCTTGGAACTTGCACAGAATTTCTATGTTTACTTGAAAATACAGTTTCTGAATATATTTGCTTTTATATTCAAGAAATTTCATCTTAACTTTTTTCGCTCTTTGGGAAAATATGGTTCTTCTTTTTTTTTATTAGAATATATCGTGATTTTGGGGGGGGGGCCTTCACTGCCGTGGCCTCTCCCGTCGTGGAGCACAGGCTCCAGACGCGCAGGCTCAGCGGCCACGGCCCACGGGCCCAGCCGCTCCGCAGCACGTGGGATCCTCCCAGACCGGGGCACGAACCCGCACTCCCTGCATCGGCAGGCAGACTCCCAACCACTGCGCCACCAGGCAAGCCCCTATATCGTGATTTTTGAAGAGAAATATCATCTTTAACTTGGTGAGAACCTCTTCTACTTTTACTATTTTATCACCCTACTGTAAATCAACATCTTGTCTCCAATGTGTACATTTTAATGAACTTCCTTCAAGATCCTGAAGTCAGGAAACAACTGGTGCTGGTTTGTGGCACTTATTCATCAGAGGATTTGAGCCCCTGCAGAGGATCGGCCTCACTTTTTTAACTGGAGTATAGTTGATTTACAATGTTGTGTTAATTTCTGCTGTATGGCAAAGTGATTCAGTTATAAATATATAATTATTCTTCATACTCTTTTCCATTATGATTTATCACAGGATACTGAATACAGTTCCCTGTGCTATACAGTAGGTAGGTCCTGGCTGTTTATCAATTCTATATATACTAGTTTGCACCTACTAGTCCCAAACTCCCACTCCATTCCTCCCCCATCCCCCATCCCCCTTGGCAACCACAGGTCTGTTCTCTATGTCTGTGAGTCTGTTTCTGTTTAATAGATACGTTCATTTGTGTCATATTTTGGATTCCACAGGTAAGTGATATCATATGGTATTTGTCTTTTTCTGACTTATGTCACTTAGTATGATAATCTCTAGGTCCATCCATGTTGCTGCAAATGGCATTATTTCATTCTTTTATGTGGATCAGCCTTATTTTATTTATTTTTTAAATAAATTTATTTATTTTATTTATTTATTTTTGGCTGCGTTGGGTCTTTGTTGCTGCGTACAGGCTTTCTCTACCTGATGTGAGCGGGGTCTAATTTCTGTTGCGCTGCATGGGCTTCTCATGGCGGTGGCTTCTCTTGCTGCGGAGCACAGGCTCTAGGCGCGCAGGCTTCAGTAGTTGTGGCGTGCGCGCTCAGTAGTTGTGGCTCACAGGCTCTAGAGCGCAGGCTCAGTAGTTGTGGTGCACGGGCTTAGTTGCTCTGCAGCATGTGGGATCTTACCGGACCAGGACTTGAACCCGTGTCCCCTGCATTGGCAGGTGGATTCTTAACCACTGCACAAACAGGGAAGCCCCAGCCTTATTTTAGAATGTGAGGAACCAGCACGTGGTGTGCGTCAGTCTTGCAGGTGCGCTGTTGACAGGCAAAGTGGGAGGTGAAAGAAATGAAGCACTCGGCCCACAGAGGCAAGTGCTGGTGAGATCCTATCACTCATTCCTTATAGATCTAAACCGTGTCTGTCCTGGTCCAACTGGAAATGCATTTTTGGCCGATAAATGCTATTCCATGTGTGAAAAGTACTTTTTAAACTTTATTTATTTATATTTTTAAATAAATTTATTTATTTATTTTATATCTATTTTTGGCTGCATTGGGTCATCGTTGCTGCGGGCGGGCTTCCTCTAGTTGCCTCGAGCGGGGCTACTCTTTGTTGCAGTGCACGGGATTCTCATTGCAGTGGCTCCTCTTGTCGTGGAGCACGGGCTTCAGTAGTTGCAGCACAAGGGCTCAGTAGCTGTGGCTCATGGGCTCTAGAGCGCAGGCTCAATAGTTGTGGCACACAAGCTTAGTTGCTCTGCAGCATGTGAGATCTTCCCGGACCAGGGCTTGAACCTGTGTCTCCCGCATTGGCAGGCAGATTCTTTTTTTTTTTTTTTAAATGTCGAGCTTTATTAAGTATAATTTACATATGATAAAGTACAATTGGATTAGTTTTGAGAGATTCATATAGTCTTGGAGCCATCATCACAACGTAGATAAAATATTTTCATCACTCCAGAAATTTCCATCAGGCCCCTTTGCAGCCAGTATCCTTCCCCAAACCCAGGCACACAGAAAGGTAATGAGTAGTTACCTACTGGATACAGTGAGTTCTACCGTCACTGCAAGTACGACAGAAATCTGTCACTTAATCCACCAAACACAAAATACACCAGAAAAAAGGACTACAATAAAGGAATTCTCAGTATGCAGCATGCCAATTTGTGACCTTGTAGCACAATTACTGCTTGGCCTTTTTCACTTTCTTGGTTGAATCCAACATCCATGGAACTAAGCCACCTTCATCCTTTAAGGGAATAAGTCCCCACAAAAGGCTACTTACGCTAGAGAAATTATTTTTGCACAAACATACTCCTTGGGACCTATCAGATCTACTAAAACTTCCAAGATTCCTGTACAAGGCTCCCTAGGCTAATGAAACACTTCCCGGTAACAGTGCTAGTCTTATAAAGCTGACAGAACTTTGGGTACATTAAGCTTCTGTAAAGTGTTAGTTTCTGCTAGCAAAACTGACAAAATATTATGTATTTTTTCTACTCTCCCCTTTTCATTTCTTGAGCTTAAGTCAGAATACCAAAATAAGTTTGGCAAATGAATCCCCCAAAATACTTTGTCACCTGCTGTATCTGGAATACTTTTTATCACTGTATCTAATGTCATATCAACCTGCTCTAGACTGAAAAAATAAGCTCATTTACATGAGCTGCTTGAATTGTGAATTCTCTAGGATACTTGCAACCATCGTGGTCCAAATGAAGGCACTGTCCTGTGATGCTTGAAATTCAAATGACTTTTATTTAAATTGAAAACAATACTTAAAACTGCATTTAGAGTCAAAACCCTTTTGTTTATAAAAATTATAAGGTGTATTCCTAGGTAAGGCAAAGTTATTACTCGGTTAACAAGACCAGATTTGACTTTGGACTTTACTCTTTGAACAAACTGTAGAGAATGGAGAAAAAAAAAAGTTATTTACAGAAAACAATACCTACATATGTACTCAGAGGTACAAAGACAAAACAGACTTAAGTATGTGCTAGCATCTCAGAAACAGTTCTCAAAGAGCTTAGTTTTATTTCCTTGAATTTTAAGAATGTCTAAGATCCTTCTTCATCCTCTATCTTGGGAGCCAAATATACTTTAAATGTCTCATATCAGCAATTTTATACTCTACAACAAGGGGTACATCTGCAGACATACTGAGTGTTACTGTAGGAGAGAGTGGAGTGGCTTTTGTAAAGAAGTTCAGGTACCTCAGTGCAAAAGTTAACTGAACTGGTTCATTCATGTCTATGGTAACAGCCTCCTCTTCTTTATCAACATTACTCGTTTGTGACAACTTAATATTTCCATTTCCAAATTCTCCACTTGCAGAAAATTTCACTCCATCTTTTGCACAGGAAATTACAACAGCATCTCCAATATGACTGAGATCTCGGCATATACGTGCAAATTCACCAGAAGGCATCTTTACTACACAGCTGTACTCTTGTTCTGGAATTCCAAGTTGTTCAACATCTAAATCCATTAACTTCATTTCATAGTCTGAAACCTTTTCTTGATTTGGAACTTCAAATACAAGTGCCAAGGTGTCCGCATTATCTTCAGCCCTTACTGTAATGATGTCTTCATTGCCAGCACATTTCAGTATTTTGGACATGCTGGTGAGGTTCATGCCCATGGCCAAGTTGCCATCGCAGCGGTACGTGTCGAAGCCCTCGGAGCGCAGGGTGAGCTGCACCAAAGAGACATGGGACGAGTCCATGCTCTGCAGGTTCACGCCGCTCAAGCTGATGTCCCAGCAGGCCTCGTTCATGAGGTCCTTAAGCGCCTCAAGCACCTTCTTCAAGATGGAGCCCTGGACCAGGCGCGCCTCGAACATGGTGGCGGAGTCGCAATGACACGGCTGCTGGCGGAAGGAAGGAGGAAGGTGTAGCCGGCTTAGGCTTCAGAAGATGAGAACGAGCGGCGGAACTAACTCACGAACGCTTGAGACGGAGAAAGCCCACAACCAGCCGGCAGCGCCTGCAGCAATTTAATCGGCAGGCAGATTCTTAACCACTGCGCCACCAGGGAAGTCCTCTAAAGTTTATTTTAAATATATTAGATTATATCAGGAGAATTTATGAACTCTTTTTGAAATTATGATTTTTAAATTTTGAAAACAATCAAAATAAATACATTATGTTACTAAATCTGTTTTTAAGATAAGTTATCAAGATTCTGTGTCTTCAGCAACTTATATTCATAATAAAAACTTTTATTTTTTTCAAAATGCAAAACTTGTTTTTAAACATCTTTATTGGAGTATAATTGCTTTACAATGGTGTGTTAGTTTCTGCTTTATAACAAAGTGAATCAGTTATACATATACATATGTCCCCGTATCTCTTCCCTCTTGCATCTCCCTCCCTCCCACCCTCCCTATCCCACCCCTCTAGGTGGTCACAAAGCACCGAGCTGATCTCCCTGTGCTATGTGGCTGCTTCCCACTAACTATCTATTTTACATTTGGATGTGTATATATGTCCATGCCACTCTCTCACTTTGTCACAGCTTACACTTCCCCCTCCCCGTATCCTCAAGTCCATTCTCTGGTAGGTCTGTGTCTTTATTCCCGTCTTGCCCCTAGGTTCTTCATGACCATATTTTTGTTGTTTTTTTTTAGATTCCATATATATGTGTTAGCATATGGTATTTGTTTTTCTCTTTCTGACTTACTTCACTCTGTATGACAGACCCTAGTTCTATCCACATCACTACAAATAACTCAATTTCGTTTCTTTTTATGACTGAGTAATATTCTATTGTATATATGTGCCACATCTTCTTTATCCATTCATCTGTTGATGGACACTTAGGCTGCTTCCGTGTCCTGTCTATTGTAAATAGAGCTGCAATGAACATTGCGGTACATGAATCTTTTCGAATTATGTTTTTTTCAGGGTATCTGCCCAGTAGTGGGATTGCTGGGTCAAAATGCAAAACTTTATACATGAATCTAAGAGTCCACTAGAGGTCACTTTTTCAACTTATTTCCCGTAAAAACAGAAAAATTTAGCTTTGATTCCTGTCATTGAATCTTTTATACATGACTTTGTTTTCCACGTTGGAATTTTTGATTCCTCCCAGAAAAATTTCTTCTATTTCTCACTCTTTTTCCTGAAATCTTTCTAATACTGGGTCATACATCCTTATGTTTCAAGTATATTTTCTATTGTGACATTTTTAATGACCTTCTTAGATATCTAATTAAGTCTATATTATTTTTGATTATTTAAATATCTCTATTTGAACACTAGCATCTAGAACATGTGTCTATTTCCTGAAGTTTTCATGGACTTTTAAATGCTGTATTAGTGTGAAAGAACCAGAGTACAGTCTTCCTAAGACTTAGAAACAGCTGCTCAATTTCTGCTTTTTGTCACAAACACTAGTGCTGATGAAAGACATCCAGTGTCAACACCTGTTGAATCGAATCTCTGAATTTCATCATTCTTGATTTAATTTCCCTAGTGATCCATTAGATTCATGTTCTGAATCACTTTTTAAAAAGCAATGACTCTAAAATGTGAATGCCTAATGTATTTTTGTTTATCTAACACATTTTTTTGCTTGAGGCTTGACTAGCATGAAAATGTTCACGAGCTGCTATTACATTGTTAGTACCACTACTTGTACATAAAAAGTCACTTTGCAAGCATATCTTTGTGTATATATAGTCTTATGTACTTTTCACTAAGCTGTCTGACATAAAGTTACAATTTTCTGGCTTCCCAGTTGAATAAATGCCCTCTTCATAACTATATTGATTTTCAGTTATTCTTAAAAAAGAATTATCCCAAGTCAGCAGTTTTTAAACTCAGAAATACTGCAATATCTCATTTCTCTATGAAATGGAGGCATTCGTAGGGAAATAACATAGATTTATTCTTACCTTCCAAAAGACTATCTCTTTATATCATTCACTCAACACTCATCTAAGTACACTGTAATAGAGGTCCTTTTAACATAATTTCTACCAGTTTTGAAAAGATCTTACTGAAGAAAATATTTGATATCTGAAAACAAAAGTTAAAACAGCAGGTATGATTTAAATCATTCTACATATAATACCTAATTTGAACAGTATTACTTGTTGAATTTATTTTCATGCACGAATATAATACAAGAATAACTTCTCCATGTAAAATACTGAAATATTACAGAGACGAGGCCACTTCCATTGTTTACAAGGTCTAATCTCCAAAGCGGCCCAAAGATAGCTTCTTTTGTGTATTCTTCCAGATCTTGTGATACATATTTACATTCAAATGTTTCAAACAGCTAGAATATACACCATACTATTATTATACATATGTACTACATGTTTTATGTACCATACTACTATTATATACATGTACTACATGTTTCGTTTTATGTACATGTGTTTTTAAAGTAAATGTTATATAACATCGAACAAATTGTTCTGTCATTTATGTGCTTGATTTTTATTCAATAATAGATGTTGGGGACTTCCCTGGTGGCGCAGTGGTTGAGAGTCTGCCTGCCGATGCAGGGGACACGGGTTCATGCCCCGGTCTGGGAAGATCCCACATGCCGTGGAGCGGCTGGGCCCATGAGCCATGGCCGCTGAGCCTGCGCGTCCGGAGCCTGTGCTCTGCAACGGGAGGGGCCACAGCAGTGAGAGGCCCGCGTACCGCAGGAAAAAAAAAAAAAAAGATGTTGGAGTTATGTACATGTTGGTTCCTATAAATCCCTCTCATTCTTTTGATCTACAGCATAAAGTCTTTGAGAATGAACATGTCTATAGTTGAATTACCCATTTTCCTAGATAAGCACAGTCGTTTCTTTTTCCTCTTAGAAACAATGTGTATATGTGTGTATATTCTCCTACACATGGTCAAACCTTCCTCTACACTGAATATTGTGAAGAGAATTGCTAGATCATAGGAAAGAGGCACTGAACATGTAAACAGATACTGCCAAATGGCTCTCCCAATGTCTCTCAGTGTTTCACCAGTGTCCTCTCAACTAGCAGCAATTGCAGAAGAGCGGACTCCTCACACCCAGGTCCACAGTCATTACCTACCTTTACATTTTCGATCATTTCTATGGTATCTCATGTTTGAAATTGTACTTGCCTAGTTATTAATACTAATTATGTTCACCATATTTCTGTACATTTATTGTGTATTTGTATTTCCTCCTCTGTGAATTTCTTATTCATATTTTTTGCCCCTTTTCTACTGCATCATGTGCTTTCTCTTACTAATCTCTAGGAGATTTTACATATTTTGACTGTCAAGTCATTTTTGGTTATATTTATGCAAATATTCTTCAAGTCTCTCTCGACGTTTAACTTTATGATTTCACTGTCATAATTTTTAAAATATTTTTATGTGGTCAATTTTTCAATTCTTTCTCTTATTACTTTAATTGTGGTATCTTGCTTAAAAAAACCACTCCCACTCTCACAACAAATATATGTTTTATATATTTATCTTATATACGATTTTTTCATTTAATTCTTATATCATTTTATTGTTATAATTATTATTTAAGTCTTCAGATTTTCTAATTTTTTAAAATATCCTTATTGGAGTATAATTGCTTTACAATGGTGTGTTAGTTTCTGCTCTATAACAAAGCGAATCAGCTATACATATACATATATCCCCATATCTCCTCCCTCTTTCATCTCCCTCCCACCCTCCTAATCCCACCCCTGTAGGTGGTCACAAAGCAATGAGCTGATCTCCCTGTGCTATGTGGCTGCTTCCCACTAGCTATCTATTTTACGTTTGGATGTGTATATATGTCCATGCCACTCTCTCACTTTGTCACAGCTTACACTTCCCCCTCCCCGTATCCTCAAGTCCATTCTCTGGTAGGTCTGTGTCTTTATTCCCGTCTTGCCCCTAGGTTCTTCATGACCATTTTTTTTTGTTTGTTTTTTAGATTCCATATATATGTGTTAGCATATGGTATTTGTTTTTCTCTTTCTGACTTACTTCACTCTGTACGACAGACTCTAGGTCCATCCAACTCATTACAAATAACTCAATTTCATTTCCTTTTATGGCTGAGTAATATTCCATTGCATATATGTGCCACATATTCTTTATCCATTCATCTGTCAATGGACAATTACGTTGCTTCCATGCCATGGCTATTGTAAATAGAGCTGCAATGAACATTCTGATACATGACTCTTTTTGAATTATGGTTTTCTCAGGGTATATGCCCAGTAGTGGGATTGCTGGGTCATATGGTAGTTCTATTTTTAGTTCTTTAAGGAACCTCCATACTGTTCTCCATAGTGGCTGTATCAATTTACATTCCCACCAACAGTGAAAGAGGGTTCCCTTCTCTCCACACCCTCTCTAGCATTTATTGTTTCTAGATTTTTTGATGATGGCCATTCTGACTGGTGTGAGGTCATACCTCATTGTAGTTTTGATTTGCATTTCTCTAATGATTAGTGATGTTGAGCATCTTTTCATGTGTTTGCTAGCAATCTGTATATCTTCTTTGGAGAAATGTCTGTTTAGGTCTTCTGCCCATTTTTGGATTGGGTTGTTTGTTTTTTTAATGTTGAGCTGTATGAGCTACTTGTAAATTTTGGAGATTAATCCTTTGTCAGTTGCTTCATTAGCAAATATTTTCTCCCATTCTGAAGGTTATCTTTTGGTATTGTTTATGGTTTCGCTTGCTGTGGAAAAGCTTTTACGTTTCATTAGATCCCATTTGTTTATTTTTGGTTTTATTTCCATTTCTCTAAGAGGTGGGTCAGAAAGGATCTTGCTGTGATTTATATCATAAGAGTGTTCTGCCTATGTTTTTCTCTAAGAGTTTTATAGTGTCTGGCCTTACATTTAGGTCTCTGATCCATTTTGAGTTTATTTTTGTGTATGGTGTTAGAGAGTGTTCTAATTTCATTCTTTTGCATGTAGCTGTCCAGTTTTCCCAGCACCACTTATTGAAGAGGCTGTCTTTTCTCCATTGTATATTCTTGGCTCCTTTATCAAAAATAAGCTGACCATATGTGTGTGGGTTTATCTCTGGGCTTTCTATCCTTTTCCATTGATCTATATTTCTGTTTTTGTGCCAGTACCATACCGTCTTGTTTACTGTAGCTTTGTAGTATAGTCAGAAGTTCAGGAGCCTGATTCCTCCAGCTCCATTTTTCTTTTTCAAGATTGCTTTGGCTACTTGGGGTCTTTTGTGTTTCCATACAAATTTTGAAATATTTTGTTCTAGTTCTGTGACAAATGCCATCGGTAGCTGGGTAAAGATTGCAAGTGTACAACCTTGTCTTGTTCCTGATCTTGGATGAAATAATTTCAGTTTTTCACCATTGAGAGCAATGCTGGCTGTGGGTTTGTCATATATGGCCTTTATTATGTTGAGGTGAGTTTCCTCTATGCCTACTTTCTGGAGAGTTTTTATCATAAATTGTTGTTGAATTTTGTCAAAAGCTTTTTCTGCATCTATTGAGATAATAATATGGTTTGTGTCCTTCAGTTTGTTAACATGGTGCATCACATTGATTGATTTGCCTATATTGAAGTATCCTTGCATTCCTGGGATAAACCCCACTTGATCAAGGTGTTCCCTTTTAATATGCTGTTGGATTCTGTTTGCTAGTATTTTGTTGAGGATTTTTGCATCTATGTTCATCAGTGATATTGGCCTGTAGTTTTCTTTCTTTGTGACATCTTTGTCTGGTTTTGGTATCAGTGTGATGGTGGCCTTGTAGAATGAGTTTGGAAGTGTTCCTTCCTCTGCTCTAGTTTGGAAGAGTTTGAGGTTAGGTGTTAGCTCTTCTCTAAATGTTTTATAGAATTTATAGAATTCTCCTGTGAAGCCATCTGGTCGTTTGTTTTTTGGAAGATTTTTAATCACAGTCTCAATTTCAGTGCTTGTGATTGGTCTGTTTTTATTTTCTATTTTTTCCTGGTTCAGTCTTGGAAGGTTGTGCTTTTCTAAGAATTTGTCCATTTCTTCCAGGTTGTACATTTTATTGGCATATGGTTGCTTGTAGTAATCTCTCGTGATCCTTTGTATTTCTGCAGTGTCAGTTTTTACTCTCCTTTTTCATTTCTAATCCTATTGATTTGACTCTTCTCCCTTTTTTTCTTGATGAGTCTGGCTAATGGTTTATCAATTTTCTTTATCTTCTCAAAGGACCAGATTTTAGTTTTATTGATCTTTGCTATTGTTTCCTTCATTTCTTTTTCATTTATTTCTGATTTGATCTTTATGATATTTTTCCTTCTGCTAACATTGGGGTTTATTCTTCTTCTTTCTCTAATTGCTTTAAGTGTAAGGTTAACTTGTTTATTTGAGATTTTTCTTGTTTCTTGAGGTAGGATTGTATTGCTATAAACTTCCCTCTTAGAACTGCTTTTGCTGCATCCCATAGGTTTTGGGTCCTTGTGTTTTCATTGTCATTTGTTTCTAGGTATTTTTTGATTTCCTCTGATTTCTTTGGTGATCTCTTGGTTATTTAGTAGCATATTGTTTAGCCTCCGTGTGTTTGTATTTTTTACAGATTTTTTTCTGTTATTGATATATAGTCTCATAGCCTTGTATTCAGAAAACATGTTTGATATGATTTCAATTTTCTTAAATTTACCAAGGCTTGATTTGTGACCCAAGATATGATCTATCCTGGAGGATGTTCCATGAACAGTTGAGAAGAAAGTGTATTCTGTTGTTTTTGGATGGAATGTCAAATAAATATCAATTAAGTCCACCTTGTTTCATGTATCATTTAAAGCTTGTGTTTACTTATTTATTTTCATTTTGGATGATCTGTCCATTGATGAAAGTGAGTTGTTAAAGTCCCCTACTATGATTGTGTTACTGTCAATTTCTCTTTTTATGGCTGCTAGCATTTGCCTTATGTATTGAGGTGCTACTATTTTGGGTGCATAAATATTTACCATTGTTATATCTACTTCTTGGGTTGCTACTTTGATAATTATGAAGTGTCCTTCTTTGTCTCTTGTAATAATCTATATTTTAAAGTCTATTTTGTCTGATAAGAGAATTGTTACTACAACTTTCTTTTGATTTCCATTTGCATGGAATATCTTTTTCCATCCCCTCATTTTCAGTATGTATGTGTCCCTAGTTCTGAAGGGGGTCTCTTGTAGACAGCATATATATGGGTCTTGTTTCTGTATCCATTCAGCCAGTCTATGTCTTTTGGTTGGAGCATTTAATCCATTTACATTTAAGGTAGCTCTCAATATGTATGTTCCTATTACCATTTTCTTAATTGTTTTGGCTTTGTTATTGTAGGTCTTTTCCTTCTCTGTGCTTCCTGCCTAGAGAAGTTCCTTTAGCATTTGTTGTAAAGCTGGTTTGGTGGTGCTGAATTCTCTTAGCTTTTGCTTGTCTGTAAAGGTTTTAATTTCTCCATCGAATCTGAATGAGATCCTTGCTGGGTAGAATAATCTTGGTTGTAGGTTTTTCCCTTTCATCACTTTAAATATGTCCTGTTACTCCCTTCTTGCTTGCAGTTTCTGCTGAAAGATCAGCTGTTAACCTTATGGGGATTCCCTTGTGTTTTATTTGTTGTTTTTATCTTGCTGCTTTTAATACTTTTTCTTTGTATTTAATTTTTGGTAGTTTGCTTAATATGTGTCTTGGCATGTTTCTCCTTGGATTTATCCTGTATGGGACTCTCTGTGCTTCCTTGAGTTGATTGAATATTTCCTTTCCCATATTAGGGAAATTTTCAACTATAATCTCTTCAAATATTTTCTCAGTCCCTTTCTCTTTCACTTTTTCTTCTGTGACCCCTATAATTCAAATGTTCGTGCATTTAATGTTGTCCCATAGGTCTCTGAACCTGTCCTCTATTCTTTCCAATCTTTTTTCTTTATTCTGTTCTGCAGTAGTTATTTCCACTATTTTATCTCCCAGGTCACTTATCCATTCTTCTGCCTCAGTAATTCTGCTATTGATTCCTTCTAGAGAAATTTAAATTTCATTTATTGCTGTGTTCATCATTGTTTGTTTGCTGTTTAGTTCTTCTAAGTCGTTGTTTAATGTTTCTTGTATTTTCTCCATTCTATTTCCAAGATTTTGGATCATATTTACTATCATTATTCTGAATTCTTTTTCAGGTAGACTGCCTATTTCCTCTTCATTTGCTTTGTCTGGTGGGTTTTTGCCTTGCTCCTTCATCTACTGTTTGTTTCTCTGTCTTCTCATTGTGCTTAACTTACTGTGTTTGGGGTCTCCTATTCGCAGGCTGCAGGTTCATAGTTCCCATTGTTTTTGGTGTCTGCCTGCAGTGGCTAAGGTTGGTTCAGTAAGTTGTGTAGGTTTCCTGGTGGAGGAGACTTGTGCCTGTGTTCTGGTGGATGAGGCTGGATCTTTTCTTTCTGGTGGGAAGGACTGCATCCAGTGGTGTGTTTTACGGTGTCTGTGAACTTATTATGATTGTAGGCAGCCTCTCTGCTAATGGGTGGAGCTGTGTTCCTGTCTTGCTAGTTGTTTGGCATAAGGTGTCCAGAACTGTAGCTTGCTGGTTGTTGAGTGGAGCTGGGACTTAACGTTGAGATGGAGGTCTCTGGGAGAGCTTTTGTAATTTGATATTATGTGGAGCCAGGAAGTCTCTTGTGGATGAATGTCCTGAATTCGGCTCTCCCACCTCAGAGGCACAGGGCTGACACCTGACTGGAGCACCAAGACCCTGTCAGCCACAGGGCTCAGAAGAAAAGGGAGAAAAAAGGAAAGAATGAATGAAAAAAAATAAAGTTATTAAAGTAAAAAATAAACATTTATTAAAATTAAACAGTAATAAAACAAAGAAAAAAAAAGAAAGAAGAGAGCAACCAAATACACCAATGATTAGAAGCACTGAGGAAGCACTGAAAACTATACTAAAAAAAAAAAAGCAACAAAGGACAGAAAGAACCCTAGGACAAATGGTAAAAGCAAAGCTATACAGACAAATTCACACAAAGAAGCATACACATACACACTCACAAAAAGAGAAAAAGGAAAAATAAATATATATCTATATATATAAAAGAAAGTAAGAGAGCAACCAAATCAATAAACAAATCTGCCAATGATAATAAACTCTAAATACTAAGCTGAGATAAACATAAAACCAGAAACAAATTAGATGCAAAAGGCAAACCCCAAGTCTACAGTTGCTCCCAAAGTCCACCGCCTCAATTTTGGGATGATTTGTTGTCTATTCAGGTATTCCTCAGATTCAGGGTATTTCAAGTTGATTGTGTAGATTTAATCTACTGCTCCTGAGGCTGCTGGGAGAGATTTCCCTTTCTCTTCTTTTTTCACACAGCTCCTGGGGTTCAGCTTTTGATTTGGTCCCGCCTCTGCATGTAGGTCACCTAAGGGCGTCTGTTCTTCGCTCAGACAGGACGGGGTTAAAGGAGCAGCTGATTAGGGAGCTCTGGCTCACTCAGGGCAGGGGGAGGGAGGGGTACGGAATGTGGGGAGAACCTGTGGCAGCAGAGGTCGGGGTAATATTGCACTAGCCTGATGCGGCCATGTGTTCTCCCGGGGAAGTTGTCCCTGGATCACGGGACCCTGGCAGTAGCGGACTGCACAGGCTTCTGGAGGGGCTGTGTGGATAGTGACCTGTGCTTGCACACAGGCTTCTTGGTGGCTGCAGTAGCAGCCTTAGCATTTCATGTCCGTCTCTGGGGTCCACGCTCATAGCCGTGGCTCGCGCCCATCTCTGGAGCTCGTTCAGGTGGTGCTGTGAATCCCCTCTCCTCACGCAGCCCGAAACAATGGTCTCTTGCCTCTTAGGCAGGTCCAGACTTTTTCCCAGACTCCCTCCTGGCTAGCCGTGGTGCACTAGCCCCCTGCAGGCTGTGTTCACACCACCAACCCCAGTCCTCTCGCTGGGATCTGACCTCCGAAGCCCGAGCCTCAGCTCCGAGCCCCCACCCGCCCCGGCGGGTGAGCAGACACGCCTCTCAGGCTGGTGAGTGCCGGTCGGCACCGATCCTCTGTGCAGGAATCTCTCTGCTTTGCCCTCCGCACCCCTGTTGCTGTGCTCTCCTCTGTGTGGCTCTGAAGCTTCCCCGCTGCCACCCCCAGTCTCCACCAGTGAAGGATCTTCCTAGTGTGTGGAAACTTTTCCTCCTTCACTGGTGCAGGTCCCATCCCTATTCTTTTGTCTCTGTTTTTTCTTTTTTCTTTTGCTCTACCCAGGTATGTGGGGAGTTTCTTGCCTTTTGGAAAGTCTGAGGTCTTCTGCCAGCATTCAGTAGGTGTTCTGTAGGAGTTGTTCCACATGTAGATGTATTTCTAATGTATTTGTGGGGAGGAAGGTGATCTCCATGTCTTACTCCTCCACCATCTTGAAGGTCTCTCCCCAAGTCTTCAGATTTTCTGAGGATTATTTTTTGTGTGTGAGGTAAAAATCTCATTTCATTCTTTTCCCCAAATGGATGATAAATATTCCTTATACCCTTTGATGAATAGTTGACATCTTCTTACTTTTATGATAATGTAAGTTTCCTTAATTTCACAGAATTATTCCTGGGCACTTTATTATTAATTTATTATTATTTATTATTCATGCATACCTGTGTAACACATTTTAAAAAGTAGCCCATGTTTCGCTAACAGGCATATCAAAACCTTTTTTTCTTTCTTCAAATAGCAAGCTTAATAGCAAAATTATCTTTGCTATTTTTGCTCATTTACTCTTTCATATTAATTTTAGAATTAGCTTATGAAGGTTACTGAAAAATTCTACTGAAAGTCAATAATTGCATTGAATTCACATATCAGTATGGGGTGAAATGGCATGTTGAGTCCTCTCATCAATGAATATGTATCTCTGAAATTTTTATGTCACTTTATGTCCTTCAGTTAATGTATTTTTCTAATACACTGGTCTTGCCAGCTTTATTCACAGTCATGCTATAGTTATTGATATTGTGAATGAAACCTTTTATTCTTTTGCCATTTCTCATGATTGCTTGTGTAAAAGAAAGCTACTGACTTTTAAAGATTGATCTTGTGTCTGTCTACCTAAATGGATTAATTCTAAATATTAATTTAAAATCTTAATTCTAATAGTTTGTCAGGTGACCCTCTTAGATGATTTTTACATCAGTGATCATATCATCAGACAATGACAGTTTTATTTCTCCCTTCTGAAGATATATACCTCTTATTATTTTTCTGGTTTATTGCATTTAACTAGGATCTTTAAAATGCTGAATTGAAGGAATATTGGACATCTATGTCTTCTATTGACTTTAATGGGAAAATTTTTATTATGTCATTATGACTTTGCTGGGTTTTTGACAGTCACTTTTTATTAAGTTAGGGAACATGATATTAGTTTTTAATCTGCATATAATGTAATAAAATATTATTCTTATTAAACAGGGTAATCACTATTTTGAAAGTGTTGAGTTGTAATGGATTATTGTGTTGCTCAGTACTCCAAATAAATTGCATACAACATGAATTAGTCTATTCAATGTGAGTGAAGCTGAGGGTAATCCTAGAAAAATAATCAGAGGCAGCTAAAACCTCTGACCTAATCTTTAGGTTTCCTCTTAATTGAAATTCTTTTTTCTAAGGCTGTTTGTTAAAGAATATATCATTGGTGTGTACTAAAATATCAGATACAGCACAATTTTAAACTACATATTAAATACTTTGTCCAGTTTTTCCTAAGAACACTGCTGCTTAAAATTTACTGACTAATAGGTAGTCCATTATTGGTCTTGGCACTGTTATAATGAATACTTCTAACCAATGACAGTATAAGGAGTCTGTGATTTATTCAACCAACATTTAAAGAATGCTCATTTTGTGCCAGACATAGAAGGTGAATATTGAAAGCTGGAGAAAAGTTGTGCCTCTGAAAATCTGAGTTGATTTAATTGTTATTGCCATATTCTAGAAGTAAAAACAGACATTCAAACTTATATATTTACCAGTGGTATATTACAACAGTTCTGAAAGTTCAGAGCTCCCTGAGATACTTTTGGGGAGTCCATAATGTCAATACTAACTCATATAATCTCAGTCTCTCACACTGGATTGGGGTGTTTCAGAGGCAATAGGAGGTGTGCTATCACAACAGACTGAATGCAGATAGGAGAATCCAGATAGTAAAGAGATTTACAGAAATGTAAAACAAAGCTTCTCTTCCTACTAAATTAATTTTGGTTTTGGAAAATATGATTATTCCTTATAAAAGATATACAATTCCATGCTCACAATGTCTCATGTTAAAAACCTTGGAGTTATCCTTGATTCCTCTATTTTTCTCCTATTCCTCATGCAAACGATCAATAAATCCTGTTGGCTCTATATCAAAATGTATCAGAATATGACACACATCTCATCATTTTTGCCACTACCAACTGCCTGATCCAAGCAAAGATGATCTCAAGCCTGGATTATTATCAAAAGCTTCTAATGCTTCTCCTTATTGAAGCCCTTTTCCACCTTCAGTGACTTGATTTGACTTAAATTTTATTTTATCCACTTTTTTTCTTTGCTTTTCTTTTAAAAAAATTTATTGAAGTATAGTTGATTTACAGTTGTGTCAGTTTCAGGTGTAAAGCACAGTGATTCAGATATATATATATATATATAAAGAATCTTTTTCAGATTCTTTTCCCTTACAGGCTATTACAAACTATTGAATATAGTTCCCTGTGCTATACAGTAGGTCCTTGTTGGTTGGTTATCTATTTTATATACAGTAATGTGTATGTATTAATCCCAACCTCCTAACATCCCTTCCCCCTTCCTTTCCCCCTTGATAAGCATAAGTTTGTTTTCTATGTCTATGGGTCTATTTCTGTTTTGTAAGTAAGTTCATTTGTTTTTTGTTTGTTTGTTTGTTTTAGTCTTAGAAGTCCTGGCTATAGCAATCAGAGAAGAAAAAGAAATAAAAGAATCCAAATTGGAAAAGAAGAAGTAAAACTGTCACTGTTTGCAGATGACATGATACTATATATAGAAAATCCTAAAGATGTTTCAAGGAAACTACTAGAGTTCATTAATGAATTCGTTAAAGTTGCAGGATACAAAATTAATACGTTAAATTTTAAACTAATTACTCCAGGAGCTGTGCTGAGGATAGACTGTAGAGGGAGATAAACGTGGGATCAATGTGTTTAATTCAGGTGAGAGTGATTGCAGCTCTACCTAGGCTAGTGGTGGTAGAGATAGTGGCAGTAAATGATTAAATTCTGGATGGTTTTCATTATGGGCAATTTCAAAAAGATACAAATGTAGAAATAATAGAATAATGAACCCATATGTAACTATCTCCCAAACTCAACAACAATTGACTCATGACCAATTCGTGTTCATCTCTAATTTCCCACTCTCTGCTTTAATAGATTATTTTGAAGCATGTTCCAGACAGCAAATCATATGTAATCCTAAAAGATAAATTTTCAAAAAAAAACCATGATCACATTTTAAAACTTAAGACTAATTTCTTAACATCATCAAGTATCAAATCAAATCAGTGTTTAAATTTCCCTGGTTGTCCCATACTAATTTTACAAACTGTTTGAACAAAGATCTAAATTGCAACTGATCTATATGTTTCCTAAACCTTTTAAAATCTACAATTCTGTTCTTTACTTTTTTCTTGTAATTTATTTCATGAAAAAATTGGCCATTTGTCTTATAAAATTTCCTACATTCTAGGTTTTTTGGATTGCATGGTAGTGTCATTAAATCATGTTTCTCTGTCACCTTTATTTCATGTAAACTGGCAGTTAGATCTCTAGAGACTTGATCAGAATTCTTCATAGGTGGTACTGTGAACATGCATCAGGAGCCATCTGTCTGTTGTTTCACTTAGGAATGATAATGACCATTGATGGTCATTGCCTTGATCCATTATTTCATCAAATGTTGAAAAATGGTGACATTCTAACATTTCTTCTTTAATTATTATTAGCTGGAATTTTTCTGTCTGTAATTTCTTATAATTACAGATTCCTTGGAGCTTGAAGTGGCTTCACAGATAGGAGATTTAGCCCATTTTACAGTTGAGGAAATTAGGGGCAAAAATATGTAAGTAACTTCCCCAAATACACATGGTAACAGTTTTGGGACTCAATTCCTCTCTTTTAGTCAAATCTCTGCTCTCTGTATTACACCTCTTTGAGCATTGTAAGCTTCTTTGCAATTGTTAAATGACAACTTTGTGTCATTTTAACAGAATTTGAGGCCCCAGTAAGTAGGTGGAGAGGGATTTTGGGTGATGGTTGGGAGATGGTGGAGATGTCCCAGACTAGTCTGGCTACAGGATTTGCAGGGCCCAGTGCACAACAAGTGCAGCAGGAGAAGAGCGCCGTTAGAGGTATTAAAATAAAAAAGATTTTCCTTTTCTTCTGCTTCTCTCTCTCAACTTGTTTTTTTTTTTTATTAGCTATTTAATATGGTTCTAAGTAAAGAAAATTTAAAAATGCAAATTATTGCATGAAGTTTACTGTTTATCTTCATATTGTGTGATGCTAGTTTTAAATGTAAATATAAGAATATTGAACAAGTTTGCAGAATCAATCACTGAAATTACACAATTCTATTTTGTACCTCATACATGTGGCTTTGTAGTTTGTTCTTACCAGAACAGTGGCAATCTGCAGAACACTAACTCAACTGTTTTTATTTCTTTTCTTAATAGGCACACGTTCTACCAATAGTCTTTGCCTTTGGCTTCCTGATAAGTAAGGAAGGCCTGAAAGGAAAAGAAATCGTACATTGTCCTATCTTTTCCTTTTCTTCTATGTCTTTATTTTCAGCATAAGTCGTTGGCTAATACAAGAAAGCAGCACACCACCATTGCCTTCTTTCTGCTGTCAAAGCAAGTTCTGGTTCAGACTGAAAGTGTGGCACTTGGGGACTGTCAGCCGTGCTCCCTCATCCCCCTTTCTTGGTCTTAGATGTATCAAACTTACCTGGTACTGGCTTTGTGCCTCAATGAACTCCCACACATCATGGGTCCACTGGTATTCTATGCTCATGGGGATCACAAGCACGAAATGTGAGTGGGGCAGCAAGGAGCAGAGGTGGACACTCATGTTGGGCATATCTTCTCTGCTCTCCCACATACTTCCTTGTCCCACTAGACTTCATATCTGAAACATAATATCAATGATAAAATTATTAAAAATTTCAAGGTAGCAAGAGCAGAGTGTTAAACCAAGCAGGGTCTTTCTGAGCCTAGGGCCCTGAGCACCTGCACAGGTCACGTGACCATGAAGCTGACCCTACTTCACATTTTCCTGAAATCAGTCAGGAGATCCCTGGCTTGCCTGTGCATTGGCACCAAGCTGGTCTGCTTTGCATCACCTCTTCCCTTCCTCCCTCACTCTTTCAAGCAGCTTTTATCCAGAAACTCTCCCTTCATTCCTGACACTCATCTTCTACAGGGTTTCCATTGCTTACTGACATTTGATTTTATTTTATATCACTTTAATTTAATTTAATTTATCTTTGTGCCAGTTATCTAAATGATCTGAGGCACTATTTCTCTTTACTAAACTTCCCCATCTTTACAAAATTATTTATTATTAACATTGTACATTATAACAAAACTATTGCTTGTCTATTTTTGTTATTCCTTCTGAAATGTGTCCTACAAATACAAAGTATTTCTACCAGAAATTTTCCCCATGAGTAAATTTCATAAGTTTCCATGTTGCAAGGGTGATCGTCTCTTTATAAGACTAAAAGTAGTAAATATTTTGCCTCTTTAAACTTTAGTCCACATTACTTGGTTTTCTCTTTTAAATATTTGTATCTTCCAAACTTTATTTTCCTCTAAATGTGTAAGAATTGAATTATCTTTCTTCACATGTAGTTTATCATTTAATGTTTTCATTTAGTTGAGCCATCAGAAATGCACATTTTCAATGACTTTTATTTCAGAAGAAATATGAATAATAGAGCTTGAATTTCTTTAGCATTTTATACTTACCAAAGCATTTCATTTACACATTCTCATCTGATCTTCATGGCAACCCTGGAAATGATTCACAAATGTATTTTTAGTTTTAAAATTAATAAATAACATTTTGTGTTATATCATTTTAAGCATTTTTATTTTTTCTTCCAATTTTATTAAGATATAATTGACATACAGCACTGTATAAATTTAAGGTGTACAGCATGATTTGACTTACATATATTGTGCAAAGATGACCATAATAGGCTTAGTTAACATCCATCATCTCATATAGATAAAAAAAAAAATCTTTTTTCCCTTGTGATGAGAACTCTTAACAACTTTCAAATATACCATGCAGCAGTTTTAACTATATTCATCATGTTGTACCTTATATCCCCAATACTTCTTTATCTTATAACTGAAAGTTTGTACCTTTTGACCACTGTCATCCTATTCCCCCACCCAGAAATAATGTTTTAAATAGCATATTAACATACTTATTCCTCTCATTCTGAGGTTTAAATTTTTACAAGCACTTCTTTGGAAATGATACATTAGCCTCCTCCCCAACTTCATGGCAAACAAATAAACATAGCCATTTTGAGGTCAAGTCAGTTGGGTTGGTTGCTTACTACAGTTAGTCAGTCTAAAAGCACAATAGAATAATTTTAAAATAAATATTTCTTTATTCTAATACTTTTTAAATTTGCTCTGTGCTTATTTTCTAAGTCAAATGTACAGTATGGTAAAAGAGGAGGTCAAGTAATCAGGCCTGGTTTCTTTGCAGTGACCTCTTGTGTTAAGCAGAACTTAGTATTTCATTGTTACAAAACATGGGTACAAACATATCATAAAACTAGACCCAAGCCCCCAGTTTCCTTGAAAATGTTTCATGCATTTTCTCCTTCCAAAATTTAAATTACATAGCTTCATTCTTTTTTTTTTTTTTTTTTTTTTTTTTTTTGCGGTACGTGGGCCTCTCACTGTTGTGGCCTCTCCCGTTGCGGAGCACAGGCTCCGGATGCACAGGCTCAGCGGCCGTGGCTCACGGGCCCAGCCGCTCTGCAGCATGTGGGATCCTCCCGGACTGGGACACAAACCCGTGTCCCCTGCATCGGCAGGTGGACTCTCAACAACTGTGCCACCAGTGAAGCCCACATAGGTTCATTCTTGAAATCACAATTGCTGTAAAATATTCTTCCTTACCATGGCAACATATAAGGAGAATTTGGAAAACCATTCAACTTTCCCTGCTGGTCAAATGAACCAACATTCCCTGTTACACAGCATCATAGTTAGCAGACTCCTAAATGCCTTCTCATTTTGACTATATCACCTAGTTAACTCTCTTGGAAATTATGTATATATATAATATAATATATATATAATATAATATATAAATATAATATTTATAATTGTATGATATAGAACATATAATATATAAATATATCTCTATAATTTATAATAATCTGAGAGAAGCTCTAAGCTATCTATTAGGCGAGTTTTAACAAAGGTCTCATTGCTTGTTGCCTTCTTTACATTTTATTCTGATTACCTACTTCTATTTTAAATTCAGATTTCTCTTCCTTCTGCTCACTTTCCATTCTTTCATCTGGGATACACCAATTCTTGGAATACCTTTGAATATTCACACTTCCTCTCTCTGTAGTTTCACTTTCCTTCCTTTTCCTTTCTCAGGTGTTCAGTTTCTCTATCCTCAGGTCCTTCCATACCCTCCCCTCACCACTCCCTCCTTCCAGTTGCTATAGCTGACTAGGAATTGTCAGTTCCTAAAAAGGAGAAGGAGAAAGCATGTATTCGCACCCTATACTTTTTGACTATTTTCCTACTATTGTTCCTCCTCTACCTCTCCCCCTACCCCCACACCTTCCTTTCTGTGGCTATTAACTTCTTTTCTAGCATATTCTCCCCATTCTTTCTTCCTTTGGTAATTTCTTGTAACTGCTACTGGATTCTTTCAATCATTACTTCTTACCCTTTTAGGCAGTAGTTATCATGTTACAGCTTCAGGATACAGGTAAAAAGATACAATTATTGTTAAAAAGAAGAAATATCAGTTATTTAAGTCACCGAGTAAGGGTCACACTGACCATTAATCTTGGAGCTTAGACGAGAGGCTGGTGTCTCCAGTCCTAGGAGTTCCTGGGTTCTCCCATACTTCTTGAGTATTATGAGTCATTATAGTAGACCCTGGCTTGCCACTAGCAGAACAGAAGTGAGTACCCTCACTTTTGTAAGATGCCAATAAGGGATATTATAAGATAATTATGCATTCATGAAAGAAACAGAATTGTGGATATTGTCAGTGTCTTAAGAGGAATATCTGTTGAGTGTGTAAAGAAGCCCTGAGGATGTATCCTCTTGCTTAAGTTCACACAGAGACAAAGACACCTTATGCTTTATCCTCCAGGACCCCCATGAAAATGATTCACAGCAAAAATTTACCAACATGCAAAATTGGTTGATGGAATTGGGAAAGATTAACTCAAAAAGAGGAAGAACTAGATTGGACATGACAACTGTCCTCAAATAGCTGAAGTGCTATTAAATAGAATAGCAATTAAATAAATAATCAAATTGATTTCTAGAGGATGATAATTAGACCAAAAGTGGAAGCATATTTTTACTGCTTTAAAGAAAGTGAGGGGGTCTTTTGCCTAATTGTACATTTTCCCCTCTCTTCAGATTATATCTTTTTTCTATGGCTTAGCTACTCTAGGTGAAAGGGGTATTTTCTCCATCCTTTGGAAGATTTTATCATGTAAATCCTTCAGGACTGGCTTGATATATTAAATGGAACTAAAAGGAATTCATTAAATCTTCTACCACAGTGGTTCTCAACTAAGGATGTTTTTTTTTTTCCTCCAGGAGATATTTGGCAGCATCTGTAGATATTTTTGGTTGCCACACTTGGCGTGCTGCTAGGTAGAAGCAAGGCATACTGCTAAACAGCCTACAATGCACAGGACAGTCCCCCCAAAACAGAGGAGCTTTTCTGAGGTTGATAAACCCTGGTCTATCAAGACAGTAGTCCATTTGACAAAGCTATTCCTAACTAGCCCTGCTGCCTAATCCTGTTTTCCATGTCAGAAGTAAAATATTACTTTATCCTTTCTCTTCATGTTTTCTAGCAAATTCTTACCATTATTTTCCCTTTCCAGGCAGTTGTATATTTTGGATCAGCTTGGTAAAGATCTTACACTCAGAAAGATTAAGGAGAGAAGCATATTTACAATTTTCAAAATATGACCCTTGTTAGAGGTGTCTATTAGGAGTAGCCACGAATAGCTTCTTAATGTGATTAGGTAATACCTTGAGTTGCTAATTTAAATTCCTTTTTCTCTGTATTTCCCATTCCCCTGATCTCCATCAGAGCAAGTGGCTGACTATACACTTTATTGGGCTAGAGGAACTACATGGCTGGGTGGAAGCCGAAGCACCATGTAAGTATTTCAAGGTACTGAAAATCCAAACAACACTTAGGAGAACTGAGAGGGTTTGTGGACGAAGACACAGGGACAAGGGAATTCTCAGGTATCAACAAGGTGCCTCAGAACTCAAGGGCATAGGTAGTGCTCTCCCACCCACAGAATAAAAGCACAACCTCCAATATTGCGGGTAAGGGTAGCCTGGAGGCAGACATATGAGGAGAGAGATATTTGGGGTCTTTGAGGCTCAGGTAGCATTGTCAGAGAGGAAGAAAACCTTTGAGAAAAGTGTCTGGTGAATTCATACTACAAATACAGCATACACCAGCACAAGTTTAATAATTCTGAAGGGATAGTTCAGGATGGATGAATCGTCATTCCAGTGGCAACCTATATTCACAAACAGTTAATAGCCAAGACTCCCTACTTTTCCCCCACCTTGCCCCCAACATGGAGAGAGGGATGAAGATCCCAGGAATCACTAGTATTTTGCCAGTCTGACATAATAAGGACCCAGAGAAATAAACTCAGTTGTTACATAAGATGAATTATATTCCTCGCACCTAAGAATTTGGAAATTCATATCCATTATAGGCGAGTTGTGCTTAGTTCCCCATGACTGAAAAGTATTTAAGACAAGGCTTCTTTCTTCAGCCATTCACAATCTTCCCTCCACACAACCTGATTAAGATAGCATTTTTCAACCTGCTAAGCATAGTCTATTAGTGGGTTATAAATCTTATTGGTGGGCTACAACATTGTAGACAGAATAACATAGATAGGAAAAGAAAAGAGAGTCCATAAAAAGTCTCACCCACGGCTAACTTAAGTGTTAGTTTGTGAAAGTGTATATTGGAAGCCACATAAAATGCACTTCTTCAAACAAAATGTTTTAAGAGCTTGGCCCAGGAGACTACTAGGACTAATGCCACCATGTCCTACATTCTGGCTGACTGCATCCAAAGGTTTTCATCTCCATACAACTTTGCACGTTTCATCTAACCCTTTTCCACCTTCTTCTCTAGCCTTCACCCTTTTTCCACTGTGACATCTGAAGCTCCTGTTTTGTCATAAGAAAAATCCACGATGTCTTCAACTGCATTTCTAAATGCTCCTTCATCTTTTTGTTCTAATTTAATCTCTGTTCCCCTCTAAACAAGGGGCTGTGCTTCCCTGACAGCTTTCTCAAGTCACAGCTATGTCTTTCAGTCCCTTTGTGCCATTGAGCCAGAATTGAGGTATGTGTTCTTGCCCCTCACTTCTCTGAATCCCAGCTTTGGAGTCATATCATTGGACTATACCACTTGCTACCCTCCTTGTTGCTCCTTGCTGGAGATGTCTACAGATGCCCAGATCTTATTTCCTGAAGATGTTATCTCCTCTCCCCCCTCATGTATATAATTTATGGTATCTGAACTATCTCTTAATGGTTTCCATATCCATATTATACATCCTTCAATACCCTTGCAGTTCTTTGATCTGCCTTCCTCTAAGGATATTGTCCTTCACCCACAACCATAGTCACAATGCCTTAACCATGCTGATTGGCTTTACTTTAAATTCATTACCATTAGCTTTAGGGCTCTCTGGTAATCCAACTACATTTCCCTACTCCATTCATTCTCCCACTCTCTGAGATACTGCTCTTCTCTTCTCCAGTTTCCAGTACATTCTTTCTCCTTTACATTCTCAGATGAAACAGAATCAATCCTTATATTCCCGTTATCACATCTTCAAGATTATCTGAATCCATGACTCTGCCTTTCCCCTTGCTACTGTGGGTGAACTATCTGTACTCTTGCCTAAGACCAAGTCCTACACCACTGGTTCTCAGTGATTTTATCCCTCAGGGGGCACTTGACAAAGTCTAGACATGTTTGATTATCACAACTTGACTATAGGGGAGGGGGTGCTTCAGGCATCTAATGCATAGTAGGGTCATGGTTTCTGCTAAGCAGTCCTGTAGTTTACAAGAGAATCCGCACAATAAATAATTGTCTGGCCCAATGTGTCAGTAGTGCTGAGGTAGAGAGATCCTGACCTACTCTAGAGCCCTGAGTCCCATCCCAGCGTTTCTCTCCTCCCTTCTTTGTATCATCAAGTTTTTCCTCTTACCTTATCATTTTGTCTTGATACCAATATACGATTAATACCCTCTATCTTAAAAAACTTTTTTTTCTCATTCCTGCGTTCCTTTCTAGCCACCTTTCCATTTCTTAGATCCCCTGAACAACAAAATTCATGAATGAATGAATAAATTTTCCAAATTCTCTTTTCTTGTTCTCTCTTGAACCCACTGCAATCAGGCTTTCTTTCTCACCATTTAGAAAAATAGTGTTTGTCAAGGTCACTGATGAGGATCTTGTTGCCAAATTTAATGGTCAAATTCTTCGTTCTTATCTAGCCGAACTGTCAACATTTAATGTGAATGCTCATTTCCTCCTCCTTGAAATAATTTCTTCTCTTGGTTTCTGGCCACTTTTCTCTCAGTTTTTCTCTTACCTCACTGGCCAGGGGTTTTCAGTCTGTTTTGTTTTCATTTTATTTGTAGCCTAACCTTAAAGTCTTTAGACCTCATTAGGATTGCTTGAAAATATAATTAAAGAATAATTTTACTTTGTGTTTTAAAAAAAAGCCTTTAGACCTCATTTGTATCTACACAAGTTTCCCAGGTGACCTCGTCTGGCCTCAGGGCTTTTGTTTCATGTATACACCCGTGGCTTTGGAATTTGTATCTCTAGAGCCAATTTCTCCCAAACTCCAGACTTTTACAATCAATACCCAGTCAATGTCTTCATGTGGTTACCCAATAGATAGCCAAAATAGAACTCCCAATTGATTTTCTTCTCCAGATCGACCCTTCCAGGAGTCTTCCCTATCTCACTCAATGGCATATCCCTTCTACCAAGTTGCTTAGTTCAAGAATCTTTGTGTCCTTTCTGGTTTCTCTGTTTCTCTTGTACTCCATACATTCTATCCATGAGTAGCTCCTGCTGGTCTATCTTCAAAATGTATCCAGCATCCAACCACTTCAGTTTCTTTCAGTGCAAATGCCTTAGTCCAACCATATCATCTCAGCACTAGATTATTTCAATAGTCTTCTAACAGGACTTCTAGCTTTGACTTTTGTGCCCCTTACAGTCTATTGTCTACCCAACGGCCAGAGTGACCCTTTGGAAAATTAAGTCAGATCATATAATTTTGCTCAGAAACCTTCAACAGTTTCCCTTAGCTCTCAGAATAAAATTCACAATCCTTACCATCATCTGTAAAGTCGCACATGATAAGCATCCACCTGTTCTCCTATAACTCTCATTCTCTCTCATTATGTTTCAATCACATTGGCCTCCTTGCCCTTCCTGAATTGCACCAGACATGTCTTTTTCAGAATGTTTTTGTCCATATCTGCACAGCTTGCTTCCTCACATTTTAATCTCTTTGCAATGGCAATTTGTTAAAAAAATAAAAAGCTGTCCTTGATCACTCTATATAAAATAGCAACATTTTATCCTCCAACCAAATATCTCCATCCTGCTTACTATGATTAATTTTTTAGTGGTTTATTTATCATTTGCTGCCCTTCACTGCAATGAAAGTTCAACAAAATTCTTGCTTGTTTTTTGTTGCTTTTGTTTATTATGACACCTCTAGTACCTAGGACAGCACCTGGTACAAAGTAAGAACTAAGAAAAAATTTTTGAATGAATAAACCAATCTAGTCATACCTATAGGTTGACATTTTAAGAACCTCCATTTAAAAAATTATTAATGGGCTTCCCTGGTGGCGCAGTGGTTAAGAATCCGCCTGCCAATGCAGGAGACATGGGTTCAAGCCCTGGTCTGGGAGGATCCCACATGCTGCGGAGCAGCTAAGCCGGTGCGCCACAACTACTGAGCCTGAGCTCTAGAGCCTGCAAGCCACAACTACTGAGCCCACGTGCCACAACTACTGAAGCCCACGTGCCTAGAGCCCGTGCTCTGCAACAAGAGAAGCCACTGCTATGAGAAACCCGCGCACCACAACGAAGAGTAACCCCCGCTCAGCACAACTAGAGAAAGCCTGCGTGCAGCAACAAAGACCCAACGCAGCCAAAAATAAAAATAAATATATTTATTTAAAAAAATTATTAAGTGTATTAGAAAACATAATATACAGTAAGGTACTGAAATTAAACCTGCTTTGCAACTCAACTCTCCCCTCAGCAAGATTGACACTTTGGAATCCTGGAGGAATATCTTCTAATGTGAGACAACTTGTCAAAACAAACATAATAAAATATTGATGCAATTCTATCACAGTGAATTATGTATGTAATCATATAGTTACATAGTGACAAGGCAGTATCCAAATGCAGCACAGTAGCAATCCTCAGTGACTCCTTATTTTATAGGACTTTTAATGCAGTAATCTGGCATCAGTAAACATTTACTCAATTGAATTGTATGAGAGAAGTGTTTTACAATCATCGGTAATTAGCCATCTTGATATGTGGTCTCAACACAGCTATCAAGCAGATAGAATTGGGGCTATAACAAGATATTTAATCTCAGTCTAAGATCTCTGGGTTCTTAGAGTATTTGGGGACACCCAGATGTTCCTCTCAGATCATGGTTCTTTGAGTGGAAAAAAAGCAAATCATAAACAATAGATGAAAAAAAAGAAATAACACTAAGGCTCTTTTCTCTTTGTTTTCCTCTCTCCATGTGGCTGCAGTGTGTGGACTACCTTCTGGCATGGGAGCTCTGGGTGACTCGCATGTCTGCTGGGGTACTGCAGGCTTCGCTGTCATCATGGTGTGATCCTCCCAAGCCAATTTGGGGCTGCAGGCCACCACTTCCACTCTTATCACATTTCCTGTTTGTTCAGGGGGTACCTGTCACCCTGCTATGACAGTCTGTTCTGCCCTGCTCCTCTATCCCCGTGCCATCATCTCTGCTCTTTCTCTGCTATCAGTAGTTCCTGAACTCTGGTTACCGAAAGCTTGCCAACAGCACACTCTGTGCCCTTGTCATCTCTCGCCTATCACACCTGCTGCTGCCACCTGTTCCGGTACCTTGCCAACATCTCCCCTGCTGCCTTCAGTGCTGGTTATGCTCCTTCAGGGGAAAAGGTTTTTTTTTTTTTTAATTGGTGGCTGCTGCTGGACAGTGACACAACTAAACAGTGACATCTGGGAAATATCATGTCATCTGTCCTTGAGCTGGTGTACTCACTCTCTTTGTTGCCTAGATATTTAACCACCAAGTTCTGAGGTCTGTGGTGTTTACTGTTCTAAGAACACTCCCCACTCTTCCACTCCCCAGCTTTCTAAGAACTGCAACTTCTACCAAAATAAAATCTAACTGTTAATTAAAACTACTTCATTAAGCTTGTTTTTAAAGTCTTCTCCTTTGATTGTCATATCAAAATTTACTTAGGGGGAGACGAAAGAAGGGATATTTTGCAAAAGTTTGGTTTCAGCAACACTCATGTTAGCTAAGGTGATAGAGATAAGTCGAAATCAAAGAGCCCTATTACGTTTACAGGTAAGTCTGAATTAAACTTAGATTTTAAGGTGAATATTAACTTGGTATACGATCTGTAAAAGATACATAATTAGGGGCTTCCCTGGTGGCGCAGTGGTTGAGAGTCCGCCTGCCGATGCAGGGGACGTGGGTTCGTGACCCGGTCCGGGAAGATCCCACATGCTGCGGAGCGGCTGGGCCCGTGAGCCATGGCCGCTGCGCCTGCGAGTCCGGAGCCTGTGCTCCGCAACGGGAGAGGCCACAACAGTGAGAGGCTCGCGTACCGCAAAAAAAAAAAAAAAAAGAAAAGAAAAGAAAGATACATAATTAGGATATTGATGACTATGCCACATACATCTGGGTGAATGATGTGCCCCATAATACTCTGGGTTTTTTTCCAAAATGCCAAAGAGAAAACTCGGTGGTGGGAGAGGGAGAGCGAGGGAAGTGAGAGAGTATGTTAGAGGTTAATATACATTTTCAGAAAACAAGATTTTTTTAAAACTTACATTTCTATAGATAATAGATTAATGCAGATCCAAAGATCAATAGAAATCAAATGATATGAATGTGCTATGTAAGCAATTAACTATTATGCAAATATAAGGATTATTATTATTATATTATTATAATTATTTATTATTATTATTTTTTGCGATACATGGGCCTCTCACTGTTGTGGCCTCTCCCGTTGCGGAGCACAGGCTCTGGACGCGCAGGCTCAGCTGCCATGGCTCACGGGCCCAGCCGCTCCGCGGCATGTGGGATCTTCCCAGATCGGGTCACGAACGCACATCCCCTGCATCGGCAGGCGGACTCTCAACCACTGCACCACCAGGGAAGCCCCGGGAAGCTCCTAAGGATTATTTTTAAGGAGGTTATTTCTGAAGCACAGCTAGAAACAGTAAAGTGATCTCTTAAAAAGGCAGTCTATTTCATTTATGAACAGCTCTCACTGCTAGAAAAATTATACCAAGCCAAAAGCTAATTTCACTTATGCTAGTTCTATGTTCTAGAATGATACAAAATAGCCCAATCTCATTAGCAAATCTTTTAAAACAATTGAAGATGTAAGTGTAAATTCCAGAATATCTATGTTTCTGTAAAAGTGAAAAATCAAGAGTTTTGTGCATTGTGGAGGGGGTCTGTGGAGAGATATATAGCTTTTTGACAAGTAATCTGGCAATATTTATTCAAATAAAGATTGCTCATAACCTTTGACCCAGCTATCCCAGTTTTGGCAATCTATCCCACAGAAATAAAATCAAAGGTACATTTGAAAGTTTTGCATTCCAAGTAACTATGGTTAAAAAATACTGGAAACAACTTAAGTAACAGTGAAAGAATATATATTTATTGTATATGATTCTATGGAACATAGAGCAATTATTTAAGAGAATGAACTAGATTCATATGTACTGATCTAGTCTAAGAAGGCCACATTTGGCATATTTTTATATGAGGGAAGCACAATCATGTGTATTATATGTTATCATTTCTTAAAACAAACAAAAAAAACAACCCAAATATATATATTTGGGGATATGTGTTTGAAATAACACAGAAAAAGGCATGGAGGAACATACTACTAACCAACATTGATTATATTTTTAAAAAACACTCTTTGATATAAATCAAATGGCAAGATCTTTTTTGATCCACTTCCTAGAGTAATGAAAATAAAAATAAACAAATGGGACCTAATGAAACTTAAAATCTTTTGCACAGCAAAGAAAACCATAAATGAGATGAAAAGACAACGCTCAGAACGGGAGAAAATATTTGCAAATGAACCAACTGACAAGGAATTAGTCTCCAAAATATACAAACAGCTCATGCAACTCAACATCAGAAAAACAGAAAATCCAATCAAAAAATGGGCAGAAGACCTAAATAGACATTTCTCCAAAGAAGACATACAGATGGCCAAGGAGCACATGAAAAGATGCTCAACATCACTATTAGAGAAATACAAATCAAAACTACAATGAGGTATCACCTCACACCGTTCAGAAAGGCCATCATCAAGAAAATCTAAAAACAATAAACGATGGAGAGGGTGTGGAGAAAAGGGAACCCTCTTGCACTCTTGGTGGGAATGTATAGTCACTATAAAAAAACAGTATGGAGGTTCCTTAAAAGACTAAAAATAGAGCTACCACATGGCCCAGCAATTCCACTATTGGGCGTATACTTTGAGAAAATATAATTCAAAAAGATACATGCACCTCAGTGTTCATCGCAGCACTCTTTACAATAACCAGGACATGGAAGCAACCTAAATGTCCATGGACAGATGAATGGATAAAGAAGATGTGGTACATATATACAATGGAATATTACTCAGCCATAAACAGAATGAAATTGGGTCATTTATAGAGATGTGGATGTACCTGGAGTCTGTCATACAGAGTGCAGTAAATCAGAAAAAGAAAAACAAATATCGCATATTATTAACACATATTTGTGAAATCTAGAAAAGTGGTACAGATGAACCTATTGGCAGGCAGGAATTGAGATGCAGATGTAGAGAGAGGATGTGTGGACATGGGTTGGGAGAAGGGAGAGTGGGATGGAATTGGGAGATTGGGATTGAGATATATACACTACCATATGTAAAATAGATAGCTAGTGGGAATATGCTGTATAGCACAGGGAGCTCAGCTCCATGTTCTGTGGTGACCTAGATGGGTGGAATGGAGGGATGGGAGGAAGATCCAAGAGGATCTGTATATATGTATACATATAGCTGATTCACTTCATTGTACAGCAGAAACTAGCACAACACTGTAAAGTAACTATACCCTAATTTAAAAAAAATATATAGGTCCCTTTTATTTGAATTCTTTTTAAAATTTAAACTAATATCTAAAAATACAAAACATATTTTTAAAAGTAAATCTCAATCTATGCTATAACTATACATGAAATATACATGAAATTGAAGTTGCTTTTAGAATTTCTTCTGGTGTAGAAATTATACACAGTGACAAATTTATACAGTGACAAATTTATCCCAAAGAGATGCTTGGTTTTCATACATGAATCATTAAGGATCCTGTTAATCATTGTTCAACTCTAATAGTTATGGCAATAAGGCCTCTGTTTTAAGTCCTCACTTTTATATTTCGATTGAAATTGGGAACACAACCAAGTAAATGTAGAAAAGTTATAACTCCAAAAAGAGGTATAGTCCTTCCAATTCTATTTTCTATGATAAACATCCTCTGCTCATTCAATCAAATACTAATATTATCAGATTTTTTTATACTGTATTTTCTGTAACTTTCTGGTCCCATTGTAAAATATGTCACACTGTTTTGGAAACAGTTTTCCATATCTTCTTTTTTTTTTTTTTTTGGTCCCCGCCGCACCACATGTGCAGATCTTAGTTCCCTGACCAGTGATGGAACATGTGCCCCCTGCAGTGGAAGCATGGAGTCTTCACCACTGGACCACCAGGGAAGTCCCATCCATATCTTTTCTAAAGTATCCCAATACTGCAATTGATTTTGAGAAGCCTTGTCTCAATAGAGATTTACATTGAGATTGCGGCAAACTAACAGACCCAAGGTCTTTTACCTGTGTTGTACTTGTGAATGTTTTAACACAAACAATGTTAGATTCTCTGCCCCATCTATCTTGTACCTGAGGTATTGATTTTTTTTAAGCCTACATGTAGGGCTTTATCATTATCCATTTTCACATTGACTGTGTTCACCATGTTAAAATTTTAAAAGGAACTAAATCGTACATACAGTGTGACTAAAACTATGTGAAAAATACACTACTTGTTAAAAGAAGTGAAAAAGAAAATAAACAGATCAGAATTATTGACTGCGAGTATGGTTAGGGGTTAGAATCATAAGTGATCTGTCCTCCCACCCCCTTCTGATAGCTTTCTAAGTCTCTTTAATGATATTTCAATGAAAAGTTATATTCTTTTAAATACTAAAATTAAAATAACCTTCATCTTGTTTGTTTGAACAAACTGCTATATATCTGATGATGACATAAGCAAAAGACCTTGGGAACATTTAATAGTGGAGAAGCAAGAATGCCCAGTTGATAAGATCTTGGGTGCTGATGTGGCCTGTCTCCTGACTTAAAAGGACAAAAGGGAAAAGGGGAGCTGTTGTTTAATGGGTATAAATTTTTAGTTTTGCAGGATGAAAAAGTTCTGGAAGTCTGTTTCACAATGATGTGACAGTACTTAACACTGCTGAACTAACACTACTTAAAAATGGTTAAGATGGTAAGTTTTATGTTATGTGTGTGTTTACAACAATTATAAAAAAGTGTGAAAAGAGCAAACTTCAATATTAGATATGATGGATGGGGAAGAATATGATCACTCAAAGCATTCTGGCTTGGAGAAACTTGGTAGAGGGTTATTGCATTAATGGAAGAAGTGAATATGTATGAAGAGGAGCAGTTTGGAGTGAAGATATTAATAGATGCTGTGGTGCTTTGCACCATCTCTCTTTTGCCCAAATATTTCATCCTTGCTGTAGTAAGCAGCTCCTTGTGTATCGCCAGGGTCACATCTCAAACAGGAAATGTACCTCTCTACTTTTCTACCACAGGGCTTTATTCTAAGGTGACAGTACCCTCATCCAGCACATAGATGCAGCCTGGAAGTGGGAGGAAGAGGAATCAATGGATAATTGCTCCAACTTCCCCATCCTTCTATGAGACAATTTTAAGCCAGTTTCTACAAGGTGCCCAGCATGTCCCCTGTGGGTCTGTGCCCCAGTTACTGATGCTGGAAACCTGCTCAATAATCTATCCTTTTTTTTGGCTCTCTCTTCATTTCTGCTTTCATGCTCTCATTTCTCTTGTCTGCTTCCTAGGATTATCTTCCAAATAAACTATCTACACCCAATCCTTGTCTCAGGCTCTGATCAAATCTAAGATAAAGATAATGAATTATATTTAGAACATGAGAAAGTTTTAGGAGTCTTTGGGAGACTCATTGAAAATGTCCATTAGAAAGTTAAAAATTAATTACTGGCATCGCAAAAATAGAGTCTTTCCATTGTCTTGATCCATTTTGCTCTTCACCCTTTCAAAATTTTTCTTTCTGCCCCTTATGTGCATTTATCATTGTTCTGTGCCCCTTCTCCTATTTTACTGTTGTTATTTATAAAGTCTGAGATCTTAAGAAAGTTTACTAAACAGAAAATTTGTTTAAAATGCCTCAACTTTTTCTTCCTCAAATGGATCATATGTGACTATATACAGATCTAGCTTCTTTTCAGAGAATCTTTGGTCTCTCTTGAGTTTCTGGCCCTGGGACCACACCTAATTTATTCCTAAATCTAATTGCTCTAAATAAGGGCATGCTCCCTACCGTGAGCCTTTATTTCATCAAATGCAAAGCAGTGCCATTAAAAACAATGGGAAAGAACATAATAAAAGATATTTTGATCATGCTTGGTCTTGTCAGTCTAAGAGAGGTTTACTATTATAGCAAAGTGAGTTTTATTTTCTTAAAAAAAATCTCTAGGAACCTGTTATGTCCATGTGTCATATCTTATTGGATACACAGTGTCAGAAATGTGGTTAAAATCTGGAGAAATCCTGGATCTTTGGCACTTTTCCAAATGCTAAAAGAAATCCTTGCAATAATGAAAGCTGTTTGTGTCTGGGAAAAGTAAAAGTGTTCTGCTTGAATCAAAACTGTTGTTTCAAAGAGAACAAAAAGTGAAGAGTTTGGAAGATGAAATTATGTTAATCCACTCTTGTAAATACTCTTCTCGTGGCAAGGATGCTGTGATCATGTTTCCTTATCTTAATCCTTCTGCAAGCACAGTGATCCCCATCTCCTGGGATATCAACTTTTCCTCTATGCTTTGTTTCTCCTAGTTTTGTATATACTCTCTATTGTCTTTTTCAGAAGTAACTGTTTTCTACAATATTTATTGTCTTTATAAGGTTTAGAGAACTTGTTAGTTTGACAAGCTTAAAGAAAATTATTGGAAATTAGGTATTTAAAAGACACTAATTCAAGAATTTTCACAAAAAAAGAGTAACTTTAAACAAAAAACATATTAAAAAACTAGAATAATCAAATATTGGTGATAAAAATGGTCAGAAATATCTGATTCTTCTCTTAAGTTTGTATATAAGAAAATGAAGGTCCATGCAGTTTATCAACCTTGCCAGGACTAACCTATACTCTTTCCATCATTTAATGTAGTTTAATTGAAATAGGATGTAATGTGGTCTATAAAACCTGAAATAATGCAGGGATAAGTGAATTTTTCTGTTGATCCTGTGTTCATAACATCTGTCTTTTTCTTTTAAGACTCTTAGTGATTATCTAATCGAATTGCTTTTCAGATTTTACATGTTACTGTTGAGGAAAACCTGATGTATGGAGAAAATAAAGAAGTTGGCAACCACATGGTTAATCGATGGCAGAGACAGAACCAGAACCCATTGATACATTCACTCATTCATTTTTCCACTCAGGCAACAAATATTTCCTGAGTGCATTCTCAGTTGCTGGCATCATGTGGATTCAACTAGTGACCAAAATAAACACAGTTCCCACTGTAATGGAGTTCATGACCATGGAGACCATGGCTGGGCTGCTATAGATCCAATGATCACATGAGAAAGAGAATGTGGGAATATTTAATTGTGGAGTAGCAAGAATTCCTCATTGATAGGATCTTGGCTGCTGGTGTGGCCTATTCCCCCAGCCTAAAAGTATAAAAGGTGACAGAAAGATCGACAAGATGAAAAGACAGAGGGCTATGCACCAGATGAAGGAAGAAGATAAAACCCCAGAAAAACAACTAAATGAAGTAGAGATAGGCAACTTTCCAGAAAAAGAATTCAGAATAATGATAGTGAAGATGATCCAGGACCTCGGAAAAAGAATGGAAACAAAGATTGAGAAGATGCAAGAAATGTGTAACAAAGACCTTGAAAAATTAAAGAACAAACACCTAGAAGAATTAAAGAACAAACAAACAGAGATGACAAAACAATAACTTAAATGAAAAATACACTAGAAGGAATCAATAGCAGAATAACTGAGGCAGAAGAACGGATAAGTGACCTGGAAGACAGAAGGGTGGAATTCACTGCCATGGAACAGAATAAAGAGAAAAGAATGAAAAGAAATGAATACTGTCTAAGAGACCTCTGGGGCAACATTAAACACAACAATATTCACATTATAGGGGTCCCAGTAGGAGAAGAGAGAGAGAAAGGAGCCGAGAGAGTATTTGAAGAGGTTATAGTCGAAAATTTCCCTAACATGGGAAGGGAAATAGCCAGCCAAGTCTAGGAAGTGCAGAGAGTCCCAGGAAGAATAAACCCAAGGAGAAACACTCTGAGACACATAGTAATCAAATTGACAAAAATTAAAGACAAAGAAAAATTATTGAAGGCAACAAGGGAAAAATGACAAATAACATACAAGGGAATTTCCATAAGGTTAACAGCTGATTTTTCAGCAGAAACTCTACAAGCCAGAAGGGAGTGGCATGATATATTTAAAGTGAAGAAAGGGGAGAACCTACAACCAAGATTACTCTACCCGGCAAGGATCTCATTCAGATTAGACAGAGAAATCAAAAGCTTTACAGAGAAGCAAAAGATAAGAGAACTCAGCACCACCAAACCAGCTCTACACCTAATGCTAAAGGAACTTCTCTAAGTGGGAAACACAAGAGAAGAAAAGGACCTACAAAAACAAACCCAAAACAATTAAGAAAATGGTCATAGGAACATACATATCAATAATTACCTTAAACGTGAATGGCTTAAATGCTCCAAGCAAAAGACACAGGCTTGCTGAATGGATACAAAAACAAGACCCATATATATGCTGCCTACAAGAGACCCACTTCAGACCTAGGGATACATACAGACTGAAATTGAGGGGATAGAAAAAGATATTCCATGCAAATGGAAATCAAAAGAAAGCTGGAGTAGCAATTCTCATATCAGATTAAATAGACTCCAAAATAAAGAATGTTACAAGTGATAAGGAAGGACACTACATAATGATCAATGGATCAATCCAAGAAGAAGGTATAACAATTGTAAATCTATATGCACCCAATATAGGAGCACCTCAATACATAAGGCAACTGCTAACAGCTATAAAAGAGGAAATCAACAGTAACACAATAATAGTGGGGGACATTAACACCTCACTTACACCAATGGACAGATCATCCAAAAAGAAAATTAATAAGGAAACACAAGCTTTAAATAACACAATAGACCAGATAGATTTAATTGATATTCATAGGATATTCCATCCAAAAACAAAAGATTACACTTTCTTCTCAAGTGTGCACAGAACATTCTCCAGGATAGATCACATCTTGGGTCACAAATCAAGCCTCAGTAAATTTAAGAAAACTGAGATCATATCAAGCACCTTTTCTGACCACAACACTATGAGATTAGAAATCAATTACAGGGAAAAAAACGTAAAAAACACAAACACATGGAGACTAAACAATATGTTACTAAATAACCAAGAGACCACTGAAGAAATCAAAGGAAATCAAAAAATACCTAGAAACAAATTACAATGAAAACACGACGATCCAAAACCTATGGGATGCAGCAAAAGCAGTTCTAAGAGGGAAGTTTATAGCAATACAAACATACCTCAAGAAACAAGAAAAATCTCAAATAGACAATCTAACCTTACACCTAAATGAACTAGAGAAAGAAGAACAAACAAAATCGAAAGTTAGTAGAAGGAAAGAAATCATAAAGATCAGAGAAGAAATCAATGAAGTAGAAACAAAGAAAACAATAGCAAAGATCAGTAAAACTAAAATCTGGTTCTTCGAGAAGATAAACAAAATTGATAAACCATTAGCCAGACTCATCAAGAAAAAGAGGGAGAGAACTCAAGCCAATAAAATTAGAAATGAAAAAAGAGAAGTTACAACAGACACTGCAGAAATACAAAGCATCCTAAGAGACTACTACAAGCAACTCTATGCCAATAAAATGTACAACCTGGAAGAAATGGACAAATTCTTAGAAAGGTATAACCTCCAAGACTGAACCAGGAAGAAATAGAAAATATGAACAGACCAATCACAAGTAATGAAATTTAAACTGTGATTAAAAATCTTCCAACAAACAAAAGTCCAGGACCAGATGGCTTCACAGGTGAATTCTATCAAATATTTAGAGAAGAGAGAATACCCATCCTTCTCAAACTTTTCCAAAAAATTGCAGAGGAAGGAACACTCCCAAGCTCATTTTATGAGGCCACCATCCCCCTGATACCAAAACCAGACAAACATACTATAAAAAAAGAAAATTACAGACCAATATCACTGATGAATATAGATGCAAAAATCTTCAACACAATACTAGCAAACAGAATCCAACAACACATTAAAAAGATCATACACCACGATCAAGTGGGATTTATCTCAGGGATGCAAAGATTCTTCAATACGTGCAAATCAATCAGTGTGATACACCATATTAACAAATTGAAGAGTAAAAACTATATGATCATTTCAATAGATGCAGAAAAAGCTTTTGACAAAATTCAACACCTGTTTATGATAAAAACTCTCCAGAAAGTGGGCACAGAGTGAACATACCTCAACATAATAAAGGCCATATATGACAAACCCACAGCAAACATCTTTCTCAATGGTGAAAAACTGAGAACATTTCCTCTACGATCAGGAACAAGACAAAGATGTCCACTCTCGCCACTATTATTCAGCATAGTTTTGGAAGTCCTAGCCATGGCAATCACAGAAGAAAAAGAAATAAAAGGAATACAAATTGGAAAAGAAGAAGTAAAACTCTCACTGTTTGAAGATCACATGGTATTATATGTAGAGAATCCTAAAGATGCCACCAGAAAACTACTAGAGCTAATCAATGAATTTGGTAAAGTTGCAGGATACAAAATTAAGGCACAGACATCTCTTGCATTCCTGTACACTGATGATGAAAAATCTGAAAGAGAAATTAAGGAAACACTCCCATTTACCACTGCAACAAAAATAATAAAATACCTAGGAATAAACCTACCTAGGGAGACAAAATACCTGTATGCAGAAAACTATAAGACACTGATGAAAGAAATTAAAGATGATACAAACAGATAGAGAGATATACCATGTTCTTGGATTGGAAGAATCAATATTGTGAAAATGACTATACCACCCAAAGCAATCTACAGATTCAATGCAATCCCTATCAAATTACTAATGGCATTTTTTATAGAACTAGAACAAACAGTCTTAAAATTTGTATGGAGACACAGAAGACCCTGAATAGCCAAAGCAGTCTTGAGGGAAAAAAAACAGAGCTGGAGGAATCAGACTCCCTAACTTCAGACTATACTACAAAGCTACAGTAATCAAGACAATATGGTACTGGCACAAAAACAGAAATATAGATCAATGGAACAGGATAGAAAGCCCAGAGATAAAACCACACACGTATGGTCAACTAATCTATGACAAAGGAAGCAAGGATATACAATGGAGAAAAGACAGTCTCTTTAAGAAGCGGTGCTGGGAAAACTGGACAGCTACATGTAAAAGAATGAAATTAGAACACTCCCTAATAACATACACAAAAATAAACTCAAAATGGATTAGAGACCTAAATGTAAGATTGGACACTATAAAACGTTTAGCGGAAAACATAGGAAGAACGCTCTTTGACATAAATCACAGCAAGATCTTTTTTGATCCACCTCCTAGAGTAATGGAAAAAAAATAGTATAAAAGGCAGTAGGCTTAAGGTTTTTTGTCTCCTTTTACCTGGTCAGTTATTCAAAGGACTGAATAAACCAATGTGACACTTTGCACACTGTAGCGTGAAGAACTAAGGAGAAATGATCAGTCACGAGCACTCCCTTCTAAGATCTTTCTGTGTGTAAGCCATACTCTATATAGCTGCTGGTTCTGTAGTAAGACAAAGTGAAAGAAACATTTGTTAGCATTTTGGTTGCCTTTCTTGCCAGTATTTGAACCTAGATCACCCTTTGTGGGCCAGCCTGGCTTAGAGCTGATTGTCCATTGAAAGCTACTGAAAAGTGTAGCTGACTATAGAGTCTAACCCTAGGAGGAGAGAGACTGGTGGTAGGTCTCATGCAATTTGTTGGTTGGAAACAAGTTCATACAAGGAAGCCTCCACATTTAACTTCATTTATGTACTTTATAAACCCTAATGCTGATTTTCAGCTATACACATTGATCTTTACTTTCACACAGTTTTTACCCAACCATTAGAGAAAGGTTGGTATGGTATGGTCCCACTCCTGAGCATATATCTGGAGAAAACTATAATTCAAAAAGATGCATGCTCATTGCAGCACTGTTTACAATAACCAAGACATAGAAGCAACCTAAATGTCCATCGACAAATGAATGGATAAAGAAGATGTGGTATATATATAAATAAATATATATCTATATCTCTATCTATCTATACACACGCACACACACACACACACACACACACACACACAATGGAATATTACTCAGCCATTAAAAAGAATGAAATATTGCTATTTGCAGCAAAATGGATGGACCTAGAGATTATCACACTAAGTGAAGTAAGCTAGACAGAGAAAGACAAATATCATATAATGTCACTTATATGCAGAATCTAAAAAAATGATACAAATGAATTTATTTACAAAACAGAAATAGACTCACAGATATAGAAAACACACTTATGGTTACCAAAGTGGAAGAGGGGGAAGGGATAAATTAGGAGTTTGGGATTAACATATACATACTACTATATATAAAATAGATAACTAATAAGAACCTGTTGTATAGCACAGGGAACTCTACTCAATGCTCTGTAATGGCCTATATGGGAAAAGAATCTAAAAATTAACAAAAAGAGTGGATATATGTATACATATAACTGATTTACTTCACTGTACACCTGAAATGAACACAACATTGTAAATCAACTATGCTCCAAGAAAAATTTAAAAATAAAAAAATAAAATAGATAACCAACAAGAACCTACTATATAGCATAGGGAACTATACTCAATATCTTGCAATTGCCTATGATGGAAAAGAATCTGAAAAATAATATATACATACATATACATATGTATATATATTTGAATCATTTTGCTATACACCTGAAACTAACACAACATTGTAAACTATACTTCAATTTTAAAAGATAAATGAAACAGATAAAAAAAGAAGTTGATAGTATTAGGCTTGTTTTACCCTTGAGCCTGAAAAAATTATCGAAGAAAATACCATTTTTGGAGAGACTAGCAGGACCAATTGTATTCTCAACTCCTTTTTCAGCTTAGGTGATGTGGGAGATGGACTTTGGTTAATTATCCCATAAAAAGCTATGTAGAATAAAGCTGCATAGATACAATTGTGGCAAGTAAGAATACTTTATAAAGAATGGGATACATTGAAAAGACATCAAGGGAGGACCTAATCTAGATTTGTGGTGGGAGATGAGTCAGGGAAGACACTTGAGAGGAAATAGCTTTTAAGCTGAGATTGTTTTTTTTTAAAAAAGGAGCAAAAGAGAAGAAATTAATTAAGAAAAATTGTGGGAAGTGGAGGGCTTATTTCAGAAGACAGAAGCCCATGTACCTTTCTTCTAACATTTTCCCCCATTCTTTGTGTTTTCCATTTAAAGGACTGTATCACTTACACTTTGTATTTATATCTTGTTACGTATATCTTAGGGCCAGTTACAACCAAATGAAGGTCTTGATTGTGGCGATGGTTACATGTCTATGCATTTGTAAAACTGAGACCAGTACGCCAAAAAAGAATGAATTTTACTATATGTAAATTTTTAAAAGAAAGAAAAACAAAAAACAAAATGGAAATAAAGTAGAGCACTGACTACTGTGTCCAGTTGCTCCTTGGGCTTCATGTAAAGAAGCAGCAAGTAACACAGAAATATATGTGTGCTTCCTGGAAATTCTAATCTTACCCTGGACTGTTTGCACTTGTTTTTATTTGAGTGTTTTATGTTTTATTTTTCTAATACAGGAAGGGACTCTTTAATATGCCTCTAATATGTGGACTGGCTAGGAAAATCCCTGCAAGAAGAATACTTTTTGTGACATACGGACGTGACAAACGGAGTGTCATTTGAAGGCTTTTTTCTGGCATTACGTGGCAGGTGTCTTTGGTATCTAGAAAAGATATGCTACCCGCACTGGGAGAACACATGATATAGGTGCCTGAATATCATCACTCCAGAAATGGGAAGACATGAGTGATCATTATTCCACAGCCTGCAAAACTTGTGTACTATTGTTGGTAAATTGGAGGCCTATCACTTCGCTACGTGTCATCTGATGACATTGTTTCTGATATTTATGACAAAGGAAATCTCTTGTGATTTTTACCCATCAGGATAAAGAGCATTTACTTTTCCTTTCACAGAACTGAAGAAATCTGACTTAGAAAAGGAAGGCCCATTTAGATACATTTGTTAACTTGCATCAAAATGTGAAGCCCTCTCTCTTCCAACATTATTTCCCCCAAAATAAGTGAGTGGAAAAGAGGGATTGCATTTTGATGGTTAACAGTACTGAGGCACCCAACGTGCCAGGAAAGGATAGTACTGCTTCTTTTATGTGCATTAGTTCCTTTGCTTTTACAACAATAATCAAAACAGCACTTGGAGACAGAGGTTATCACCAGTTCCATTTTACCAGTGAGGAGAGTGAGGTTCAGAGAGGTTAAGAAAGTTGGTCCAGGTTGCAGAGCTCGGAGTATTATGCCTGTGCAGATGATTGAGTGTGTGTTTCATGTGCCAAGGTCAGGTGTGTTTGTGGAGAGGAGTAATGCTGCATAATTCATCCAATCAGCCTCTAATCCTCATGTTTAGGTACTGATTTCCTCTTGTTGGGCCTGCATCTTGTTTCAATTCATATTAAGATCTCAGTACCGTACTTCCTGGTTCCCAGAATTTACATAGAAGTTAGTTTCCTGTGATTCCCTTCAAGAAGCTGTAACCAAAGTGTCCCCCAGATTTTGCTTTGTTAACAGTCCTGCTTTCAATGTCAATAGATTAGGTGTGAAACAACTGCAATGGAGAGTGCAAGAGTTTCCTACCTCCTTATTAATCAATGCAAAGGTAATTTTGTGTGTGTGTGTGTGTGGTACACAGGCCTCTCACTGCCGTGGCCTCTCCCGTTGCGGAGCACAGGCTCTGGACGCGCAGGCTCAGCGGCCATGGCTCACGGGCCCAGACGCTCCACGGCATGTGGGATCTTCCCGGACCGGGGCACGAATCCGTGTCCCCTGCATCGGCAGGTGGACTCTCAACCACTGCGCTACCAGGGAAGCCCGCAAAGGTAATATTTTCCATGACAATTTCAAATATTTCAAAATGCTTTACCTTGGTAACAAACCAACAGTGGTCTTTGCCACTGAAATACTTTCTTTTTGATTTTTTTGTTTTCTTAAAACACATTGACCTTTAAAATTTTTAATCTTAGACATGCCCCCCTATTTTCCCTATGAGGCCTTGTTATAGTAAACCTACAGCCCTGTTGATCATCTTTCTCCGAACAAATCAAAACACATTACAGATGAACCTTAATGAAGTAAGAGGTCCTAAAATGCTTTTTAAAAAAAACTTTGAAAATTAATCATATATAAGGAAAACTCTTAAAACTGACACGTTTGTGTCTCAGTTTTACTCAAGGAGAAAATGCGGTGAAAACAGGTTAGAGTTTGTTCAAAGTGCTCTCCTCGGGCACCTCAGACACTGTGAGGTTATTCAACGCAGTCTGTGGAAATTATCTGTTTGATTTTAAGACAAGTAGCTTTCACTACCATGGCGTCAATGTGTCTGCTACCAAGGTATTCCCATATGGAAATCTGACCAGAACTCCTTTTCTTTCAAAGGACAAGTTATCTGGATAAATTCTCCTACTCTGCAAACTGCTGTACCTGCTAAAGGCCTTAGAGTCAGAAAAGACGACACACCAGTGCCTCTTGCTGCTTTTAGAAGTACTAGCAGTATTAGGATCACTATTTGAAGAAGACACTTGCAAATGCAGATTGGGCTTCTTTACTTTGATTATTTTCCTTTCCTTTAGTTTTCCTCAAAATAAGGCCGATAAATCTCATTCATCTTATAATTCAAAAACGTTCATTGTGATTGTCTTTCAGCTGCTGAAGTACCAATAGGGAATCACAATCTAGCCTTGTAAGAAGTTGCTGGACCGAGTTCCTCTGTCTTGTGTCTTCTGTCACAAATTATGACACACCAACGCATTAAATTTATCTATTTTACCGTCTACATTTCTCCAAAGGCAAGGTGAACCGATTAAAATATTTTTATACTCATACCTTGTTAGATTTTTTGTATATTAAGGAAGTTCATTATTCTGACAAATTTAACATGAACAACTATAATTTTAATTATAAATTAAATTTGTGTGATAATTTCACATTTATAGTCACACCTGTGCTCCTATTTACTTCTCTAAACAAAGAACAACAAAACAGAAATTATTACCCCTATTTTTACAGAGAATGAAAATGAGACTCTAAGGTTTGAGTCACCACACAGTGACTGTGTGTGTGTTTATGTGTGGAGGTGAGCTGGGATTAGAATTGGGATTAGAATTCAGGTATATTGGCTCTTGTTAGGGATCTTTTCCACCATTGCCCCTGTTGTCTTTACAAAATGAACTGAGTTGTGAAGCACTCACTGCAGGCTTCCACTCTGGAATTTAAAAAAATCTGGATGCAGGAGGTTTGCTTTGTTTTGTTTGTCAAGTGTGGGTACCACAAAGAACCAGCTCCATTGCTATCACATAGTCCATCCCCATTTTCTGGCTCCAGATCCGTCTCTCTTCATGTTGTCATTATTACAGAATTCTTAGAGGAAGTAAGGATTAAAGGATAACTGGTGTTTAGTATGTGTGTGTGACCCTCACTCCTTTCCTTACTTCTCTCTTCTCGCATCTACCCACTCCAAATATAGGGTGGAGAGGAGTGGGTGGAGCTGTAAAGGAAACTTACAGTGAAAAAAAATTAGAGAGAAATAACAGCAGCATCTCTGAGGCAGTTTCTCTCATTCAAAAATTATAGGGTGGGCTTCCCTGGTGGTGCAGTGGTTAAGCGTCCGCCTGCCGGTGCAGGGGGCGCGGGTTCGTGCCCCTGTCCGGGAGGATCCCGCGTGCCGCGGAGCAGCTGGGCCTGTGGGCCGTGGCCGCTGGGCCTGCGCCTCCGGGGCCTGTGCTCCGCGGCGGGAGGGGCCGCAACGGTGAGGGGCCCACGTACCGCAAAAAAAAAAAAAAAAAAAAAAAAAATTGTAGGGTGAAATAAAATATCTGAACTAGAATGCTGTTTCTCCTTGTTCTTATTCTACCTGAAGTCCCTGGAGGATAAACTGAGAAGTGGATGTTTTGGTAATGAACCCAAAATAATGTATCTCAAGCTGGGGAGCCGACTCTCAATCATCCAGTTTATTTATTCATTCAACAAATAATTATTGGCACCCACAATATATGTCAAGCATCATTCTAGGTGAATGATAAATATTTGTGGACAGAAGAAAGATCCTTACCATCGTGGAGCTTACATGCTAGCAGGGTGAAACAGACAATAAACAATAAATATAATAAGAAGTATATCCTATAGTATATTAGAAAGTGATAAGTACTTTGAGCACATTTGTAAGGGTATTGCTCCTAGAATCAGACTGAGTCTGAACCTCAGCTCTACCACTCCCTAGCTGTGTGACTTGGGTAAGTTACTTATCCTCTCTGTGCCCCAGTTTTCTTATGACTATAAAATAGACAAGACAATAGAGTCTACTCCATAGGTTGCTATGTGCATTTGATGAAATAATACCTGGCAAGAATGCCTGATTGATAGTAAGAGTCACATAACTGTTTATTAAACAAATAGCTGCTGTGGAAAAAAAATTAAAAAGAAGAGCAGCATGAAAGTTAGGGAGTGTGGAGCCTGTAGTTTTGTATAGGGTGGGCAGGTAATGTTTGGGAAGAAAATGCATGAGCAAAACCTTGAAAGAGGTGAAAGAGACAAATATATTGAGAAGAGTAGTCCAAACAGAGGAAGTGACCTTGGTGAATGTCATAAGATGAACGTGTGGTTGCTAAGTTTTGAGAACTGCCAGGGAACCAGTCTGGCTTGAACAGAGTGAGCCTGGGGTTCAGTTAGGGGCTGGAAGGCCACTGGGAGGAGTTTAGCTTTTATTTTAGGTGTGAAATGAGAAGTGATTGGTAGTTTTAAGGAGAGGAGTGGCATACACTGACTTTTCTTTTGAAAACGATTATTATGTTGCATTGAAAATAAACTGAAAGGGTGGAAAGGCCAAAAGCAAGGTCTTTTGGGAGGTGATGGTGGCTTATACCTGGGTGGTTACAATGGAGATGGTATGAAGTGTGTGGATTCTGCATATATTTGGAAGATAAAGCCAAAAGGAGCTCCTGATAGATTGCATATAGTGGGTGCAGGAAAGAGAAAAATCAAGAGTGAATCCAAGATTAAAAGTTCTCTTAATGATTTCTCCTCTCTGCTCTCCTTACCTACAATTTTATTCATGCACCCCCGTTTCCTCTTTTTATCTAATGCCAAGAGAGCTCTGAGCCTAGGAAAAGTCATAATGTAGGGAAAGGAGACAGTGGGACAGAAGAGAGAAGCAAAATCCATCTGGAGGAGGCATTTCAAGCTGACAATTCCTCCCACACAATATAGTGGAAAACAGTTCCTACTGGAAAGAGATACAAATGGAAAGGCTCGATGGTCCCATTCTTACACTCCCTAGCTTTGTGGGTTATCTTTCACCAGATGAGGCAGGATCAAGACGTTTCTCTGAGCTGGCGTGGATTTCTATATATCTCGATTATGGGAAACAAAAGGTTAGGAAATCTAAAAATAAATATTGGTGCTAAAATCTATCTTTGAAAAATGTAGGCTTTTAATCTCCTCTCTCTCCTTCCCAAAACTTTGTATCATTTCATTTTCTTCCTTCTCCATGTGTGGACATAAACTGTATCTAAATAGCTAAACTGTCAAAGAATAATCGATAAGTTCAGGAACTGACACTGACTTTTTCCAGATAAGTCCATTAAGCTGGTTATACCTGTCTCTACATAGGACCAGCCCAGTACCACGAATGCACTCCAAACAGTGATTTTCTGAAGGAGGTTGTCATATGGAAAAAATCTTCTTTGTCCCATTTTTCTTGCTCTCCCAACATTTCTTCCCATCCTCTCTCTTTTCTTCTTGCTTCCCTTCATCCACTCTTAGCAACTGGATATTCATACATAAAAGCCATTTATAGTTTGATGCCTCAAAGCCCTCATATCTGTTAAACTACAGTCTCCTTTAGAAAGGAATTTCCTCAAACCTGACCACATTCATTCACTCATTAACAGATGTTGTGGCCCCAGGCTGCATTTCTGGGGAGTAGGTAGAGGGAAGGGATTCATCGACATCTTCTGTCAGAAGTCAGTAAGCTATTATTCAGCCCTCCCGGGCCCTAAGCAGGTGCTCTTTCCTTTCTTCTGACAATAGCAAAGGTTCCCAAGACCCCAGATGACAGTCTCTACATTAGTACTTACTGGCTCCACTGACAGGTGTTTCTCTGTACAACCAGACAACAGGTGTTTGCCCGGTGCAGCCTGCCAAAAGCCAAGGAGCCAGAGTAGAAAACAAAGCCCATTTGTGAAAATGATTACTGTAATTAAGAGCTACGGTAATGCAGACGATGAAAACTCATACACGTGCGCACTTACACTCTCCCAAATTCTCTGTTCCCCTGGATAGAGGAAATGACAGACTACAGATCACCCAGCATTACGATATACTTTTAAATGCTAAAGTTCTCGCTTCTTTGGGGGAGAGATTGAAATGATTATTAAGGCATCTTTTGAAACCATCCCTCTTAAGGATCCTCATTTAGAATTTATGTTATTGTGCATTTGGGGGATTACAAGGCAGTGTATGCTGAAGGAGACTGCCTTTGAGGGGCTTATGATTTACTTGAGAGCCCCATATACATCCATGAGAAAAGTGAAACAGCTAATCAACACTCAAATCACAAGTTTGGTGGTGACCCTCATTACAGCGACTTCCACTGTGTGCCCCACGGCCTCCCAGCAGGAAATGGCCTCATTTACAACCAGGAAAAGTCTTGATAGTAATATGCTGTGTGCTTCTCAACTCCTCCCCTAGGAAGCATCCCTGAGCTTCAGAGCTAGGGCAGATAGCAGAATGGTGTGCATAAGGTAAATATTTCTTTCTTAAAAATCTGTGAACATACATCAGTCACTCATTTGTGTTTCAGGAGCTAAGGATCCTCTCACTGCTCTGATCTGAGTGGAATGAAAAGCAAAGGGTGGAATGCACCAAGGGTGAGGACACAGGTCAGAAGACGTCATGGACTTTATCAATATGATTTTCATATTATGCATATATGATCACAATATGCAAAATAAATTATAACTGTTAAGTCCCTCTGCTCCATTTTCAATCCCATGTTTACATGGGAGCTGAAGGGAGGCATATGGGTAGTTCAATTCTAGCTGTTGCATATTGTGATTACTATTACTATTATTTTTGCCATCAGGAGTTTCTTTATTTTAACAAATTTACAGAAGTGGAAAACTTATAGATATTCTTTTTGTCCAGTAAACAATATAATTATTATTCATCATATATGGTTTAAAAATGCTTATACAATTTTCAATTTTGTAGGCCTTTATATTCCCCTCTCCTAACTCTCTAGCCAAGTTTAAAATTTTTATGCCTTTTATTTTGATTTTCTTAGTGTATTACATACTAAGATCATATTTTATTTCAGTTTTCTATAGTTATTATTATTATTAATTTTTTTTGCAGTACACGGGCCTCTCACTGTTGCGGCCTCTCCCGTTGCGGAGCATAGGCTTCGGATGCACAGGCTCAGCAGCCATGGCTCACGGGCCCAGCAGCTCCACGGCATGTGGGATCTTCCCGGACCGGGGCACAAACCCGTGTCCCCTGCATCGGCAGGCGGACTCTCAACCACTGAGCCACCAGGGAAGCCCTCTATAATTATTAAAGGGATAAGTAATGTATTATGATTCACTAAAATAGAGTAATAAATAATTTACATGCTGTGATTATTAAATACTTTTATACTGTGATTGCCAAAAGAACGGTCCTGGATTTTTCAGCTAGGTATTTTTCAATGTAAAAAAAAAAAAAAATTGAAAGAAATAAAAAAGGCAGTACACAAATAATTCTTCTAGAGGACACAGGAATGGGACGCTTTTTTTTTTTTTTAACAGCTTTTGGTTAAGCTGAAAAAGATTTTTGGGCTTCTCAGAAAGTTCTTGATTATAAAAAAAGTATGAAAGGAGTATTTCTCTAGAATGAGATGTCTAAAGTTTTATTGGGAAAAAAACTAAACCGAAGCAAAACATCCACTTGGTATTGTTGAAGATATCTTTCAAATTCTGTGTACTTCCCAGCCAACAGTTGCATCTTCAATTTTGGTCCCCATACTGCTTTAACAACTGAAGAAAAATAAGCATCTTATTATGGGAAAAAAAAAACTGTCTGTGTGGACTGGCTCTCAGACTTAGTCTGAGAAATCAGCTTTGATCAAATTACTTTCTGAACAAATGGACTTTGACTGGGTCGGTGAAAAGATAGCCCATGTGTCCTGGGTTTCAGCAGCTTCCTATCTGTTTATTACTGGTACCAGGCTTGGTCTCACTTCTGTTCTCTTCCTCCTGTCTCATTTGGCACAAAAGGGATGTCCTAGAAGAGGACACTGTGCTTCCTTTCTCTTCATCCCCCCACCCTCATTTTTCTTGAATGAGTGCCCATTTGCTTATGGCCTGTCTCTCTGGATACAAACCAACAATAGCAGCAACTCTAATTCACCCTCTTTATCTCTCATGATAAAGATGAGAGATGAGAAAAGTCTCTGATTCCTCACTCTTTTTGCTACCTAACCCACTTCTTACTGAAAATTGAGACTGGAAGTACCACACCTCTCCTCTTATGCTCAGAACGACCTCTCTAGACATTATTAGATACAGATTGTGCCAGGAACAAAACCCATCATAAAGGCAAAGTGGGCTCTGTTTGGGTGGCATGATCTCAGATCACGACTTTTGTACTCATATGTAGCCAGTACAAGGAAATACATCCTCCATCTTCAATGGCTGGCCCTGGACAGGACAAGGGGCTTCTAGTACTTTAAGAGCAGTTATTTCCTGCAATTGGATATTGTGTGCTGAGATAACTGGGGGCCTGTAGTGCTTTGGGACTCAGTGCATGGACGTACCAGAAACTAAAGCAAAACTAGTCACCAGGTTAGTTGGAAAGCACTAGAAATGAGCTTTATGAGAAAAAGTAACGGATTTCATTGAGTCAATTCACAAAAGATCTCTTTCTACTAGCAAGGGCTGCTTTGCTTTCTGACTCCACAGATATGGAGGAGACCAGCTGCCTGTGGCCATTTCAAAACAGCTGCCTCTTCAGCAAGAAGTAATAGACCCTGGAGAAAGAAGAAGAGATCTAACCTCCGGACCTGCGGAGTGCCTAATCACTCTGTCAGCACCCTGCCTGTGCGCCCTCGCTCTCTGTTTCTTTCCCGCACAGCCAGCCCTTCCCACCCTGCTCAGCCTGCTCAGGGCTCCTTTAGCCACATGCTATTTGTTCCTGTAATTGCTGCCAACTTGGCTGGTGAGAAGCCAGGCCTGGAGGAAATAGAGGGTCCTGGCAAGAACACAGACTGACGGCCCCAACAGGGTCAGCGCCTGAGTCCTCCCACAATGCAATTGTGCCTCCGACAAAAATCCTATGGAACTAGAAGTGATTGTGGGGTCACCAGGGACCTGGTTAGCAAAAAGCGGTGCTGCTGTCTGGATTCAGCCTCTGAGTGTGTGGAAGGGTGGCAGGGATGGAGAGGGAGGGCGAGATTCAAGCCCTTCACTTAGGAAAAATTTCTGAAATCCTCTGGGCTTTTGTCTGCTAGAATCAAGCAAAGAAAACCAGTCCTTGCCTTGAACTGCAACAAACCAGACTAGGCAAACCTCATAGATTGTGGGCACCTCCAGCAGAAGAAATGAGGAGAGACTGACTTGCTCTGAACAGAAGCCTGTGCGAGGTCCGCGGGGACCCTGGCAGCCTCGTTCGTGGGTTGGAGAGCCTTCCGCGCACTGTGGTTTGCACTGCCCAGGGTTGCTCATCCTATTCCACCATCTATCTCTGGTCCTTCCCTCCATCACAGTGTGATGCACTGTAGGACGGACCAGGCTTTGGCCTCTCCGCTGGAGCTCTGGTCTCAGAGACCTCCAACATCTGTTTACAACCAGAGGAGGGTTGTAATTAGTAAGCTTGTCCCTCGGGTGAAGGGAAGCTTGTCTTTGCCCTGATCTCTTTCTTCCTAGACTTTTAAGTGGCAGCCTGAGGATACAAGTCATCGTATCTTGCTTTGAATTGACTCCTGTTGCTAGTAACTGGATCATAGCTATAGCTACAAAAGACCTATGAGAAATTCATCCTTTGGTTCCCACACAGAACTAGGGGAGGCCTGGAAAGAAAGTTCAGGTGCTGGGGCTAGGAAAGGTGAACCTGAGGTGGTGAGGCTACAGAACATGAGGCCGAGGGATTGAAGAGATGAGGAAGGTAAACCCGAAGAGATGGGGACCAGAGCTATGCCTAGATGACTGGTGGGACCCATTCACCTGTTAGTTTTTCGGTGCCCCGTCCAGTGGAGATGAGTGGAAACTAGCCTTTATCTCTGCAGGTAGCCAGGAGCCTGCACCTTCTCCCCGACCTTGCTTCCGCGGCAGGGGGAGCGCATGAATCAAGAACAGCACGACGCAGCGGCCGCGGGCGCGTCTCCGCCTATGCCCTGGCGACCTTGACCAGGCTCACTGGCCTGTGAATGGACTGAGGGATCGTCTCCAGCCAGGGGGCTTTTGATGATCCAGAAAAAAAAAAAAAAAAACAAGTGGCACAAGCTTGCACTCTCTTTTGAGTGGAATTTATGGGAGTAGAGCCCGGGTAGCCAAGACCGTGAAATGAGAATTTTTCCGACCGCAGATTTGCGGTGCACCCAGGCTCCGCGGATCTGCTGCGCCAAGCGTGAGGCAGCGCGCTGGCCAGGGAGGGCGCAGCCGGGAGCGCAGGGCGACTGGCTCCTCTCTCGGCGGAGCTGCGGAGAGAGGGAGTTTGGCTGTTCAGTGCACGGGACAGGCGCAGTGCTGTCTTCTTTCACTGCTCAGTTTTTGCAGGTCCTTACATTAAAAAAAAAAAAAAAAGACCCAAATACATGTTCAACCCTCTTGTAGATTTTTAAAATGTTACTGGCACCCACCCTACTTGCTCACGCACACCATACCGATTCCGTTTTAAGGGCGCACTTTAAAAAAAAGTCTCCTAGCATCCAGGAGAGTTGAGAAGGAACCTGAGGTCTAGTTTGCCAAACTCAGTCACAAGAGCTGGTCAGTGCTCTCCACTTAGTGAATGCTCTGCTTTTCTGAAAGTTTCAACCTCAGACCCCAGAGGAGGTCGGAGTGCACCTTGCCACCCTCCAGGCTGAGCTGGGCTAAAACCTGAGCAGGTGTCTTGGCCTTCCTGGGCCATCCCTAGACAAGAGTTTGACCCCCAGCTGGAATCTTGCAGGACATGAGAGGGATACGGGAATGGTTCTTTCACTGGGGGTGGGGCTTGAGGAGCTGAAAGAAAGAAGAAGAGAAAAGGCGTAATCTCAGTTCCAGAGGCTCAGCCCCAGAGTGGTTTTGACCTCCTGGGTTTGGGAAGGAGGCTGATAATGCCTGATAGTGTCTCCAGTGAGACACAAGCAACTGGATTTACTTTGGAAAATCTTTGTCACTTGAGGAATGGGTGACACACAGGGGAACTTAGTGATGGCATCCAGCACCACCAATGGGTCTTAAACCCTGACAGCTTTTTTAGAGACCCAAGGACATCACTTGCAGAAAGCACAGTGCCCAGGCCCAGCATTCCACAATCATTAACCCTGGAAAGAGGCAATGCCAGTCAAGTGGATAGTCCTGAGGGACCACCTGTCCTCATTGTCCACTTTCAGGATTGCCTTGCAAGGGTCTGCTTACCTATGCTGGTTAAACCAGAAGCAAAAAGCTTGAGCCTAGCACAGCGGAAAAAGAAGGGGTGTTCAGCCCAGGACAGCATCTTATATAGTGCCCAGGCCATGCACATCTATGTGTGATGTGCCCTTTCTTCCCCCCCCCCCCAACCACCCCGTGGCTTCACTAAGTTGTCCAGTTGATTTTCTGTTTACAGCTGCCTTGATGTTAAGCATTCTAACCATGGGAGATTTCCAATCCTGAAAAATAAACATATGTTTTATATGCCTTTCATTATTGAGATAGGAATCCTTAAGTGGGTCTCAAAAATGGAGAAAGCCACCTCTTAGCATCAACCTTGGCTTATATGAATTGACCTTATCGGTCCAAATCACAGCCTTTTCATTAAAATGAGCAATGAATAATGTGCCGGAGTGTAGTTTAAAGCTTCAAATATGTTTTCAGATGGAAATATTTCAAGAATGCAAGCCAGGTATATTTCTCAGATAAATGACAGTAGGGGCATTGCATACACGGGAATTCTCCGTTCTCAGGTTTCCTGAAATCCAGCGCGCGCATCATTAATCATTCATTGGAGTCGGCCTTCAGTCAATGGCAGCTCTGAGTAAGCTGAAGCGAGCCGTTAGCTAATCCTTCCTGCCACGGGGATCCTGGGGCGAGAGAGGACAACTGGACAGTTAGTCACATGTGCTGGTGCCCAGAACCTACCCCTCTTGCCCGGCTCCGAGCACGGTGTGCGTGTGCGCTCACTCTCCCGGGCGCAGACCTAGAGCTTCCCAGAAGGAAAAACAAATTCGGTGGCATTATGCTTAGCGCGACCAAGAGTTTCCCAACAGGAAAGCAGCTCGAGCCCTGGCGTAAAGGCTTAGGGCGGCTCTCTAAATGCTGAGTAAATCCATTCATTAGCTCTTTAGTAAATCAGTAGCAGCAACAAAAGCCTTCTCCCCACCGCGCCACATCAAAGCCTTCCAACTTGAGCTGCGAACAGTTGCAGCGGTGGGATCCTGGCCGCAAACACTAGCAGCGGTGGGATCCCTCGGCGGGACGCAGTTCCCGAGAGATCCCTGGGGCAGGGGTTGTAACAGTCGGGTCTGCCGGGCAAAGGGAAGGGAACCTGGAAACTGTGTCCTGGGTAGGCGAGAGCGCATTGCTGGGACGCAAGCCTGCGGCAGAGGTGCGAGAGACGAGAACTCACTCCCACGTTTCACCCTCCCATTCCCGTGACTGCCCCAGGAGGACTCCAGGGCTCGCGGGGAGCTGAGTTCCGCGCAGCGTTAGCTCGAGTGGAGGGTGGCCGTGTGGCGCGTGAGAAGTGCTGGGGTGCGTGGCCTCGGTGTGCGCGCGCCCAGCGTCGGGGCGCAGCTTCTCTCCGCCTGGCTTCTCCTCCCACTCACCCTCTCCCGTCTCCTCCCTCCTCCACACCCCCGCCCCCGGGACGGCGAGGCTTCCTCCCCGCACCGGCCGGAGAGTACACAAAGCGGCGGGTGAGGGGAAGCCTCGCAGGCGTGCACCGAGCAGTGAGATCACTGGCGTTATAAATATCCCAGTGCCAGCGCCGAGATCCGTTCGGGTGGCCTCTCTCTCTCTCCCCCCCTCTCCCTCTCTCTTCCCCGAGGCTATGTCCACCCGGTGCGGCGAGGGGGGCAGCGCCAGAGGCACACAGCCGCGCGCGGGCTACAGAGCCCAGAACCAGCCCTGCAAAATGCACTTAGGACCCCCGCGGCTGGAAGAATGAGCTTGTCCTTCCTCCTCCTGCTCTTCCTCAGTCACCTGATCCTCAGCGCCTGGGCTCAAGGGGAGGAGCGCCTCGCACCCAAAGGGCAACCCGGACAGGCTGCCACCGGTAGGAACCCCGGAGGAGCCAGCAGCAGCCGGAGCAGCAGTAGCACGAAGTCTTCCTCTTCTTCCTCTGTCTCCTCCTCCCCCGGGGCTCCTCTGGGCAGTCAAGGAAATGGCTTGGAGCAGAGCAGTTTCCAGTGGACCCCCTCGGGGCGCCGGACCGGCAGCCTCTACTGCAGAGTGGGCATCGGTTTCCATCTGCAGATCTACCCGGATGGCAAAGTCAATGGCTCCCACGAAGCCAATATGTTAAGTAAGTTGCCTGCTCTCCTACAAAACCTGTCCTAAGCGGGCGGCGGGAGCCTCGGGAGGGGACAGCTGGTGATTCCCTGGTCTGCAAGCCCACCTTCCGGAGCCCCGGCCACTGGGATGCAGCCGGCCCTCGAAACAGCCGGGCGGGTTGGGTGGAGATGCGTCTACGTGGCGGGCACACACTTTCCCCTCTCGTGAGTACGAGGAATGGCGATTACTGAGGTATAGGCTACCCGGAGGCTGGCGCAGACAGGCACCTTGTTTCCAGTTTGCCCTGGTCCCAAAGAGGAGCTCCAGCCAGTGCCTGGAGAAAACCCAAAAATCTCCTTTCTCCTCGTTTAGCTTCTGCTTACCAGACTCGCATTTTTCACTGGGCATCAAAGCGCACCCCTTTTCCCTGCCCATAACTGAACAGTTTTATTTAGAATAATCAAATCTCACATACTGCCCCTCACAATGGCTACCATAACCCCAAATTAATATTATATATAATGTATATATACATATGTGTATACGGATATGTCTATTGTAGATACGTACATATTTACACATTATATACATATAGAATATATATGTATATTATACGGGAGACCAGACATTCCCTGTTTGGAAGAAGACAGTGATCTAGAAAACTGGACACGTTTAGAGAGGAAGACGTGATGGACATTAGAATTAATAATTGCGGAGTTGGGTCTAGCACCTTTTAGTATCTTGAAACTATGACCAGACCTTGTGAGGAAGCGTGGCCTGCCTTTGGTCCCCAAGGACAATTAGGGGAAAGTTCTTTATTTTAGAAGAAATTCAGAGGCGGTTCAATTCGGTACAGGTGAAAATTTTGTAGGTTTTTTTTTTTTTTTAAGCCAAGTTTTAAATTTTCTTTCGGAGTTTAGCTCTCTCTCTTTCCCTCCTTTCTCATCTTCTCCTCCCTTCCACCCCGTCTGAGTTTTCAGACCATCACTGCCATTCCTCTGATTCCTCTCACTGCCCCTCTGGGCAGCAGAGGGGAGAGATGATTTGCGGTTGCATGCGGGGCTGGGGAGATCTCTGCGGGCCTTTTCCTCCGTAGGGCCAGATGGTCTTGCAGCCGGGGTTAGTCCAACAGACAGAAGCACAGCCCGGGCCTCAGAGGGACCCAGGGAGAGCGGAAACATGGCCAGGAGATACCGATGCGCACACGGTCACCCGGCTCCGGAGTGTCAGCCTGGTGGCTCCCAGGTGTACTTAACTTTCTCCGTCTCAAACCAACGACCCGACGGGTTTCTTCTTACCCAAGCTCCGGAGGAGCGCGGGCTCCACAGAGGGGCTGGCATCTGGCACCCGCCCCCGACAAGGGTTGGAGGTGTGCACGTCTGTTGGATGGCTGGTCGGCAAGCTTCCTCCGGGGGATTCAGGAGGCTGGAAGTGGAAGAGCTGGCGGTTCGCGCCGGAAGGAGAGCGGGTCCACGCCAGCCTCCTGCCCCTGACTGGTCTTTCAGGCTCTGCCGCTCCAGCTGTCTGTGTTGCACGTGGCGAGGTGGCCTGGAGCAGCAAACACGAGAGGGGCCTTCCCTGTCTGCCCCAGCGAGTCCCAGGCCCTCCCACACACTCCTTAGAGGTGTCTGCTTTTATGTTTTAAGGTTCATTACACTCACTAAGCAACTGACCATCTTCGGTGATAAAAGGCAAGGTCAGTTAGGGCGAAGGGGAATTTCCTGAGATTTAAGGGTAAGCAAGAGTTGTGTCTAGTTCAGTATTTCCATTTGTCCTCATTTTGCCCCACCAAACTCTTTTCCTCCACCAGCCATCAGAGCCCTATTCCCCACTTCTAGTAGTATTTTCCCCTTTCACTTACATGAACACTCTTTCTATTCTGTTCTTCTTGCAGTTTATCCAAAAAATCAGCCTCAACAGAGGATAACTTCTGTGTTCCCAAGGGAACACCCAAAGTTAGCCTGTAAGGAGGGCAGATTGGACCCCAGGGGGTAAAAGGATGTGTGGGAGGTGGGTTTCGGTGTGCTAGGGATCTCTGAAAACCAGACTTATTCCCAAGATATTCACCCTCTTCTCTTGGAAGAAACCATAAGAGACAAAGATTTTTGCAGCTTAGGCCTTGTGGAGGGGAAATTGTAGAAAAGGATAGAAAGGAGAATGAGAACAGATCAACAAAGAACACATTCAGCTAAAGAAGACATTGGCCAGTATTTATTTCCAAGGTACATTTTATTTTAACATCCACTTTGAAAGATATCTAACAAAGAACAGACACAAAACACTGCTTTGTTTCTTAAACAAAACTGAAGTGCCTAAATAAAACTTTCTTAATTTAACGAACACTTTCCTAATTCATTTCAGTTTATAACAGCCTTTCAGAGTTTAGTCTGTGCCTTTCACTTGGCTTGCAATCATTCACTTATTCATTCATCCATTTATTCATGTACCCAACATAGGATACCTAGCTCACCAAGCTTGTTATTTTGATTACTTTGGGGTTAGTTGGGATTTTTTTTTTTCCTTTGCCTTCCATAGGTTTTTCTCACAGAGGAAAGTATAATTTAAGTGTTTAAATCATGGTGATTTTCAGCTTTGTGATGTCTGGAATGTCCAATAATATATCATAAGATTTCGCTACCATAGATCCATGAAGAATTTATGAAATACATCATGTTTAAAAGGATAGCAAGTCATTTGGAAGTTTAAAATGAATCTCTGTCTTTAAGTAGCTGTGAAAGAGAAACAGGACCTGCTAATTGCAGTTGGTCATATACCTCTTTGTAGATAGCACTTGATGGTTTCCTGATACAAAATGTAAACTCAGGAGTTGTTTATGGAATGTTGGTTAGAGTAGATGAGGAACCATTTGTCCAAGTCTCTCAAGAGAAACTGAACGAGCTCGGACCATGAGGATCATGGAGAATACATCAGAGTTTTACCTCATCATCTAATTCTACGGTCTGTGAGTTAGCAGTGATAGAAAACTTACATTATTTTGTCACAGCTTACTACTTCTGTAAAGAGTCAAAACTTTGCCATGCCAAACATTCTCACAAGTTCTTTTAACCTCAATAATTTTCTGTAATGTTTGTCAGAAGAAACGAATATATGTTGGAATATATGTTTCACAACTATCTTTTGACATTAAAATTTTTGCAAACTGTGAATATTTTCTAGTTTGGCTATCAGAAGTACACTGACCATAGATTTGAAACATAATTTGTTTAGTTAAGGAATACCACTTAATATATTCCTAGCTTCTCTTATACAGTAGTTATCTCAGGTTTTGAAGACAGGTAAAAGAATCAAGCTCATTGCACATAAACTCTTATTATAAGGAAATACTAGGGAAGGGTGAAGAAAGATGGGCAAGACAAGATAGGTGATAAAATCCCACTACTGAATAGAAACAAAGACTTTGTTTTAATTTCTATGCTTTCAAGTTTAATTCCAAAACAATGCTTCTGTTGGCTTACCTTGGGCCATTGAAGAATAGGCAATCAAGTAATTGTCAATTTAGGGAGCAAAAGCTTAAGGCTATAGCTACACAAAGCCAAATTGTTTACATAAAATATAGAAATTCCAATTATGTATTTTGGCTAAACCAAACCCTCAGTTTTACTAACTTTAAAAAATCTGAATTCACTATCAATTTTGATGTTAATGTACAGTCAACCTTTATATAGTCCCCAAAGCCTAAATAAACCAGAATCTCTATCTTCTGTATGGAAAAACTCAAGTAGGAAATTTCTATGTTGCTAACTTAATCAATGAAGACTACTAAACTGGATATTTCAAGACTCAGATTTGATAAAGACATGGCATATTTGTTGCTGTGTGAGCACAAGTAGAGAAACTTCAGTTTTAAATGGTTTTTCTTGGGGCTTCCCTGGTGGCGCAGTGGTTGAGAATCTGCCTGCTAATGCAGAGTACACAGGTTCGAGCCCTGGTCTGGGAGGATCCCACATGTCGCGGAGCAACTAGGCCTGTGAGCCACAACTACTGAGCCTGCGCGTCTGGAGCTTGTGCTCCGCAACAAGAGAGGCCGCGATAGTGAGAGGTCCACGCACCGTGATGAAGAGTGGCCCCCGCTTGCCACAACTAGAGAAAGCCCTCGCATAGAAACGAAGACCCAACACAGCAAAAATAAATAAATTAATTAATAAACTCCTACCCCCAACATCTAAAAAAAAAAAGATTTTTCTTTGAGGATTTTTCAGATGGGCTGTTGATAGCTTCTGAATACATGGAATATCTGTATATCTTTCTCATTCACTGAGAAAAGAGAGAAAAAGGAGAAGTCTACATAATTGTATCAACCATCATTGATAGAGTCCTAATGTATTAAAAACTCTAGAGGGGACTAAGTAAGAAAATCTATATCAAGAATAATTTTACTTTGTAATGCATACTTATGCTTGTAAGTAAGTGGAGTAAACAGTGTATAATCTGAGAGACACTGAGTTCTTGCATCCTTCAACCTAGATGTCAATCACAAAATTCCACCAAGAGAGAATAACTCCTTCAGTTAAGCACTGTTTTTTTCTTTTGATCCTCTTAAATGTGAACACCCTAGGAAAGATAACACATTGTCACTTGCACTTTAACTCTCTCCCTGCCCCACTCCCCCAGCAGTAGAGGGCCAAAATAGCAGGAGAGTACTAAGACATGTGTCCATACATGTGTACACATGGGGTGTCCTGAAAAGGAAGAGAGGTAGTGAGAAGGTCAAAGAAACAATCCAATTTAGCAAACATTCATTGACTATCTATGATCTGTGAGACACAGTTGGCCTTCCACAATTTTGCTTAGGGATACCATCTGGGCTTCCATGTGAATTGTAAATTCCCATCAAATTTATTATTACAGAGGAAATTACTGAAATTGAAAAAATAAATCAGTTTTAGAGAAATATTTTCTGGAATTTATATACGTGTGATTTAATGCACATGGGTTTAAAATACTTAGAATTCTTTAATGAGTTACTGAGAGTTGGCATGAAAAATCAATAGGCCTGTGATCTTCTTGGGGAGCGGGGGCAGGAGGTTAAATTGTGGAGTTTGTAGAATCTGCTCCTATATTCTAGGAAAAAAGACATCATGAAATTGCTGTTGAAATTACTTTGGAAACTATGATCTTAACAAGGTTCCTAATATTACACCATAATTACATTATTTAGAACATCATACCAAAGTTGCCTATTTGAATAAAAACAATTATTTCATCTAATCTCATCTTTTTTCTTTCCTGCATTCTTCATAATTTTAAATAGAATGATGTATGTAAAAGTATGTTTTTAAGCTTTCAATTAAGTATAATTTTCTTAATATTATAAAATCTTTTCATTCTCAGCCACTATATCATTTTTTATACTGGAACTTACAAGAAAAGAAACCACGTAGTATGTAATAAAATAACACTTTCACATATATTATTTCATCTTCCCCATATTTAAAATTTATTACAATGCAAATTTATATAACAGATACATGCAGAATGTACAGTGTATTGGGAAACAAATTGAGTCAAAATGGGTCTTTCTTAAAAATAGAATATGTTGTCAGAAACCAATAGTTTACATAAGCAAAGCAGTGCTCCCATTAAAGAAGTATGTACAGAGTCCTTTTGTCTTGACCTCTTAAATGATAGCCTGCAAACATATATGCTTAATGAGAATTTTATCTTTTATGCTACCATGTATTTTTTTTCCCACTAATACACAATAGATTTGCATTTACAAAACCAGGTAATTTTCCAGACAATGGTATAAAAAACCTTTAACAAAGCAGAACCAGGAGTAAATTGGGGGAAACATATGGTCAAGTCTCCTTTTCTACCAACTCCACATTGTCTCTTTTGTGGCTGTCATTCTACACATAGATGATTTCTCATGTTCTCCCTGTCTCATTTTTTAACAGACATTTACACAGTATTCACAATCACATCCCCCATCTCTGAAATATCCAAAATCATTAATGCTGTTTTTCAATATCATTCTGTAATTTTGATATCAGATGTTCTATTCATGTTTTATTAATAATATTATTACAGCACTACATTGTGTAGTAAATTTATCTTTACAAAGGATTCTGTGTGCTTTGTTACTATTTCATAAAATGATAATGCTTTTAAATCTTTTTGGGGTATGTATCACAGTCAAATAATTTGCATAGCAAAATCTATTGTAAATAGCATTTTGAAAACATTTTGAAGGAAAGAATTTTTTGAGACAGTCTTTTTTTAGGAGTTTCTTCCTAGAAGCAGAAGTAGTTCCTTTCCAAGTTTTTAGATTTTTTTGGGTTTGTTTTAAAGAAATATCCACTAATAAAGTGGTAGCTGCAATTTTCTTGAGATGTGTTTTATTTACTCTAGGCTAAGAATTCTTATCACAAGATCAATAGTTCCTTCACGAACTTTCTGATCAAGTATTTTTAAGAAATCAGGTTAAATAAATAAGCGACAGTATTTGCTACAATTATAGGTATTAGGTCGCATTATTCAACATAAGTGCTCTATAACGATATTCATATATGTGTTTACATGTATTATATATATGTGTAGCCACAATACACTGCATTTGGTAAGTTGAATAATTTTATATGTACTTCAAATACTGCAGGGGGAGACTGCTATTTTAAGAAAACCTGGTGATTTTCTCTATTTGTCATAGTCCTATTGACATATTCTAATTAGAATATGTACTCAAAATATTACAGATTGAAATGTTGAGATGTTTTTTCCCTCCTCCCTCCCATCCTTGCTTGCTTCCTTCCTTTCTTCCAGGAGAAGTCCTTTTTTAGCTTTAGTGAACCATATTATTTTGTCCTTTTTTTTTTTTTGCATTTTGTTGTAGGCAATTAACAAAAAGCTCTATGCTTTTCTTCTGTTCATATAACATTACATACAAGTTTATGGTAAACAGGCAGGAATCCCAATTATATACAAACTATGAGTTTCATCTTCTTAAAATACTCTAAACTGTGGTGTGTGACTCTCTTGACCCAGTGGATGTGGACTTTCAAATTATTAAAGGAGACAGAGGGACATCGACTTGATAATTCTGACTACTAAATGCCAAATATAAACAATAACGTAATAAATACCTCATTAAATTTTTTCCAGAAAAGTCACTCAAAATGCAAGATGTCTCAAACCATAATCCATCAAACACTTCACTGAGCCAATAGTCTCAGATTATTTATATTGCTTTCAGTATCTTATGTATACTCTTTAAATGAGCAAGTCACTAAATGATAGAGTGTGATATATATTGATTTATCGATTTGTATTATGATCATTTGAGAAGAGCGATTTCTTTTATGTAAATAAGTATTATTTTCAAGGCTTCCAATGATTTATACTAATCTTGAGTACCATCTTCTGTGCTTTAATATTAAAAGTACTATATTATCTCTGACAGAAAAACAATGCATGAGAACTGTTTTGTAAAACATTTTAAAAAGTCTTTGCCATTCCTTTAGAACTTGAAAAGATTCTACTGTCAAACATTGATTACTAAAAGTGACTTATCATTTGTAAGGAGAAAAAGAATTACTAATGAAGCACAAATTTTTGAACCTTGAAATTTATCATTTTAAATGAATACTTGAGTGCTAGACCTTTTTATTTCTTTTACATAATAAATGTCACAAAAAATAAAGATGTTAAATACTTTTAAAAAAATCACAGTGATAAAGAATGGAGACAATCTACGTAGAAATTTAATTCTTCACAATGGTATATAGAAGAGTCTGTGTTTTATTTTGGGATTTCTGTCATCCTAGGTATTTTGGAAATATTTGCTGTGTCTCAGGGGATTGTAGGAATACGAGGAGTTTTCAGCAACAAATTTTTAGCGATGTCAAAAAAAGGAAAACTCCATGCAAGTGTAAGTAGAACCACTTTATATTTGTTAAAGGTGTTATAGAGATTTTACATTTGTAAAGTGGAATGAAGTGATTTTCCAAATTGATAGGACAATTTGCCCAGAGAACTTAATGTTTTTTTGTTTTTGTAAAATTATATGTACATTAAACCAAGAGAAATGTATGTGTTTTTGTAAGTAATCGTTTAAATATTTTATTTACTTGAGAAGATAATATACAATCCACAAAAAGTTTTAAGGGTAAGTGTATTTGAAAACAGCATTTTCTAAGTGATTGCCATTATTTATTTCTTAAAAGTGGTCCAAGTGAGGAGAAATATTATGGAAATACTATGTTTTTAATTTACATGTTTATGGTGATTGTGTGTGTGTGTTCGGTAGATCATGTTCTTAATTTTAAAAGCTACTCATGATGTCAAAAATGGAGTCTAAGTAATATAACGTATATTCATATTAATAAGTATGGAAGGAAGAAACAAATAGTGAGAAGACTTTGACCTTTAATAGAGAAATTTAATTTGACTCATTTGAGAAATTTTCATCTTGTTTTTTTGTTGCATCAAAAACACTTCTTAAAACTATGAAGACTAGTTTTGCACTCCTAAAAATTTCTTCAGCCCACTTAACACAGTTTGTAATCAATTTACAAATTATAGATTTCTATGCTTTGTTCTGAAAATGTGCATTACTTGGGAAGCATTAAAATGTTTTAAAGATAATAAAATATATTTAGCTTAGTTTTCCCGCTCACAGGTTCTGTTTATTAGTATTAGTAGTATGCACAGCCCTTAAAAGTGATTTATGCTTTTTTTGTAGTGTACTGAGTTTTGTCATATTAAATTATTTTAAAAAGCAATTCTTCTTTAAAGCTACTCCTTTAATCCTTATTCACTTTAATTCTTATTAAACAAATTGGGGAAATATCACTTTTCCAGTTTTCAAAGTATATAGGAAGTTTTAACTGAGTGCAATCAATTGGAACTTGCTAATTATGATTTCTTCTTTACAGATCTTTAAAAAATTGAATGACAATTTCACTTGGTTTAATGTTTAAGACTTTCAATTTTCCTTTCTCTAACATCTAAATGTGGTTTGTTAATATCTCTTGGAGGAGACAGTAGAATTCAAGCTATTTCTACAGTTATTTGAGGATTAAATGAGATAATGCATATAAAGCTTGTTAGAACAATATTAAATATCTTGTAAGTACTCAATAAATATTACCTATTATTGAATGATAATTTAAATATATTCTAAATATAATAAACTACTAAAATCCCAGTTTATTAAGATAGATGAGAAATCTTTGGTAACCTCTCTGATCATCCATTACAAGCATTATAACCAGATTTACTTATTTCATCTTCTGAGCTGGTTACTATATTCTAGTAAACCACAATACAGTGTTCATAAAATAATTGCTCTTTGATTTATTACATATCTTAAGGGAAAACGTTCTTCATTGCTGTGGAAAAGTAGGACATGCCATTTTATTTTTTAAAAAATATTTGATTTTTAAAAATCCACATACAAAATAAAAAACAATGATCAAATGCATCTACACTGAATAACTTTTCCTCGATCTACTTTAAGGTGGTAAAAGATTGAAACACCTTCAAAATCTAAGCATCATAACAATATGCAATGCCTAAAAAGAAATTCTCTTTTATTGGTTTGCTTGTTTTTGGTGAAAATCTTAATTTTTTAAATATTCTGATTCATGCTTTAGTACATGCAAAAAAATAGACTACCTTGGGGCAGCTTAAGGATAATTGCAACAGAAAGCGAAGTACTACAAATGGATGCCAATTAGAAAGGTCAAACTGAAAGGTTAGGTTACATGATTCCTCTGTCAAATGCAAGTAACAAATTTCCAGAAACTTGACCCAAATGTCTAAGGATGGCTGGCCGAAATAATGCAGATAATGCAAAAACAGCATCTGTTATTCTTTCTCATCTTGGCAGGCTAAAGTTATTTCATGGAATAATGACTTTTAAACAGTACAAAGCAAGCCTTGCTCTTGTCACTCACTGAAGCCCTTTGATATAAAAGTCATTCTGATGACTTTGAGCTGAATTGTAGATAAAAAATTAAGCCCTACGATTATGTGGATTCTTTCTAAACCATTTGTCCAAGCCCACTTTCTCTTAGCATTTATTAGCACTTTTTCTCTAGATGGAAACCTAATTAAATTATAAAGTGATTTATTTTTAAGGAAGTTGAATTTTGAAATAGTGTCAATTCTAACCATTATTAGTTTTATGCCAGATGGTTTCTTTCCTCTTTTCAGTTTCTAGTTAAACATGTTGAAAAATTGTTCTTATAGCTAGCTTTAAATATAATTATTTGATTTAGTTTTGGTTTTTACAAAATTTCATCACCACTAAAAATGCTAAAACCCCTTATACTTTTAGGATTAAGTGTTGCTTAGGATTAGTGAGTTGCTTTAAATTAATAATTGTGCAGAGGCATTTAAAGAATACCTTTACAATCATTTCAAAAATATATGTATATAAAACCATGTTGTGCATCTTAAACTTAAACAATGTCGTAAGTCAATTATATCCCAATAAAACTGGAAAAAAAATTTAAATAAATAAAGAGTAACTTTAGGGTTTTATTTACAGAGTAAATGTGAACTATAAATCTAAAGTAGTCATATAATTCTGGGGAAAGTAAACCTATAGCGTATTGAGAAATACTCATGGATAATAGGAGATTTTCAACTTCGTTTTTATAGTAACAATCAGACTATTAAAAATTAGCTACTTGGCAGAGGTAAAAGATTTGCATATTTCTTTAAAATCTCTTTCATTCACATTATCTCATTACATAGTTAGGTGAGGAAATAGTCTCAGAGATGTTAAATATTTTCCTAAGTTACCACAGGTAACAATTGATTGAACCAGAATTACATAATTCAAAAATTCTCTCTCCTTTTAAATGTTATAATACTTGGTAGGGAAAAGTTAGCTTGAAAGAAGGTATTTTGTTTCATTTGGAACTATTTACACTGTTTTCAGCTATTATTTTATAGGAATTATTAATTGCATGTTTTAATAATATTTTTGTATTACGTTTTAAAGAATGAATACTGTGGTTCATCCTTAGAATATTTTTGGTTGCTTCTCTCTCTCTCTCTCTCACTCTCTCTCATTCCAAACCCTTTTGGAGGATCTTTTTTCCCCATCTACTTCTATGTCTTCTACTTGATTTTAAAGTCTAGAAAGGAGGGGATGTGTGCACCACAAAACTTGTCACACAGTTTTATAAATGTTGGTTATTCAGTGTGAAGATGAGTTGCATAGGGAACCCCTTTTAGGATGTACTTTCAGAACAGAAAAGAGATCTGTTTTGTTCACAGAAACTCTTCATTTAGAAAATGCTTCATTGTCAGTGGACAGGAAGATGGTAAACACTATTATCAGGCCAGAAAGTTTAAACTTAGGCAACATATATGCTGATTTCCTTTGTGTGCTAAGTTTGTTAATTTGGTAAGAGAAGTTTTCATTGAACTTCAGCCATCTCGGTGTGCTCTGCTCATGCACTCAGTCCACCTATATACTCATAGTAATCTCCATGCAGCTCTCCTTAAGACCTTGACTGATAGACCCTAAGTAGACAATGCATTTAAATTCCTAGTGTGCAGGGTTTTTTCAGCATTCTTTACAAGGATGAAGGTGTCTGGTCTTCTTCTCGAGATGCCTTGGGAATCACTGAGAGTAAGAGCAGGTAATTGCTTCCCCAAGAGCCATGAGGGTTAGTCAGAGCCTTCACTGTGGCCTGTATCCTCTTTCTCGACTTATTCCCAGACTGAGGTGCTTTGTGGGGCTGAGCACCCTTCTCTTTTGGTCTCTACCTCTGCCTGCCTGTCTGTTTGTGCTCTCTCCTCAGGTTTATTGTCTTTATCCAAAGTTGCATAGGCAGCCTTTCTGGATTTATCTGAGGTGGGTCTAGATATAAGTGTAGAAAGTCTTGAGTGTGGTGGTGAAGAGCACAGTTCAATTGTGTCATTCTACTTGAGATACACTGTGTCATTTTACTTAATCTTTCTATTCCTTGGTTTTATCAGCTATAAATGGAAGAAAATTAAAGTAAAAATACATGGTGATAGTTGAGCATTTTAAATGAGATAATATGTATAAAACACTTAGAATAGTTCCTGGAAAGTATTCAGCATTTAATGTTAGAACAGATCTTCCTGAATTTGCTCTCAGGCAGCTGTTTGATGATCCTCTATCTCCTCTCAGAATACTTTCTGATTTTGGGGTCAGGCAGCTGTGACCCCCTCAGATATTTAGACCAGCCACAAATCCCATTTATTATTTGCCCCTTTTTTCTTTAGGTCCAAACTCGTCTTGCATACAGTAGCCCCTTTTCTCCTGGGTTTTCCTTTTTCCAAGGAACCTAATTTGAAAGCAAAATTCCCAGGTTCAAGATCTTAAAGAGGCAAGGATTTCCAATGGTCATAATCTCATAATTTTTTAAGATCCTTCTTGTGCATTGTGGTTTTCCCCGTAAAAAATCTCAATCTTGAAAAAGGTGGTTATCATGAATTCTTCAGTCTTTTCATTAAGTATGCATGTTCACTTATTGCCTGTTGGGAGAAAAACATTTTAGCTCATTTTAAAGATACAGAAAGAAGCACGTGGTGGAATTATTTTTGTTTCTCAGGGTTTTAGGGAATCATGTTTGGAAGGAAAGCTAATTGCAGAGTTTACGAAATAGGCATGGAATGTGTGCTTCATCAGCCCTAAGCAAGGACTAGAACAGCCTCCTCTCCTGGTTTCAGAGGGCGCCAGCTGGCTTGCCCGGGCTGAGAGTCTGGACTAGACTTCCTGAGCTGGGGGCAGAGTGAGGATGAGTCCGCAGCCCCTAAAGCTGGGCATGTTTATTGAAAGGGGAAACGGAATCTTGAGTAACGGTTATCATCATCATTAAAAAAATAAGTTATTAAGTACTCCACTCTTGCAGTCAAGACCCTGAGCTCTATAAAGGCCTTGAATAGAAACTCGCCTTGCCCTCTAAGAGCTTTCAATTTACATAGTAAAACTGAATAGCTAGTAATTCAGGCTAAAAAATGAGTTCAGTGTTCTACCTTTGCAGTAAATGTCAGTTTTCTCTTAATTTCACACTATGTAAATCTCGTTAGAGGGCTTATTTTATTGAGGAAATCTGCCTGTGATGGATCGACTTGTAATTTCAGAGATCCATTTCAGCCTAAAGTGAGAGATGGTGTTCTACGTCTTAGATGGTTGGGGGAATGGCACTTGTTTTTCATCAGTATTTTAATATGGAGCAACTGCAGGGCAGGTAGGACTATATAGAAACCTAGGAGATGCCTTGGGTTTGTACAGTGTTACTGAAAGAGTTTGAATCTAGGAATCAGTAGGTGAGATTTAAGTCACAGGCCTACCCTGGCACGTGATAAATGTGGGGATTTAGACGAATTCTTTTCTTTACTCTTCTGTCTGGAAAATCAGGTAATAGCATCCTAATAGTCATGGAATTATATCAAGAATGAAATAATATATGTAAAACACCTGCCACATGGTAGCCCTCAATAGCCCAGCTTTTTTGAGCTATTAAGAGCATCAGACAGTGAACTATCTTATACCATGTTTCTACAAGTGTGGTTCTCACCTCACCTGCATCAGGATCACACAAGATACTGGTTAATGATGTGATTCCAGGGTCTCAGCTCAGACTTACTAAAACAATCTCTGGAGATAGGGCCTTGGGAATCTGCATTTTGACCTGGCTCCCTGAGTAATTTGAAGTCAAATTCAAGAGGTTCAGAGGAGGAGAAACCATGTGGCTAGCATTCTTCACTACCTTACCTCAGGTTGATTTAAATCCAACTTGTATATTCCCTTGGTTGCATGAAGAACTGAGACACAGAATGGCCAGATACCTAGTGCCAAGCAGGAAGTATGACCATGCTCTGGAGATGGTCATACATCAACTGACCCATATGAGGTTTGTGAAGTAAAGAGAAAGAGGCAGCTCCTGTACATGCATGCTGCCCTGTTCTGGGGTTCTCTGCTTGGGAGCAGTTGCAGCAGGGTCTAGCTTTCAGCCTTCAGTCACCACCAAAGGTGGGTGCTTTTGTGCTGGGCACATCCTACACAGCCATACAAAACAGCCTGGGCTTAGGGGACCTGACCCGGACAGTCCCATTGGTGAGACTAGGGGTGGGAACCAAAATGTATTGAAAGGAGGCAGGGGAACAAGAAGTGTAGGGATGCAGGCAGCAAGAAAACTTTGCTTAGAGCACAATCTTGTCTTTAATTGTTTTCATTATAGTCTATAATAATAGTTTAATTATTTAATAATATTATATAGTCTATAGTAGCATTTTAGTTACTTATATTCAATTATTTCTTAACTTTATAAAGCTTTTCAAGAGAAAGAGGCAAATCAAAGAAAACAAAATGAAATAAAGAAGTAAAATTGATTAAATGATTAAATAATCTGCAGACTCCAGGGTTTGTACTACTGTTAGTCCAAGTTCAATCCTCTTCATATACCTCTTTCATACAATGCGTATTTACTTCTTCAGTCACACGTAATGAGAATCGGGACTTGTAGGCATAGCCTCAACACATTTGCTACAATATTCTCAATCATCATAGAGCATGTTTACTAAGGAACAAATCTATGTTAAGAGGTTTTAGAAAGTTTTTAAAAATATTGTTTCAGAAAGAATTCTCTGGTTTAATTGACCTTCAGATTTTAATTAAGCAGAATTGGTCTTTTCTGGAATATCACAGTCAAAGTTTTACTTTCTTTGAACTGAATTTGACCTTTCTTTTAAATATTCACTGTGTGCCCTCATCACACGAGGAGATGAGTAGAATCAAGGTAAAGTATCCTCCTAAGCCCAAAATTCTTGTTTTATTTAATAGCACTATATTGCCCCAACCTCTGAATAATTTGCATTTGCATATTCAGGCAAAAGTAGTTTAATTTAATTTTCATCTGTTTTTTTCAGTTAAGACTCCTTTAAATTACGTAGAAATCAGCCAGTTTAAACTTGTTAGTTTTGCAATTATGGCTTGTTGACTATAACTTATTTTTACACTTGCAAGATCAAGGAGAAATTATAGAGAAAAACATAGATAATTTAAGTCAACAAAGAACATGGGCAGGACCATGGCTATATTGTTTTTCATTGTAAAAGTGACAACCAGCACAGTGTCTGGCATGTGATATACAGTCGATAAATATCTGTGGAATGAATCCACAAAAAACTGAGTTTGAAACAAAGATAGGGGCTCTTTACGAACATTTTAATGAATGCGTTTGTTGTAGTGGCTGATGGTGGTAGGGTGGAGGTTATGGGGGTCCTGATTTCATAGCTTATTTGAAATTAGATTTACCTCTCTACTTCACAGCTGAACTGTAGATAAAGTCTTTACATCCCTTTCCCATTTTCTAGGGAAATAATCCAGTCCTATTGTTTTAAAAGTATATATATTGCTAAAGCACTTTTTACAATTCAAAGGAGATTTCAAAAATTAAAAGTAACCTGGAAAGTTTATTATCTAAAATTGTGTAATGGTAAATGGTAAATATATTTAAATGGCTCTGCTGCTTGGTGACTCTGTTGTGAAGATGCCTCATACGTAACATTAGGGACAGAGATGAACTGCTTAAAGCCGCCGTGTTGTCTGAACAGGGCCGGGAATACTGACAGGGACAGTCCATCCCTCCAGAAGAAACCAGATCTCCTGATGAAAAACTCACTATGTTTGTTTCAAATGGTTTTGTTCCATCATAGCTGGAAGAATTTTTCAGACAAAATATTAAATTAGAAGTCAATTAAGAAATCCAAAACAGTCTGACTGCCTTCACTCCTGTTTTAATGTGGGGTTTGGAATGGCTGAGGGCCAGCAAGTAATGTGGGTCCTCAGAATTCTGAACATCCCTATCCCATGTGACAGTTAGGTGACCCTCGAAAAATCTAGAGCCTGAACAGCCATCCTCTTTAAGTCTTCTCTTAAGAAAGAACTTAGAACATGAACCTTGAGGGGGAAAGAGAAAGTTTTCAGATGGAATAATTTTCGGGGGTGGCATCGGTAGGTTTTCACCCCATGAAAGACAGTAAGATGGAATTGCTATAGGTCAATATACCGTGTGTGTGTGTGTATGTGTGTATGCACACGAATGTGTGTCTGTTGGCCACATCAATTAAAAAAGACATGTTCCTTCTTTATGTTTTTTTTGACACCATTAAGGAAAAAATAAGGTTAAATTATGCGGTACACTTAAAAAAATCTAACTGTCAAAATTGAATCACTGCTATCTTTATTTCAGGAAAACGATTTTTTTTGTGTGAAACAAGGGTAGAAGTCAGGTCTATAATGTATTATACATTAAAAATGTTATTCAAATAAATTTTAAGAAAAAATCTGAGGCGGGATAAATATACCTGCTACCGTTTTTAGTGAAATCACCCACACCTTTCTAAAATGCTTGGTCTTTTCTGTAGCAGAAAATATTCCAGATGGTTATAGCTTTTATTTTAAAGTAAAACTTTGGGATTATCTAATTGAATGGGAGAGCATTGAAGTCCTTTCAAGAGCTAAGCAGACAAATCTATGTTTGACTTGTAAGAAAGACTTTTTAATTAAAAAAAAATAAGGAACAATAAATGTGTGCTCTTCTAAAGGAATGGCAACATAGCACCCTTGTCCTGGTCATGGGCTTGTAGGTTATGATGGGATGAGAGAAAGCCATTGGCAGTGGTTCTTTAAAATAGCGGCTTACAGCCTGCTAGAGACCCAGTCCAGGGTATGTCAGTAGACAAGTGCTTATATATAGCTTCATAGCCTCCAAATAAAGAGCTTTATTGATTGAACTACACTCGAATGTAAATAACCTGGATAGACTATCGTACATAAGATAAATGTGCTGCTGGAAATACTCTGAAACTGGTTGTCTCCTGATATTGCCAGTACCCTGCACAACTCAAAAATTCCATGTGGCCATCAACAGTAGTTCTGTGTAAACTGCCTTGCAATGTTCAGACTTCTATATTACAACGTTGGGATCTGTATTGCAGAAGAAAGTTTGGCATTATTAGAAAAGCAAGGGAATTAAAGGACTTTTAATTCCATGTTAGAACCTCTTGGTTTGATATAGAAAGAATCATATCTGTGTGTGTGTGTGTGTGTGTGTGTGTGTGTGTGTGTGTGTGTGTGTAGTGTTCTTATATAGGAGTCAAAATATTTGGTATTTCTAAGCCCAGGACGTTTATACAAATGGTGTTCCCTGAAATTGTGAAACATGTTGGTCTAGTCCAGGTTAGGGATTTGAATTCTTTGGGGGCTATGGAATCTTGTATTTGATTAAAGCTCCAGATCCTTTCCTTAGAAAAATATTTTGATTCTCACAATAGCCCTACAGTTGCAAGGATTGTGGATAAAGAGCCTAAAGCTGAGAACTCATCTGGCAGGATTGGCATTTGATTGCATGTCTGTCTGACACATTCTCACTTGCTTCCCCTATACTGCGGTCATTCAATTTCCTCAATACGGCAAACTCAGCCTTTTCAGAGCTTGTTGTGGCCTGCTTTGTCGTCCTCATCTCTTCTTCCTTTCTCCATGCGTCCTAAGTGGAAATCACACTGAACTACTTATAGTGCTGTCCTGCTGACCTGTGAACACACCAGTTCTGCTCCCTGAAATCCTTTCTCACGTCACCTGCCTTGCTCACACCTTGTTGGACTTGAAGACTCAGCTCAGAAGTCAGCTTTTCTAGGAAGACTTCCTGCCCTCTTCCCTGCTACCTCCATCCTCTCAGATGCCCTTCCTCTATGCTATCATTGTATCCTCTGCATACCGCTGTCATAATTCCATTTATGAAGCTGCATCGTGATGGATGTCTACTCCTTTGCTTAATTCACTGTTTCTGTGAGCATTTCAAGGGCAGAGTTGTGTGTGTGTGTGTGTGTGTGTGTGTGTGTGTGTGTGTGTGTGTGTGGAGAGAGAGAGAGATCTGGCTGAAGTATTGTTAGTGACTCCAAAGGTAATTTTTTTCTTCCTGCCATCAAATATACTCTCCTGTATCACTGTGTGAAGATACATTCTTTCCTAAAGAACTCTAACATATGCAATATTAATAGGGCCATATGCTACCCCTTTCTCAGCACCATGAAGCATGCTGATAAGATTGAAAAATGTATTCTTGTTTCAAAGGATAATATGACCCCATTCCTCTGAATAATATAGTACTATTTATTTTCTTGATGGCTTAAGAGGGGGAAAAATCTTATAAGTTAATTTTTAACTAAAAATTTCAAAGTAATTAGAAAGAGTAATAGAATTTAAATATACGAGTTCCTGTTATCACTTTTATATACATTGATATTATTTCACGATTGTACATAATAAACAGAAATCAGCATTACAAAGATGAAGAAAGTAGGAATATAGAAACGAAAATAGTAATTTTAAAACAACTCTAAAAGAAGCAAATGTGTCTTTATAAAAGAGAACGGAGTAGGAGGGCAGGGGTCAACGGAACTCTTGTTTTTTCTTTACAGTAAAAGACCTCATTTTATTACATGCTGAAAATATTATCACTACTTGAATTTCCTCTTCTTCTTTTATTCCCTAGGCCAAATTTACAGATGACTGCAAGTTCAGGGAGCGATTTCAAGAAAACAGCTATAATACCTATGCCTCAGCGATACATCGAACTGAAAAAACGGGGCGGGAGTGGTACGTGGCCCTGAACAAGAGAGGGAAAGCTAAACGGGGCTGCAGCCCCCGTGTTAAACCTCAGCACATCTCTACCCACTTTCTGCCAAGATTCAAGCAATCAGAGCAGCCAGAACTTTCTTTCACAGTTACTGTTCCTGAAAAGAAAAAGCCACCTAATCCCATCAAGCCAAAGGTTCCCCTCTCCGCACCTCGGAGAAGTCCCAACACAGTGAAATACAGACTCAAGTTTCGCTTTGGATAATACTCATCTTGGCCTTGTGAGAAACCATGCCTTCCCTTCAGGAGTTTCTGTAGGTGTCTTTGTGCTCTGAAGACAACTTTTTGGACACAGCTTCAGTTACACTACACTGTACTGAAGTCAGGACATTTGTTTCAGTTTGGCTGAAACAAAAATGTCTCCTGATAGGAACTAAACTGGAATTCTTTGTACCAATACAGGGAGCTCACTGCTTTAGTTCAGTATGACATAAAGCCTTTTGCTTTATGCTTGGTGCATACTGGGACTCTGTTTCCAGAAAGTTAAATGGTGGGGATTATGTATTTTTCTGACTTTTACAGATCAACCTGAAAAAGCATACGATACATTTTTATTTTTGGTTTCCAAAGACTATTTTGATGCAGATAAAAATATTTTATTAACATTTGTTTTTTGGGTTTTGGTTTTTTTTAAAGTACCTTGCATTGAGCATATTTTCTTACTTTTGTTACTTTTAATTAATAAGACATAAAACAGCCATTTTAATGCAATTTATGAATTATAAATGTGTTTATAGCCTGTTTATAACATGTGGACTTATTTTTCATTTTTCTTATTCATTGCACTTTTAATTTTTATTGTGATTATTTTTTTTTTTACCATACCTCAGATAATGTAAGTTAGTCTTGCATCTTAAAATGTTTAAATTCTCTTCAACAGCACCAAATGTTGAGCTTGGGTTTGTATGTGTGTGTGTGTGTGTGTGTGTGTATTTGTGTGTGTGTGTGTATAAATTCATGCTATTATATGGAATCCTGTCTTTTTGGTGGCTGGGCTAAAATGAATTGGAAGTAAGGAGAAAATATAAGGACTTTTTTGGTGGAATTAAAAGTTGGAGATAAGGAAGAGGATTAGAGGTACAAGTACTCTGAGTTTGCAGCATTTACTGATATCTAATTCTGCCTTGCCTTCACTTCTCCTTTTATCTACCCTGCCCTCATTCTTTAACCGCTGGAGGAATACATTTTATTCTGTGCATCAAACATACACTATGAAACCAGAGTGCTTAAAATACCTCTTTCATGACCCTCTGCTATCTCCGCTGTATAGATCCACAGGGAGCAACCCACTTAGTGGAAACACACAGAGAACCGAAGGAGATGAATCATGTAACAGTTACCCATGTCAAGTCCCATTGTCAAAAATATTCTTATTACTCAGTTAAACACACTTTGAGTTTCCTATCCTAAAGGTAACCATCCCAGTGAATAGATCTGCCCTTTTATAAGGAAAATTTCTGATGTATGTTTTTAAAAAGTTGGCTGTGCGATATGGGAAACTTAATTTGGGAATTTGATGAGTTGAAAATGGCACTTAATTGTCAACACAAATACTGGATGTTGGGCATAAATCACAGAAAATTTAACTCAAAAAAATTTATATAATTTATTTTCTTGGGTAATCATTTTTATGGAGTTCTATGAAACATAAGTGTTTATCTTCAGAAATGTGGCAATAAAAACGGTAAAGCTAATGTTTAAAAGTACGTCTCATAGGAAGAAAAAAAGCATTCACAGAAAGTTTATGGTTTGTATTTAAGCATGTTTCTTTTCTTTTAGAGAATATTGCTAAACTTCTTTTAAAAACAAAGTATGTTTTATTTTGATGCACAAATGCAAAATAGAAACTCAGCAAAATTGAACTTACTACCATTTAAGCAGACTGCTTTGTTTTAATGGAAACTATACACATATATTTTATACAATATATATAAAATCCATCCATCAACTAAAACATCACACGTATACTCTAGTATGGTGTTTTATTATAAAACTATAATATGATTAAACATTGTTTGCATTTAATGCATAATTTTTTATTTTAAAAATCTATTATTATTATTATTATTATTATTATTATTATTATTATTATTTTTGTCACACCACGAGGCATGCCGGATCCTAGTTCCCCGACCAGGGATGGAACCCGTGCCCCCTGCAGTGGAAGCATGGAGTCTTAACCACTGGGCCACCAAGGACATCCCTTAATACATGATTTTTTAAAAACAAAATACAATGCTACAATAGTTTTAACTAATTTATACATTAAAAATCTCCTGGATTAAATGAAATGAAATTTTGCCAACACAGATATGTCTTACTCTTATCTAATTGGTATATCACATATATACATGGTATAAAGCTAAAAATAATCCTCTAGTTTATTTTAATATATCGTTAAAAATTGTACACTGTATATCAAGTTCTTACTACACATGAGAAATAAAATTGCAGAACAGGAGAACAGTAGACATATGTCCCTAAATGGGCAAGGAAAAGATGACTTTAATGATGATTAACAATAAACTAAGTTAATGTATATATTGTATTGGACAAATGTTGCTGGTAATTTATGTTAAACTAAAAAAATTACCTTATCTTGTACTCCTAGTTTGATTTGATTAGCATTTGGAAGTTCAAGTAGAATAGCTACCAAATATATATTATGCAAGTCAGGATTCATTAATTTTAAAATTTAAAGCCAAGCTAAAATTAAAAAGAAATAACTTTAAATTACACTTCTCTTTAGTTTACTGGCCATACACAATTATATTTAATTAAAGCTCACTGAAGCAAAAAGTTACCTAAATTAATTAATTGAAAGAACTCATGTAGAGAAAATATGTATAAATATAATTCCTTACCAATACCTAGCACTTTTTTTTTTTTTTTTTTGCGGTACGCAGGCCTCCCACTGTTGTGGCCTCTCCCGCTGCGGAGCACAGGCTCCGGACGCGCAGGCTCAGCAGCCATGACTCACGGGCCCAGCCACTCCGCGGGCATGTGGGATCTTCCCGGACTGGGGCACGAACCCGTGTCCCCTGCATCGGCAGGCAGACTCTCAACCACTGCGCCACCAGGGAAGCCCCCTAGCCCTTTTAAAAGGGGTCTTTGCTTATGTAGTTTTGGTAATTTTGAAGTAACTAGACCTATCTCATATTAAATAAAATTGTTTAATTGAGATTGTGTTCACCTAAAAATGTCAATGAATCTTACATTACAATTTTGGAACCTCATTTGTCTAGAAGAGAGATGACAAACACTTTCAGAATGACATTTCAGCTTTATTAATTACATTAATTTAATTTAAGATAATCTTTATTTGGAGCATCAGTAGAGGTAAATAGAGGTTTTCAATAAGATGTAATAATATCATGGTTTTTATTTCGCAAAATATACTGTCACTTCTTTCTCAAGAAACTAATTTGAGAGTGTGGGTATATATAAATTATCTTTTAGTTCTTTTAGCTGAGTTATAGTGACTCAGCTGTATAAAACTGTGTGATGGTGATAAAGGACGCTGACAAAAGTTATTTCTAAATTTAACAGTTATATCATCTTAGATGCTTTTATTTCTTGTACCTGAAAATAAAACACCATAAATCTAGTAGATAAATTTTCTATAAAGTTGATCTTGAAATAGAAAACTGAACAATTGTCTTACATTAACATTTTTACCCTTCCAAAGGACAGCGGAATTAAGCTATAACTTCCCACATTTTCAATCACGAAATGAAAATACTGCACTAACCAAAAACTTGAATTCTGGCACGATTTTTACAGCTGCAGAAAATTTCTTGTACAGTTAATTTTAAAAATAAAAACAGTATTGTAGACAATGCTGCAATGGGAAGAAAACAAAAATATCTTGTCCAAGGAATTCTACACCTTCTTTGAGATTTATTTCATTGCTACAACTAAATTTTGATCACTTAAAATCTTTTTTTTAAGCCAATCATCTTTTTGCACATTTTGAAAGAAACTTTTCTTTCTTTATTTAAAATTTATTTATTTTTGGCTGTGTTGGGTCTTCGTTGCTGCACACGGGCTTTCTCTAGTTTCAGGAGTGGGGGTCACTCTTCGTTGCGGTGCACGGGCTTCTCATTTCAGTGGCTTCTCTTGTTGTGGAGCATGGGCTCTAGGCACGCGGGCTTCAGTAGTTGTGGCACGCGGGCTCAGTAGTGGTTTGTGGGCTCTAGAGCACAGGCTTAGTAGTTGTGGCACACGGGCTTAGCTGCTCCGCGGCATGTGGGATCTTCCCGGACCAGGGCTCGAACCCATGTCCTCTGCATTGGCAGGTGGATTCTTAACCACTGCGCCACCAGGGAAACCCAAAAGAGACTTTTAGGTAAGTGAACATGACTCCTCTATTTTTCTTTTGTAAGTCATCTAATTGTACTAGTCGGTTTTTGAAATAAGATTATCATATGATTAGACATTAGTCCAAGAAAAGCGTTACCTCCTCTATGTCATTCCACAGGAGAGAAGGGAGGAGAACCCAGCCTGAGTCAGTGGAGGCATTTTTTACATCCAAGAATCACATACAAAGCAGAAACTAACACACCATTGTAAAGCAATTATACTCCAATAAAGATGTAAAGAAAAAAAAAAAAGAATCACATACAACATTCAGAGATACCATCAGACAACTGAGCTACAAATCATCCATCAGTATTTAAACAATTTTATGTAATAAAAATACTAGATTAGGAAGCAATAGCTCTTACATACTTCTAATTTTATTAAGTTGTCTTTTTCCTGACTCTGATGTGTGATTATTAGAGGTCAATCTCTAGGCCTTGTTTCACTCATGCTATCTCAAGCGTCATTTTCAGCTTTGTCATCAGTGATTGTTTGAGTCTTAAAATGTTGATGTACCAAAAAGAGGACATGGTCCCTCTTCAGGCAAAACTAAAAGTCTGTCCAGTTGAAATTGCACAACCACATGAAAAGAATTGTGAAAGAAATAATAAACAGATATTTTTAAAAGGCCTTGTCTTAGATTAAGAAGAAAAATAAACTGAGTGTGAGATTGGATCAAGACATTTAAAAAATGGGAATCAATTCTGGGCTTACTTTTCTTCCTTTTTTTTTTTTTTTTCTTTTGCACTGCCAAGAAGCTTGTGGGATCTTAGTTCCCCGACCAGGGATTGAACCCGGGCCCTTGACAGTGAGTCCTAACCAACCGACCACCAGGGAATTCCCCTGGGCTTACCTTTTCATAAGGAACTTTGCAAATTTGCAGTAATTTCCTATTAATTAAATCAAATTTCCTATTAATCCAGATAGGAACGGTCAGAGTAACATCACTCTTGATAATACATAGTTCATGACCTTAACTAAACATGTAATTATTGAACATCTCTGTTTTGACCAAAATCACACTTTCTCCATGAAGCCTTCTAGAAATTCAAGAAGAAATATGAATAATCTCATCTTGACACCACTCCTTCAAATATGTATAACTCATGACATTCCACCACCATTCCCTTACTATCCCAATAATTCAGTATTTTCTGAGATCCTGCTTCAAGATACTCAGCTAGTGAAACAGTTCTTCATTTGCTCAATAATTGTTCAGTATGTTCCTTGTAGAGGTTGACATCAACACAGTCTTAGATTTTGAACTCCTGCAGGGAATATAGCTGCTCTCTCCTTGCACGTTGCCCAACCCAAGTTCAGGCTAATAAAAGGAACTTAAGAAATGTTCTTAGCTGATATAGCAATTTTGAATGATGTGTTCCTCTGAATTAAACACTTCGTGGAGGCTATTGGACATTCTATTTATTCAAAGTACTGGCTATATAATTATATCTACAGGTCCCTATATGGAATATGTTAGGTGCTCAAAAAAAAAGCTTGTAGGATGGATATTAGCACTGAAGAAGATTTACTTGATGAAGAGGTTGATGATGGTTAAGAGAATTCCTGTGAGATACAAAATGGCTCCAACAACAAGAGTAAGAACACTGGCTGCTTCCCTCACTCTACTTGGATTTCCCACACACAAATCCCAAGTCCAGACTAGAAATATCAGGCACTTGCAAGCTGCATTTAAATATCAATAAATTAGTCATCGTATGAAACTTCAGTTTCATTGACAATCAGAAAAACAGGTGACTGTACAAATCCTGATGATTTTGCTGTTTGCAGGCCAAATAAGCAGTCCAGTGGGGTGTCAGTAGGTATCAGTGGGAGGGTGAAGACATTACTTTTTGGTAATTTGTTTCTAGACATGTTTTTTTCCCTTTTGTCAGATAAACTCTCTCAGAGAAGACCGCCTTTTTCTGTACCCTACAGAGAGATTAGTGAATGCATAATCACACAGTGACAGTCCCGTTCCAATGTGTTTCTCATTAAATTCTCTATCATTTCCTCTGTGGGAAACTGGAAAATTTAACAGATTTTCATACAGGGAGGTGAATTTCTGCTGAGGAGGCAACACAATGTCTTTTACTCTCCGGAGTGCAATTATCATTCTGCTGCCACAGCCCTGCTTCGTCTTCCATAGGGCTCTCTTTGTGGGATGCATGCATTCCATAACCTGTTTCCATACTTTGACACAGGTTATATATTTACATTTTTAAAAGTTTGCTAGCTGTTCTACATTCTTCTCTGTAAAAGGCTCCTGAGAGCAAGTGGGAATATACTAGAATATTAAATGCACCAGAAGAAGATACAAAGACCTCCCTAATAGTCAACATCCTAATGGAGAATGGGACAGGACGAGTTTAAAGTCTAGAAGCGAAAAGCAGTCAAAAGTTATATGTTCTCTGTCTATTCTCTCTCTCTCTCTCTCTCTTCGCATATAAGATGCATTACAAAGGGGCGAAAACATGTTTTCTGTTTAGGTAATGAAAGAATAACAGTCATGGCAATGACTACTATAAATATCCTCTGAGACCTGCAATTCCTGTAAATGTTATGTTGCCACATTTATATATCACTGGGTTATAAAACTGAGTCAGCTCTGAGTGAGAGTTTGGTTTCACCTTGGAAATCATGCTACCTGAGATTCTCAGCCTTTACTGTCTGGAGAGCAAGAGAGCAAATGAGAAAAAGACAGAGCCCAATGTGCTGGTACAGAGCACAAACCACAAGATCTCTCTACTAGTTAAGAGAGTTTAACATTTAATGATGAGAAATCAACTCTGTCCAGCAAACTCCAAGGTCCAAAGGAACCCACTCAAACTAAAAGGGGTAATGATTTCTTGGTTGCTAATAATTTATAGCAGAAATCTCTAATAAAAATATTCAATGTTCATTTAACCCCTTACAAGACACTGGCATAGCGTTGAGGTTCTAGGGATAGAACTAAACATAGTACCTGTTTGGGAGGAAACTTACATTCTTGCTTCTATTGTCAGGGTAGTGGATTATTTCTTTTGAGTGTTTTATCCAGTTCTCAGTTAGTTAAAAATGACACTTATTCTTGCCAAAAGAATGTAATATGTTAGGATACTATTTACCACAATAGACCCCAAAGCTTAAGCTGCAGGTTACATTATAACTTTGGAAGTACTTCAGAAAATTCTTTGGTGCTCCCTTTGGAAAGCATGCTTTCTAATGCTTATTGAAAAAGATGGAAGATTATTCTACACTCATTGAAAGACAATTAGGAAGACAATAGAACATAGGAAAATGGGACGTACATTTTTCTATGGAGACGTCTAATTCTATCTATTGTAACACTGACCTGATCGCTGGGATTGGAAGATCAATGGCCAACTGATTTCAGTATTGCTTAGAAATGGGAAAAACTGACTTGTGCTTCCCAGAGTCTAATATTTTTCCCACGACAAAGATGTCCATGGGATAGGAACAAGTGTGTGGGTAAAAAATCAAAACGTGAACGTGGCCCTGAGTCTTGCCTAAATGTTCAGCTCTATTCTACCTGTTTGCAGGAAGCTGGAAAAATTGTTAACAATTTAGAACTTAAAAACAAAACAAAACAAAACTACCTCCCACTGTTGGTCTTAAACAAAGGATTATATCAGACTCCCTTTGAGAACAGCTGTTGCTTCGGGGGCTGCTAAGATTACTGCAAACCAACCTCCCCCAGGACATGTGAGGGGGTTGGCAAATGTTGCAGTGTCTACCTTGAGTGTTACAGAGGCACCCTTGCAGTTCTTTCAGGCAGTGTTCCTGTAACGTTGGCCCACAGTCAATAAGTATGTCGTGTCTCTTGCCCCCAGGGTGTGCTCAGAGGACCACCCTGCAAGTGTCTGCCTCTGTGGTCATGGTCATGCTGTGGGAGGAAAGGTGGGTGTCGAGCCAGAGGCAGGATGTGCAGGCAGGATCCAATGTGGTTAAAATTTGGGATCACTGATCTGGCTGTAGGGAATCTGGAGACTTCTTCATGTCAACACTCATTCTGGGAGGAGAAGTATGTCCACCAGAGGATTATCATCAAGCATCAGTGTGACTCACTCAAGGGGTAATGGAAGGAAGCATTCATAAGAGGTGAGGTTGCAGGTTAAGAGAGAAATAGAGGCCTCTCGGACTTCTCACCAGGGCTTTCACTGTTAAGGTAATGTACAATGTCACCTTCCATTTAGGAAGGAAACTCTCAAAATTTCCCAAAGGCAGGCATACAAATGGGAAAGGGTTCTTGTCTCCTTAACTCTTTAAAACCTGTCATGAATGGTGCATTGAAACAGTAATGCACTAAGTGAATATCTAATAAACCAAATGATTTAAGATATGGTCAAGGTTCTGATTGCCTAATAAAGAAACTCACAGGCCAGAGAGGGTATTACCAGTTGTGTATCACTGAAGAAAATATAAGGAAAAATGAAAATGAAGTCTCACATTGATTTGGGACCTAATATATTACCTTCCTTGCACCCTAATGGAGGGTGGGTCTAGTTGTTGTAAACCATCATTTGGATGACTTACTTATTCATCTCCTGCCTCTTTATTTTCCATTGACACTGGTTGAGTACCTACTGTATACCTAATACAGTACCAAGTGTTGGGTACACAGAGATAAATAAGACATGGTTTCTTCTGTCAAGAAGCTTCTAGTCTAGATGGGAAGATGGACAATTCAGCAAATAAGCCCTATACATGCTATAGTGGAGGGGCTGGGCCAGGTAGGCAATAATATTAGTATCAGAACTTGACTACTCTAATTACTACTACTACCTTATATTGGAACAGTGTTTTTTGGTTTTAACTTAGCACTTTTGGTTTTCAGAATATATTTAGCTACCTTACCTAATTAGATGTATAGTTAAAACACTTTGAAGGAAATGAATAGCTTCTAAAGTGTTGGCATTTGAACCTTGAACCCTGTGGTGCTCCGTGCAGATTCCTTCTTCAGTGCTGTGACACTCATTCCCCAGCTGCCAGAAATGCACCTACTCAAGGCTGTGGCCCTTGGCCCTTAGAGAACAGTCCTGTCCGAGATTATACCCACTCCCAGGGGCCCCATGAGGCCAGTGATTGGCTGATTCAGAGATTCAATGGCCTAGCCCACTTGCCACAATTTGCAATAAATAAGGAGGACCACGCTAGCTTCAAAGAGCCCCCAGGATCATCTGAGGCCTTTGTTGTAATCATACAAAGGATCACCTCCTTCTAACCTGCCTTCTTCACCTCCTTACAGGTAAGGATGCAGATAAAATACAACATTTTCAGTTTAATTAAAATTCCAGGTATAAACCAGATAATGTTTTAGTATTAGTGTATTCAGATGTTGCACGGGCTCCCTGTATTTTTATTTGCTAAGTTTGGCAACCATACTTAGGGAAGTTGCTCTCGAGCGTACTCCCCAATAAACCTTCTGTGTGCTACTGTCAGCCACAGATTGTTTCCAGGGAATCCATTCTCCAGGAAAATGTACTATGGGCACTAAACACCAAGGGTTACCTTGGATTGCCAATGAAAACTCAGACAGGAACAAGAATAGGATCTAGAAGTTTCACCTTCCACATTTGGGGGGACGTATTTCAACATTTTCATGGGCATAAAGACCGTTATACTCATAAGCAATGCCAAATTCAGAAGTTTCAGTGGCTATACAACCCCTAAATTATTTTTTATCCGAAGTGTGATCTTAAAGCATCAACCCTTCACTCCACCAAGATATTGGCCATCTGTCTTGTGTTTGTATGTGTTATACCAAACCATTTGGACTGTATTTTCCTAAAATTATGCAAGGAATGTAATCATTTTGAGACTTACCACCACCATTTCTGAAAGTCTCTTAAAAAGTTGGTCACTCCCGCCTTTGTGAACCGCATGTTTTAGCTATTTTCCAAAGTGCCACACGCCCTTGGTCTTCCTGCCAGCTCAGTGGCTAGCTCCGTGCAGATTCCCTCTTCACTGCTGTGACACTCAGGAGCCGTTCCTTCCTCATCTCTTGGGCTACCCCTCTTGCAGCTGACCTCTAAATCTTGCAGGACCCCAGGGCTCAGTTTTCGGTTCCTTTCAACTCTCTCTCTCAAAACTCACTCTCTGTGTGATTTGTATGCTGATGACTCTCCAATTTAAATCTCCAGCCTCAACCTCTCCCAGAGCTCCAGGCTCACATAATCAGCTGCCTATTCGACGTTGCTCCTTGGATTTCTAACAGGAATTTGAGCTCTAGACTGTCCAAAACTCAACCCTTGTTCCCAAACAGCTGAAGCATCCAGACTGCCACAGTTTAATAAACAGCATGATGATATATTTAGTGACATGAGCCAAAAATCTAATAGGAATCATTCTTGTGCCTCCTCTTTCTTTCATAACCCTCATCCAACCTACCAGAAACTCCTTTTGCCCAAACCTTTGAAATAAATCCTGAATCCTCTCTCTCTACTCCATACCTCAGTCCAAGCCACCCTCACTTCTCGCTCCATTTATTGCTACAGCCTCCCAACTGGTCTCTCTTCTCGCAAGAGTGGATTTTACAAGAGAAATCAGAGTAAAATTTTCAAAACTTAAATCATGTCAAAGTCCTGCTCAGAACACTTTATTTCCTTCTCTGCCCACTAGAATGGACCTGGTCCTTTCTTCACTCTCCCATCACATCTCCCACTCTCCAGCAGCCTCACTCCCTCTGCTCCAAACACAATGGCCTGGAATGCCTTCCCTCCAGTTCTCCACCAACTGCACTCTCTCTTTTTCCTCAGAGATGCCTTCTCTGATAGCTATGTTTAAAGCCTCTTCCCCAAGTTCATATCATCCTCTCTTTATTTTCTTTAGCTCATCTTACACACTCCTTAATTATCTTACATCCTTCTGTGTTTACTGGTTTCCCCAGGGGAATGTAAGTAGTCTGTCTCTTCCCAGTAGAATGTAAGCTCCTTGAGGGAAGCCACCTTGTTTGGTTTATTCATTGCAGTATCTCAGGCACCAAGCAATGTGCCTGGCATGTAGGAGGCACCCAATATTTATTGATTGAATGAATGAATATGGTCAGTTTTGTTGCGATGCTTCTTTTGAGAACGCTAATTTGTTCCAACTTGATTGATATGTAAAGGAACAACTTGAACAAAATGAGAATTTGTGTTTGCTTATATGAAATTTCATCCATGAGAAATATTATGCATTTCAGATAACCAAACTGCATAGACATACACAACATACACTGCACACTTCTCATGAAGTCAGTGAGTCACACCTGTCCACATCTGGTTTTACAACTTTCCACTTGATTTAGACAACCCTCCTTCAACCATTTTATGGACTGAATTGTGTCTCCCACAAATTCATATGTCCAAGTTCTATCCCCCATGTATTTGAGGATAGGACCTTTAAGGAGATAATTAAAGTTAGCCAAGTGTATAAGAGTGGGGCCCTAATTTGATGGATTGGTTGGGATTGGTGTCCTTATAAGAAGAGTAAGAGGCAGCAGAGAGCTCCCTCTACCCTCTCTGTTGTTCAAGCCATCCATTCTGTAGGTTTTGGTGACGGCAGCCGCAGCAGACTGGTACAAACCACTTGGCAATAACTCACAAGCCACACCCCTCCCTACAGCCACCCTGGTCACACAGTCTGGCACGATCCCTCCTTTTAATTTCCCCCTTTCTCCTCTTAGCCTTTTTGGTATTTTTTTCATCTCTGTTCTTTTCCTCTCTTTAGCGCTCTTTTATTATAAAAGTATTGTCTCACTTTTTTTCTATCGCTTTCTTTCTCTGTTACTTATACTGGAAACTTAAGTATAAGCAAACTTAAGACTTTTGAAAAGGTAAAATGGCATATTTATATTTATATCTATACATATGTATATATTTCTTAACCATTTAACATGTATAATCTGTGCTGTCATTTTTATTAGATTTCTATCCCTTTTTTAATGGGTCACCTGAGGAAGTTTTGAGTGTTGTATTCCTAACAACCTCCCAATTTTATCCTGTGGTTTTTATTGCATAATTTTGTGTATTGCGTGATTTTTTAGAAATGCATATGTTGGGTTATTACAGTTTTAAGAAGCTATGCATTTTATTATCAGATAATATTTATCAAACACAAACTATGTACAAATCTGTAAAAATGACTAAAGAAGACTTCTTCTGTTAGTTGTTCCATTTACTGGGTGCATTCTCCAAGGTGGGGAGCCATTGGGTGAACTGCTTGTAATAGAAAGAGCTGCAATTGGCAGATGTGAGTCAGTGTCCTGACCTTGGCCCTGCCATGAATTAACTGGAAGGGGTTGGACATCTTAATGGGGATTAAGTTGATGATTTGTAAAGTTCCCCAGCAGCATGAGCTGGTGAATTAGTCAGGGTTCTCTAGAGAAACAGAACCAATAGAATCAATCTATCTATCTGTCTATGTAACTATCATCTATCTATCTATCTAAAGAGGCAATTTATATAGGAATTGATTTGTATGATTATGGAGTCTGAGAGTCCCCCCATCTGTCATCTACAAGCTGGAGAACGAGGAAAGCCAATGGTATAATTCAGTCTGAGTCCAAAGGCCTAGAACCAGGAACACTGATGTCTGAGGGCAGGAAAAGATGGATGCCCCAGCTCAAACAGAGAAAATAAATTTACCCTCCCTCCATCTTTTATTCTATATAAGCCCTCAGTGGATTGAAGGATGCCCAAGCACATTGGGGAGGGTGATCTTCTTTACTCAGTCTACCCATTCAAATGGTAATCTCTCCTGGAAACACTCTCCCAAACACATTTAGAAATAATGTTTTGCCAGTTATCTGGGCATCCCTTAGTCCAGTCAAGTTGACACATAAAATTCACCATCACAGCTGGGTTTTCTGTTGTTTTCCCTCCAGTCCAGCTTCCAAACTGGCTACATTTAGGGTTGAACCTCTGTTTAGGGTGTAAATGATATTGTGGAGAACTCTTTGTTCTTCCACCAAAACTCCACAGACCTCTGTAAGCTTCCTTTAGGAAGACCTTAGTGGATGAATAGGAATAAGACAGAGTCTTCTGTAAGAACACAGAGTCCTTCTAACTTTGGAACATGGTGCACTCAGAAATGATCTACTTAATAATTACAGACTACAGGGCGAGAAGGGGGAGAGGATATCAATAAGACATGGTTAGTTTAATCAGTACAGTTAATTGAATGAATGAAAGAATTAACGAAGATTACTTTCTTTTCTGATGTAGGTCAACTTTCGAAAGTCTTTTAATAACATTCCACTCTGGGGTAGAAGGAGTTGATGAGATTATTTCAATTTAGAGGTAACCAAAACTTTTAAACTCTCCTACTAGATTTAAATCTTGTTTTCAACTTGACTTTCCCCAAATAAATCACACTTCCTAATGTAGCTCCCATTAACTATTGATATAGAAACTCAATTCTCTTTTAAGACTTGTTTTCCTTTCTTACAGTGAATATTTTCCAAATTAAAGAGAGAGAGAGAGAGAAAATCTTACAGTTATAAACACAAATGTGACAAAAAACAAGACAAAGATAGAAATGTTTATAGTAAGATGTAGGAAGTTGCATCTTAAATTGCTTCTAAGGCACTATCCAAATTTAAGCCTTTAAAATTACATAAAACTCACTAGTTTTAGATATGTTGATTGACCAGCTGCTACATTAATTCTAATTTAAGCCATTTTTTGAAAATCTCACTGAAGTAGAAAACCATGGTAATAGCCCTCATAGGAACTGACCTTAAGATGTGCTTGAATATTTCAGTGATAAGCCACACATTCTAGTAGTGAGGTACTCATTTTACAGGAAAGGAACAATACCATGTAAATAATATAAAAACAATAAATCATTTAGAGTGGCTTTAAACCAAGCTTCTGATCTTGTCTCTGAGAGGGTTAAGATTCATTTTCCACATATCTTGAGTGGGAGAAATGAGAACACTCTTGTTCTCAACAACAACAAGAAAATGAACGGACGGCTGAGTTCTACAAAAGATAGTCTGTTTTGTCTTCAGAATACAGTAGGGGGCAAAGGAAAGGGCACTTTAAGGAAAATGACACACATATTTTTAGCAGAAGTTATGACCACTCATATGATCCAATAAAAAATATGTCCCATCTACATAATAGCATCATGCTTACTATTGTGTTAATTGAACTCTGTACTTTTGATGCATTCTCTATTCATGTAAAAATGTGGGTAGCAAGTGATAGAAGTCAACAGTCATAGCAATTGGACACTCTGAAACTCTTTCTTCTGTGACTAAGTCAGTCTCCTCAGTGGATTACTAAACACATTCCAGAAATCTCATAAATTACTACTGGTCTAAAAATGGATATAATTAAAAATGAGTAAACCTACCGCAGAGCTTGATGTAATCTTTAACGGTAATTAACACAAACTATTTACAATGGATTTTTATTCCACTTTTCTAAAGATTGCATGTATGTTACTACAAGTTCATATACCTTACCATTACAAAAGCAACCCCTCCCCCAACATATTCACACAAAGCAAAGAGATATCTGCATTGTAACAGACCTAGAGTCTGTCATACAGAGTGAAGTAAGTCAGAAAGAGAAAGACAAATACCGTATGCTAACACATATATATGGAATTTAAGAAAAAAAAAATGTCATGAAGAACCTAGGGGTAAGATAGGAATACAAACACAGACCTACTAGAGAATGGACTTGAGGATATGGGGAGGGGGAAGGGTAAGCTGTGACAAAGCGAGAGAGACATGGACATATATACACTACCAAACGTAAGGTAGATAGCTAGTGGGAAGCAGCCGCATAGCACAGGGGTATCAGCTCGGTGCTTTGTGACCACCTGGAGGGGTGGGATAGGGAGGGTGGGAGGGAGGGAGACGCAAGAGGGAAGAGATATGGGAACATATGTATAACCGATTCACTTTGTTATAAAGCAGAAACTAACACACCATTGTAAAGCAATTATACTCCAATAAAGGTGTAAAAAAAATAAAATAAAAAAACAGTTCTAGAGGAGGTAAATCCAGTAACTATGGTTGTCACTTTGACCAGAGCCCGGCTAAGATCTGGGGATCCTTCATGAATTTCACTGCTTCAGAGATTTACCAGTACATACCTCTGTGTTTGGGAGTACTGTGATTTGGGGTATTAACTTCCTAAGATATGATTATCTCAACGTTAAGTTGCTTTTATTGCTATGCCACAAGCTGCTTTCCATGGTGGGGGGGAGAGAGGACTCATTTATAAAATTCTCCTTTTTTGTTCAGGTCTGGTGGAGTGTTATTGAATTCTAGAAAGTAAGGCTCCTTTTCTTGCTGTCTCATGGTTTTCTCTTAACTCAGACACAAACTTTCCATAGTAAAGCTTTCCATTCTATGTGGACTTGCTAAAAGACTTATGAAATAAGGTCATTTCCAGATAATTAGCTCTATTTTTTTATTTCATAATCGACCATTACTTCTAATAGGCCAGGTACAGTGCTCAGTGCTTTCATCCTATATCTTTAGCCCTCACAACCACTGTAGGTGAATGAGTAATTTCTCCCTTCTCAGGCTGATGAAACTGAGGCTGAGGGATTAAGTCTTCTAGGATCACAGGGCAAAACTGAGAATCAAATCAGGTTTGTTTTTTGCCCCTGTGTTCCCCAAGTTTTAGCTTAAAAGCAGTGTGTTCATCCTTGAAACTCTGTTATATATTACACCGTTCAAAACCTAAATGTTACCTTCTCTATTGAGACACCTATGGGGGGTAGGGTGCAGGGGGCATATAGGGTTTAGAAAAGAAGAGCAAATGGTCAGATGTAAATTCGGTTTTCTGAGCCTGCACGTGGAGAGTTTATGAATCTGTGTGTTGGTATACAGGAGAGATGCACCAAGCTCTGAGAAATAACAAAATGACTGGTTGGATAAGGATTATGGGTAATGAATGACATGTATGTCAGCCTATACATCTGGAGATGCCCACTGATCTTTTAAGGTATTGAATCCTTTTTACTTGTCCATTCTGATTTTTGATGAATAACGTACAATTTTTCTTTCCGTTGTTACACCTACATATCAGGGATTAATATCACCTTCAATTTAAAAAAATTTTACATCAAAGAACCAGAAAACAAATGGTAGGAATCAATCATCACAAAACTCAGGATCCAAATCCTGTCTTTGAGATACGTTTGTCTCGTTAAAATTTGACCTGATTGTAGCTGGGAAATAGTTGAGAATATTTCCCTTTTTCTTAGCTGTCAAAATTCAGTTGATACATCACAGATCCCTAAAACTATGTAGGGAACTCTTCCCTTAATTCCACCTGCTTCATTTCTAAGCATCTGTAATAGTCACGGCTGGGTTCAGTGAAAGTTCTGCTTGCCATGAGCATGAGATTATGACCTAAGTAATTACAGTAAGCATGCAATGAAAATATGTGGTGAGTATAATGTCAGGAAATCATGCAAATTTTATTATCGTCAGTGAATTGGTGGCTGGCTGGTGGAGAACTTGTATGTATTTGCAACTGGTAGCTTCTAATTACCTTGATTTACTTGTAGTTCCATTCATAACCTTGCTGCTGTGCTGTTCCTGACAGCACTATTGCATTTTACAAGAAAGGAACAATACCATGTAAATAATTTAAAAACAATAAATCATTTAGAGTGGCTTTAAACCAAAACCTAATGCAGTAGCTGGCTGAGGACTTGCTACACTTGACAGGTAGCTGGCATGCAGAATTCATCTATGAATCATAAGTATTTACTTTAAAAATTCCCCAATCCAAACCAGGCACATTGAAGAAAAAATAAGACCTAAGTCTCCTCCATTCTGCCTCTCCTTCTCCATTCTCCTCCTCCTTTTTGAGGCAAAATGGGAAATAGATAAATTAAGTTTTATATAGGATAGTTCTACTGAGAACACAGATTTGCTGAGTTATGCTAGGTAAATGACTAATTAAGGCTGAGTCTCTGAGCAGAGCTGGGTGTGTTGGAGAGTACATAGACACGCCTGTGGTGGCATCCCCCCCCCCCCCCCCCCCCCCCCCCCGGGAGGGAATGACTGGAAATGTTGAGAGCCGGATGAGAGAACAAGCTGCTACTAACCAGTTCCCACCTACTCGCAGGGGAAGACGGAGCTCTTTCTCTTTGGTCATTTCTATTCATACAAGACAAAGCAGATAATGAAAAGCAAAAACCCACCTAGAAAAGCTTCAGCTTAAGAAAAAAGGTAGGACTACTTCCATTATGCCAGAGGGAGAGTGGGTCTGCCAGCTGCCTTTGGACAATTGAGTTCCTACTGGGTACCAAGCATGTCATTATCTCTTGTAATCCTCTCAACAATTCTCTGAGGTAGGTATGATTATCCCCTTTTACAGATAAGGACAAAACCTGAGTTAGATTAAGTAATTTGCCTGAGATCACCAGCTAGGAAGTGACTTTTGGAATTAAGTCTGAATCTGTCTGACTCCGGCAGCATTTTCCCTCGTTCCCCTGCTTTGTATCACCCATCCTTCCCCACAAATCCGATTTCTTTCTGAACTCCGTCTCTATTTTTGACATACTTGTGAGGCCGTCCTATGAACATTCAGAATGGTGTAATCCCTGAAAGTCACGGAGTCAGACTATGTCTAAAACATCACTCTTGGAACAGACTTGTGGTTGCCAAGGGGGAGAGAAGGATTGGGAATCTGGGGTTAGCAGATGTAGACTATTATATATAGAATGGATAAACAACAAGAACCTACTGTATAGCACAGGGAACTATACGCACTACCTTGTAATAACCTATGATGGAAAAGAATCTGAAAAAAATATATATATGTGTGTATATATATATCTTGGAATCACTTTGCTGTACAGCAGAAATTAACACAACATTGTAAATCAACTATAGTTTAAAATAAAATAAAATAAAAGCTCCTTTTTCCACCTCTCCAAAAGGGGTCCCCTAGCATATTCTGAGAGTACCCCATAGTAAGGCGGTAGGGCACACACATGGATTGCTTGAAACAGATGACAGCTCTGTTTCTTCTCTATACATCGCTCCTGTCCGCCCCCAGTAATCTCCCCAAGTTCCCAGCTATCTTTTCTCATTAAATGTTTCTCTTTCAGGGGAAACCTTACCAGACCCGTTAAAAATGCCAAAGTGTTTTTTTTTCTAAAATACCAACATTCAAATATTTATTTCTTTAGATTAATGGTTCTCCAACGTTAGTCTGCATAAGAATTACCTGGAACACTTGCTAAAACACAGATGGCCATCTTGTGAATTAAAAATGTGTAATGCTCTGGCTCCTGGTAGGCACTCAATAAATGTTAGTTCCGTTTTTAGTCTACATTTTAAATGATCCTCATATCTTCCCGATTTATGTTTACCTTGGTGTCCCCCAGGCTTTGAATATCAGTTTCCTATTAACCAACAGCAGGTTTCTTGAATTAATGCATTTAGAAGGAAAATCAGGGGCATTTTTACCCACTTATTTGTACTGCACGAAGAAGCAAAATCTACCTGGCACGGACAAGAGACAGTGTAGTGTAATCGCAGTTGTGCTGCATCTGTGGAAAAAGATCATGTCTTTAGAAGGTTACTCTTCAAATGCATTAGAAATATTTTGAGGGAAAGAGAGCTGTTCTTTAAGAACTAGAAGTAAATGGCAGAGTCTAGCTGATAAAATCTGCTAGACGCTTACTAAAGCTACTCAGAGGGATGTACATTTGCGAGAGGTTAGGTACTGATCAGAAGGGGACTTGGCAGTTCGTTGTCAAAGAATCTTGCCTTCTGTGGGGAAAGATCATTAAGGAAGAAGAAACCTGGTGGGCTTTTATCAACTGCTCAGAGTAGTGGTTCTTAAAGTGTGGTCCCTAGACCAGCAGCAACAGCATCCCCTGTGAAATACAAATTCTCTGGTCTCATCCTAGACCTACTGAAGTAGAAACCTTGGGCGAGGGCATGGAAATCTGTGTTCTAGCAAGCTCTCCAGAGGATCCTCATGAATAGGAAAGTTTGAGAACACAGTCTTAGAACAATTTTCCTAAAGAAAGGCTCAAAAGACCTGGGATATTAGCTATGACTTTGGTCTATCACTCGCCGTAGAGTTTTTCATACGGACAGCTTAACAGTGGAGCAGTATAAAGGTGATTCTCAACTCGTGGCTGCACATCAGCATCACTTGGGGGCACTTCAAAAAATACTACCAACCACCAAAAAAACAACCAACCAAATGAAAAAAACTCCACTCTGGGCTACATCCTAGCAATTGCATTTTCCTTGAGGTGGGGTCCCAGGCTTCCATAATTTTAAGGCTCGCTCAGATGACTAATGTGGTGGCCTGGGTTGAGAATCACTGTTGTAGAGACCTGAAGTTTGGAACTTAAGATACCATAAGAGAAAGTTAGTGATATTTCCTTAAAAACACAATTTAAGTACGGGATGATAACAGCCATCAGTTAGCTGAGTTATCAGAGCTCCTGTCACAATTAGGAGACTGTCTAGATTGCAAGGCCACTGCCATTGTTCCTAGTCTGACCTGTCAGCAGCCTTTGCAGGCTGCTGGACACATGCACAAGTAGAGTTGTATACCCTTGAACAGAGCCCACTGCCCCTTTTGCAACTGTGCTCTGTGTGAGGGGAAAGTAGGGAGGCTCGTGGAAAGAACTTGGTCTCAGAGGGAGAAAATCTACACTGGAGCACCTGCCTCACCACTAACAAGCTCTACAATGAGGTCAAATAACTTAAGTACCCTGCACCTGTTTCCTTGTCTGTGCTACTCAATACCCTTCCTCCACCTTCTTTAGTTTCATGCAAAGCAGATATTTGTACATTTACTTATTAAGAGACAACATGGTCTGATGCATCACAGATCTCAATCCTTGAGTCTTATTCCTTTGGCTCTTTCATTTGTTAGAGTTAACCTTTCCCCTTTTGATAAATAAGATTGATGCTCTAAGGGAAACACAGAAATTCCTGAAACTGAGTTCACACTATGAACTGAGAGTGTCCACTTTACCTCTTTCAACTGTAAAATCAGTTGAAAGCAATCCATTCAGGTACCTGTAAAATCAAGTTTTCATGAAAGGAATGGAATTGGCTATAGAAAATAAGAAGTTTCTCTGGCTGCCTTTTTTAACAAGCTGCGATTAGATGTGCTTAAATTTGATTTCATGATTCTTTTTTATTATCAAGTCAACTTATAAGCTGAGAAGCACATTCCCGTCCTCTCATAAATGATGCTCCAGATAGTATGTGATTCTGACAGGTACCATATGAAGCGTATCATATAATTATTACGGTCCATTCATCATGGTTGGTTTCAACCACTGGATTTGGAAACCGTGCAAAGATCAGATTCTAAATGGAGTACTTAGGAAGGAGACAGATATGGCCTCTGGCTTTATTGCTCCTGTACTCTATCCTTCTTACATATTAATATTGTAAATATTCGTTCTGCTGTAACATAAAAGGACTCTTTTCCCATCTCTCTCTCTCTCCCTACCTTCCCTTTTGCCCTCTTACTCTAACGTATCTCCAAGTATTATTAAGTCAGAAAAGTTCACTTAAGAGGTTCATATAAACTTTCATTTTTGTTGAGGCATAGGTCAATTGATAAATGCCAGTTTTCATTTACATGCTTTTAACAAATCTCAAAATACATATGTGCCTATGGATACACGTGTGTGCATGTGTGAGTGCGTGCACATCCGCATGCGTGCGCGCGCGCACACACACACACACATTTGCAGCCTTAATAGCAAAACTATTCCCTTCTCTGTAACCAAAACATGGTCTTGGAGGCAGTCACATGGGCCAAGACTAGAGGTTGAACCAGGAAGTACTGAACTGGAGGAAATGAGACCTCTTCTAGTTAAAGATGCACAGTACTTTCTAACTAGCATGAAAGAAGACAGAGATATATTTGCTGGATTTCAACAAAACTCTTTTACCTAATTGGCAGATGAGATTGAAAAATGCTATTGTGATTCAACAAGCAGCGTCTATGTTGCACCTCTCCCATATGGGTCTATGAAGCTTAGGAAGAATATTTTTCAGTTACAACAGCTATTTAAAATCGTGTATCGAAACATGCTGAATTTAGACCCATAGCTTTGAATTGCTGTACCACAAAGGGTTAAATCAAGTTAAAAACATTACAAGACACTCAATCATTTTGCTCTTAATTAAAATATTAATATTAGTGAGACAAAAATTATTTGAACTATTGGTAAATAACAAAAATTATTTAAAACTTTATGAATTACATTTTATCTCATCCTTTTCAATTTCATATATATTTATAACACAAACACGATATAAATATGTATTACATTTTTTATGTTTATAAGGGAAGGTCACCTATATAGGGGACAATCTATAACAGAAAATTGTAACAAAAAAGACCACTAAGTGGGTGAATTAGAGTATTGGGTTCATCCACAAACAAAGGCAATTATAGTTCTTTTATGAAAATAAACAGACAAACCAAAAATAACAATCCAAAACTCCTACAAATCTTATTGAGGACTTATAAGAAGGTGATTGTTTTAATTCAGCAAGAGAGATGCAAGCTGTATATCAAGACAAGTTCTCCAACTATGAGTTGTGAAATATTTCTAATACATATTAAGAGTTTGACAAGTAGAGTTTCTTGGATGCTATGATGTGTGTGAGGCTTGGGGAATTAGATGTTAAGAGACTTTCCACAATCCATTTTATAACCACTGGTGATCAATTGTACCTCCTGTTTTCTCTTCCATCATATCTGGATTTAAACAAGAATTTCAGGTGAGAGAAATTTCAAGCTGAAAAAAAAAAGATGGATGGATCAATAGGTAGATAGATGTATAGGTAGATGAGTGAAAGCTATTTCAGCACCCCCCACCAAAGTCTCCATACCTTTTAAAATTAACCCTATTAATAAAAGATTATTTGAACCCAAACCCCAAATTTTATATCTTTATTTATAAATTACATAAAGTTCTATTGTACCAATATATAATTATCAGTAATATGTATCAAAACAGAGTAAATATTTTTATATTGCTTTATAGCATATCCAAGGGGACTTTTTTTGTATTATTGAGTTTTTAATCTACCTTATCATCTCCCCCCTATCTTTCACCAGGTACAGGATGTAGTTTTTGTTCATTGAACACTTTTTGAACTCTTACTATTTCCTAGGTACAATACAAAGACCTCTAGGTGATACATAGAGGAAATAGGGTTGTCATATCTCATCTATTGTGTGCCTAGTGCCTCTGAAAAATATACACCCTAGACATCATAGCAGCTGTTGAATTAATGAGGGCATATGGTTCAATGCAGGCTGTGGTTTGTTATCTGCTAGTCCTCCATCCAGGTAGTACTGCCTTCCTGGAAGTAAAGGAGATAATAAAGTGAATGCTCAGGTACAAAAATTGGAAAATTATATATATAATATATATAGCATATATATACTTTATACATAAATATATATGCTTTATATACAGCATATATGGTATATATATGATATGTTATATATTTATCTTTTAAATTTAAAGTGTTTCAGTAATACTAATAGTAGACAGTATCAATACATATGTTATAAGAGGAAATTATAGTGTATTCTTAATTAGCTCTCAATTATAATTAAAATAAACATGAGTGTAAGACAAATTATTAGTTAAGATTTTCAGATTAGTAGGCAAAGAAAGGAATAGAATTCAAACTCTATATGAGAACTTACCATGTGCCAAGCATTGTGCTAAATTTTTCAATGTACATATTCTCATTTCATCTTTTAAGATAACTCTTAAGCTAAGTAGTTCCATTACTTTCAGTTTACAAAGAAGAGAGCAGGCTTAGGAGAGATTTTGTGATTTACCCAGTATGACACAGCCACAAAAGGGTACATCCAAGACTACAATTCAGATTATTCTGGTTAATAGCTAAGGCTCTGGAGTCAATTCTAGACTGACTTTCCTACCTCTTTACTAATAGGGATGCTCCAGTGTTTTCACTGAGATTGAAATCAACAGCATTTAAGTACAGTTTGTGGAGGCATGTTCGGATAAGTCACTTGTAAGTAAGCATTCTCGCGGTTTGTTTTGCTATGAATTAATGATAACTGAGGCTATCAACTCTGCCAAATTTTAATATATGTTCAATAACTGTTTTTATAACAGTTAAAGCTTGGTCTTAAAAAATGTATGAGTGGCAATGGTTAAAAATATGAAATATAACCAGCCAGACTAGAAGACTAATTACTTAAACCTTTCCTGTGATTATATATATTTCACTTCTAGAAGCATGTAATACAAAATATCCCAGAACAGAGCTGAAGTTCTATCACAGATTAATCTATTTCCTTCTGATTAAGGATTTTAACCTCATTCTAAATGCAGCATCTTTTTCTGTGTGTCACTCTCCTAACTTCTAGATAAAACTCCTTAAAAGAGATATTTTCTCAGAAATTTCATGGACATATTCCTTATAATATACATTGGTTCTGGGATCACTCCACATCCTGGGGTCAGGAGGTTGCTCCTGAACTCGGTACCCTCTTTGGTAACACAGTAACCCATCAGCTGAGCTCCTTAATGAGTGCCTCAGAAACATAATTCTAATGAAGACAGCCATATGTGACTGATAGATGGAGTTTGGACAGAGACAGAGAGACATGTTGAAAGCTTCACAGTGTTCCCAGAAACAATTACATAATTCTTGACTAATTTTTATTGCTTTGCTATTAGTCTTGTGCCAAATGCTGGTAGATTTGTTTTTTAATTCAATATGTTACAAAGTGACTACAGGGGCGTTTTTCTTCTGTAGAGGAGAAATTAGCCATAAGTGGCAGGTATTTATGTTTTGTGATGTGGGGGACACATACATCAAAATTTTAATTGGCCTCTTGTGGGCAGATGTTCTATTGTCTTATTTATATTACTACAAATTTACTGCCATAGTGATGTGACATTGCTCTTCTGTACTTTTGATTGCTGTGTAAAACTCTATTCTAAAGAAATTTGTCTTATTTTGTTGAATCAGATACTACTGACCCTGCAATTGGTTAGATAACATAATCCTTTCAAAATAAATGGTAATAACATCTTTATTTTTTGGCAGAAAGGTAACAGTTTTACTCTGGGGAAGTAAAGTGGTCAGAGGAAACAACGGTCCAAGCATATATTTAAGAAAAGAAAAAAAAGGGAAGAAAAGGAATATTTATCAGAGAATCATATATTAGTGAAAAGTAGATTTGACGAAAATGAAAAATCCATGTATAAATTCTTACATTTGGACTTAGTATACTCAGTGATTTCATTTAAGGCTAAAATGTGGTAAATTATTATTTTAAAGACATTACTAAGAAGTAAAACTATCTCTATTTGCGATGACATGAACTTATATATAGAAGAAACGAAGGAATCAACTAAAAAACCATTAGAAGTAATGGACAAATTCAGCCAGGTTGCAGCATGTAAGATAAATATATAAAAATCTATATTGTAGGGGCTTCCCTGGTGGCACAGTGGTTGAGAGTCTGCCTGCCGATGCAGGGGACGTGGGTTCATGCCCTGGTCCGGGAAGATCCCACATGCCACGGAGCGGCTGGGCCCATGAGCCATGGCCACTGAGCCTGTGCATTCGGAGCCTGTGCTCCTCAACGGGAGAGGCCACAACAGTGAGAGGCCCGCGTACCGCAAAAAATAAATAAAATAAAATTTAAGAAAACCTATATTGTGTGTGTGTATATATATATATATATATATATATATATATATATGAGTATATATTGTGTACTGTTGCAGTGAACAATCCAAAAATGAAACCTAAAACAATTTAATTCATATAATAGCATCAAAAAGAATAAAACGCTTAGGAGTAAATTTAACAAAAGAGTGTGAAACGAATACTCTGAAAACTACAAAATATTGTTGAAAGAAACCAATCATCTAAGTAAATAGAAAGACATCCTGTGCTCATGGATTAGAAATCCCTATCAGAATCCCAACTGGCTTCTTTGTAGAAACTGACATGCTGATCCTAAAATGTGTATAGAAATTCAGAACACCCAAAATAACCAAAGCAATTCTGAAAAAGAACAAAGTTGGAGAAATCGAATTTCCCAATTTCAAAGCTCACTACTACAAAGCAACAGTAATTAAGACAGCATAGTATTGGCATAAGGATAGACATATAGATCTATAGAAAAGAATCAACATCTCTATCGTCAGTTGATTTTCAATAAGGGTGCCAAGACCATTCAATGAGGAAAGTAGAGTCTTTTCAATAAACATCAATAGGACAACTGAATATCCACCTTGAAAAAAAAAAGTTGGACTACTACTGCATACTCCATGTGAAAATTAACTTGAAATTTGTTAAATGGAATCTCTAAAACTATAAAATTCTTAAAAGAAAACATAGGGATAAATCATCATGACCTTGGATTTGGCAATGATTTCCTAGATACAATACCAAAGACATGAGCAACAAAAGAAAAAGATTAAATGGACTTTATAAAAATTTACAACTTTTGTGCTTCCAAGGACACTACCAAAAGAGTGAAAAGACAGCTGTCATCTCGAATAGCCAAAGCAATCTTGAGAACGAAAAATGGGGCTGGAGGAATCAGGCTTCGTGACTTTAGACTATACTACAAAGCTACAGTAATCAAGACAGTATGGTACTGGCACAAAAACAGAAATATAGATCAATGGAACAGGATAGAAAGCCCAGAGATAAACCCACTCACATATGGTCACCTTATCTTTGATAAAGGAAGCAAGAATATACAGTGGAGAAGAGACAGCCTCTTCAATAAGTGGTGCTGGGAAAACTGGACAGGTACATGTAAACGTATGAAATTAGAACACTCCCTAACACCATACACAAAAATAAACTAAAAATGGATCACAGACCTAAATGTAAGGCCAGACACTATCAAACTCTTAGAGGAAAACATAGCAGAACACTCTATGACATAAATCACAGCAAGATTCTTTTTGACCCACCTCCTAGAGAAATGGAAATAAGAACAAAAATAAACAAATGGGACCTAATGAAACTTAAAATCTTTTGCACAGCAAAGGAAACCATAAACAAGACCTAAAGACAACCCTCAGGATGGGAGAAAATATTTGCAAACAAAGCAACTGACAAAGGATTAATCTCCAAAATGTACAAGCAGCTCATGCAGCTCAATAACAAAAATACAAACAACCCAATCCAAAAATGGGCAGAAGACCTAAATAAACATTTCTCCAAAGAAGATATACAGGTTGCCTACAAACACATGAAAGAATGCTCAACATCACTAATCATTAGAGAAATGCAAATCAAAACTACAATGAGATATCATCTCACACCGGTCAGAATGGCCATCATGAAAAATTCTAGAAACAATAAGTGCTGGAGAGGGTGTGGAGAAAAGGGAACACTCTTGCACTGTTGGTGGGAATGTAAATCTATACAGCCACTATGGAGAACAGTATGGAGGTTCCTTAAAAAACTAAAACTAGAACTACCATATGACCCAGCAATCCCACTACTGGGCATATACCCTGAGAAAACCATAATTCAAAAAGAGTTATGTACCAAAATGTTCATTGCAGCTCTATTTACAATAGCCAGGACACAGAAGCAACCTAAGTGTCCATCAACAAATGAATGGATAAAGAAGATGTGGCACATATATACAATGGAATATTACTCAGCCATAAAAAGAAACGAAATTGAGTTATTTGTAGTGATGTGGATAGAACTAGGGTCTGTCATACAGAGTGAAGTAAGTCAGAAAGAGAAAAACAAATACCGTATGCTAACACATATATATGGAATCTAAGAAAGAATAAAAAGAAAAGGTCATGAAGAACCTAGGGGCAAGACGGGAATAAAGACACAGCCCTACTAGAGAATGGACTTGAGGATATGGGGAGGGGGAAAGGTAAGCTATGACAAAGTGAGAGAGTGGCGTGGACATATATACACTACCAAATGTAAAATAGATACCTAGTGGGAAGCAGCCGCATAGCACAGGGAGATCAGCTAGGTGCTTTGTGACCACCTAGAGGGGTAGGATAGAGAGAGTGGGAGGGAGGGAGACACAAGAGGGAAGAGATATGGGAACATATGTATATGTATAACTGATTCACTTTGTTATAAAGCAGAAACTAACACACCATTGTAAAGCAATTATTCTCCAATAAAGATGTTAAAAAAAAAGACAACTGTCAGAATGAGAGAAATTATTTGCAAATCATATATCTGATAAGGGGATTGTATCTAGAATATAGAAAGGATTCCTATGATTCAATACTGAAAGGACAAGTAACCCAGTTAAAAAATGGGCAAAGGATATGAACAGACATTTCTCTCAAGAAGATATACAAATGGTCAATAGGTTCATGAAAAGATGTTCAATATCATTTTTAATCAGAGAAGTGCAAATCAAAGCCACAATGAGATACCATATTTCCATCTACTAGGGTGGCTATAATCAAAAAGTCAGATAACAAGTGTTGATGAGAATGTGAAGAAATTGGAATCCTTATACACTCCTGGTGGGAATGTAAAACGGTACAGCCACTTTGCAAAGCAGTGTGGCAGTTCCTCAAAAAGTCACACATGGAGTTACTACATGGCCCAAGAATTCAAATTCCAGGTATATATTCAAAAGATATGAAAACATATACATACAAAGACATGTACATTAATTTTCATAGCAGCATTATTCATAATAGCCAAAGGGTAGAAACAACCCAAATGTCCATCAACTAATGAATGGATAAACAAAATGTGGTATATCCATGAAATGGAATATTATTTGGCTAAAAATAGGTATGAAGTGTGTATACATGCTATAACATACATGAACCAGATGCTAAGAGAAAGAAGTCAAACACAAAATACCATGTATTTTGAGATGCCATTTACATAAATTATTCAGGATAGGCAAATCTACAGAGACAGAAAGTAAACTAGTGGTTGCCTAGGACTGGGGGTGGGAGTCTGGCTGGCTGGGAATAACTAAAGTGTACAGGGTTTCTTTGGGGAGTGACAGAATGTTGTAAAACTAATTGTGTTAATGGTTGCACAACTCTTTGAATAGACTAAAAACCATTGAGTTATACACTCTAAATTTGTGAATTATATGGTATGTGAATTATATTTAAATACAGCTGTGGCCAAGGAAAGCATTATTCCTGAGGCAACAATCACACACTTTTAAGTATCCAGCCCTTTCAACATGGGTTTTCCAGTTATACCTGTGCAAAATAAGGAAACATTTCTGAAGAGAACTTTATTTGTTCTGGATGAAGAAACATCCAATATACTTCGAAAATACAGATTCATTTAAGCTTTGGTATGTCACAATGCTTACTAGCATTGTGAAGTTATAGTTGAAAAGGTCAAGGGATGTGAAATAGGAGAACAAATTCTTTAGACTTTTTTCTTTTTTAACAGGTGCACCATATCCAGAGAAACAGTTGGTGTAACCCCTATATCCATCTTTTTTGTTGATATCTCAGTAGAAAAGACTATTTTCAGAAAGTATTGTCTTGCCAACGAGTTATACGTTTACAACCTGTCATTCTTGCCCAGCTACAAAAATAATTTTAGGGCATCGCACCAGAATCCTGAAGAGCTGGCGCAAGAGCCAATTCTGTTTGCCTCTTGTCTCTCTTTTGCCTCTGAGCCTTTCTACTTAATAAATCTGAAAAATGTATTAGTCACAGTGGTTTTGGATTCTGCTTTCCTAAAGCTCTCTTCTAAGTGAGTTGTTGCGCTTCTGAATTAAAATTTCCCCTCTCTTTGCCATCTTTCACCCTGTGCTTTTCCTTTCCTAAAATGTCAAAGTATCAAGCAGATGGAATTACATTTGGAACATGGGTTTAGTAGGGAATGACTCCATGCTTTCAGCAGATCTGTAATTGTAGTATTTTTACTTATTTATTTTTTGGCCTCGCTGTGGCATGTGGGGATTTTAGTTCCCTGACCAGGGATCGAAACCATGCCCCCTGCAGTGGAAACATGGAGTCTTAACCACTGGACCGCCAGGAAAGTCCCCTGTAGTAGTAGTATTTTAAAAAACAATAGACTATTAATAAAGGACTCACTGAATCCGGTTCTCTGTCTCAAGTAACTATTGTGTTAAAATATTTAATACTGTAAAATAAAATCAGCACTGGCCCTTTGCTAAGGTACCTAGGAAGTTATCGTAGGCCAGATTTTTGTCTAGTAATTCTTCAGAAGAAAGAGTTTTAGGTACATTTGGATATACTTCAAAACTTTTTTTTTTTTTTTTTTTGGTGCATCTGGGCTAAAGAAGTTAAAACACTTCTTCAAACCTCATTTGAGCAGAAGGTTAGAATAGCTTCCTTTTTGCCAGGGTCTTGTGCCCATGGAGCATCAGGCAAAGACATTTTGTTCTGCCCTTTAAAAGGATAGGCATTATGTTTCATTTAACTAGAAGTGTACAAAGATGCATTTCTGTGATTGGGAGTACATTCTTTTCCTTACTGGATTTCAGACCTACATGACTACAATTATGTCTTATTGCATTGCTGACTATGGCTAGGGAAAATGTGAGGATGAATAGTGCCAGAACAACTGACCAGGAACTAGGAGTCCTTCTGGCTTCTAACACTGGCTCTGTCACTAACTCTGCCTTTGGGTAATATTTCCATCATCCAACAGATATTTATAAGCACATAGTGTGAATGCGCAAAGTACGGTCTAGATGTCTAAACTCATAGGATTTCAGTTTCCTCATCTGTAAAATGAAACATGATTTTTAAGCTGTAAAGTAGATTATTCTCCTATGACCCAGAGAGCAGAGGTTAACACATTTGACCTTTGTTCTAGAGAAATCAGAAATTTTACCCATATTTGTACACCATGATTTCTCACTCATAGGGAAGCACCCTCTATTCTAAGTGATGTTAATAAAGTCTTGTACATGCCTTAAACTAAATTTTGAAAGTCACTTTAAGTGAAAATTGTGTGTGTGCATACAACCTGACAGGAAAGTCAGCAGTGGAAATGTGACATTGGGCAACTTATGGTATGGTGTCACAATTTTAAATGACTTGAGATTCTCTCCAGTCTGAACAGGGAGGAATGACAAGATATTTTGTTAGTCTTAAAAAACTGCTGGATTCTAGTCCACTTGCTCCTTTATTCTTCTCCCCCTTTTCAAGAAAAAAAAAAAATGACCAAATGCAATGAGGACCAGTGTAGCTGTAGCCCAGTAGGGGCTAGCAAGTGTTCTTAGTCGCAGTCACATTATGGGATACGGGCCACTTTATAAACTGCCCTTTGGTCCTTCAGCCCTGCTCACAATCAATCTGCTTCCTCATGATGGGGGATGGGGAGGAGGACACTGAAGCCTGGGCTCTGTATTTGTTTTTTATTTTTTTATTTTTTATTTGCGGTACACGGGCCTCTTACTATTGTGGCCTCTCCCGCTGCGGAACACAGGCTCCAGACGCACAGGCTCAGCGACCATGGCTCACGGGTCCAGCCGCTCCGCGACATGTGGGATCTTCCCGGGCCGGGGCACGAACCCGCGTCCCCTGCATCGGCAGGCGGACTCTCAACCACTGCGCCACCAGGGAAGACCTGGGCTCTGTATTTTTAAGTGTACCCTCCTTTTCCTGCCATGCCCCTCCCAATTTGAAGAGTTAAGTGGTGAAAAGAACAACTCCACTCAGATCTGGATCCTTTCCTTTTAGACTGGGCTTTTGGTACTGGGATTCCAGAATTCTCTGTTAACAGGGCCTCCACACTGCAGGTGTATGGACCCTGCCTGAAGGGTGGTCAGGCTAGGCAAGGACCCAGAATAAACCTTTGCATGTGCATCAGGGATGAGAGGAGAGGGGAGAATTGGGCTCCAGGCCATGTAAATATTGGGGCTGGGCCTGAGAGTAGATATTAACTACTCTTTCTAAGACATCCTCCTATGTGTACGTTTCCATGGTCACTCCCTCTTTTCTGCAAGGAGCACACATTTTCAGAGCAATTTAACTCTAAACCCTGGGCAGAATGGTAAACTTGGTTAAGATCTCCCTTTGAGGGAGGAGAGATTGGTGCAAAAATCAGTATAACTGTAACATTTTGGTAGGGGAGAGAGAAAATAGCAAGTAGAAGGAGAAAAAAGGATTTGGGAGGGTACTGGAAATACTTCTTGTCCTTGGGGGAATTCATATGGGTAATCACTTTGATATAAATCATTCTGGGTATTTTTCTCTTGGTGTGTTACAATTTTCAATAAAGAAATATATTTTAAAGCTTTAGATTAAAAAGATCCTTCGGTTTCCTCTGCCCCTCCTTTATGCATCTCTCAGTCGTGTTGGTGATTCCTTCCCAACACCCCATCACCCTGTATTCCCACACGTTTATCACTGGCTGCTCTTAAATCTCTACCAAACAGGTTACCTCACCTGGACCAAGCTCACTCCTTTGATTTCTCATCCCTCCCTACCCCAAATCAACATGGCTAGGTCTCCATTTGTTCCAGGAAGTACTGTGCTGTTGTAAGCAGCTTAATTAATTAATTAAATGTATCTTTAATGATCCATTTACTAATTAACGTGTTCTTTTTTTTCTTTTTTTTTGCGGTACGCGGGCCTCTCACTGTTGTGGCCTCTCCCACCGCGGAGCACAGGCTCCGGACGCGCAGGCTCAGCGGCCATAGCTCACGGGCCCAGCCGCTCCACGGCATGTGGGATCCTCCCGGACCGGGGCACGAACCCGTGTCCCCTGCATCGGCAGGCGGACTCTCAATCACTGCGCCACCAGGGAAGCCCTCAGAAGGCATTTATAAGGAAAATAACATCCACAGGGAAAGGAAAACTCAGAACTTCTTGTGTTTTAGGAAGTAGAATCATCTGGTGAGGAATGTTCCCTGAGTACCTGTGTTTGCTTGGATTTTTCTCATTCTGGTTACAGTTTGCATTACTTCTGTTACCATCACCCCTGGGCCACTCTCTTCTTATGTGCATACAATCTCTTGTCTTTAGGCAAACTTATTTTTAACACTTTTTTTTTTTCCTTTCTAAATACTAAAGTAGAATAAAAGGATTACAAGAAACGTAAAAATCTTGCTTGCCAAGCACCATCCGTTCTGCTAAAGCGCAATTGTTGAAATCTTAGGAAACCTTGAGTTCTCAATAATCATGTAGGGAAACAATTATTTCAAAGAGGAAAAGGTAGGAGGGGTGCAAGAAGGATTCAGAGTCAAAACAACAAAGTTATTTTAAGGAGCAACACTAATGATCCTCGGCTGGAATTTCAGGTAGGCTTCCCGCGCAGTTTTTGGCTGACAGGCCCGATGCCCTTCAAACCACCCCGTATTACAGCTTTCACTTGTAGGTAAAGCTGTTCCTGAAGGGCACCATTGGCAGACAGAAGTAACCATTGGATCATGCTTTCAGATTGGGGAGACTCAGGCAGGAGCGCCACCCACAGGAAGTTGGAATAAATGCATTACTCAGGGAAAGAGGAAGCAACGTGGAAGAAAAATCCATCTCCAGGCCAGAAGCAATGGCCAAGGTCATAACTGGGAGAGTAGGGTAAAATATGGGGTGGAAAGGCAAAGTCAGATTGTAAATGGAAGAGTAACAAACTTAATCAGTAATAGAGAGGTCAGAAACTAGTTGGAACACAGTGTATAAATTAGGGCAATTGGTTCTGGACCAAAAACTTTGAATAGTGATTAGAAGCCAGCTGTCATCTAATGTCTTGGGTGCAGAGTTTATGGATTGAAGAGCTCATGACTTCAAAAAAAAAAGGAAGAAAACATGGTCTCTGTTTTATGTAGCTCATTTCTCTTAATTAACTTCACTGTTTAACTATGACTTGAAGCTGTAATTATCACTCTCAATAAAGTAAGATATAAAGGATTTATAGGATTTGACTATGGTTCCCAGCTAAATAAACATAATTGGGCCTTGATTTTTTCGAACCTAAACCAACACGATATGTTAAATGCTGGCTTCTCAGGAAAACTGTCTTAAATAGTTTTTTCTTGACCCAACAAAACGTTTAATTACTTTTTTTCTGTTAGTATCCAAAGACCTACATAAAAATTACATTAGCCTAAGAAAGCTATTGATTAAGATTGATTAGCATGTGGAGGAACAAATTCGTTATGTAATCATGTATATTGGTCAATAAATTATATAGGCCTATAATAGAAAGTGTGCAAGTATTTCATAAAAATAATATCATTCTTTACTCTTGAATAATTATGCAGGCCAAACTTTCAGAAATCAGTAGAAGCGTTAATTCTATTTTAAAATTACTTAGCATATTTTTAGTTTGTTTTAACTTAAAAATTAGATTTCCTCCTTTGTATTAATAATTATTTGGGAACATTGAGTGACTTAGTTTAATCAGAATTATTGGCAAAAGACATCTTTTTTAAAATTAATTTTTATTAGAGTATAGTTGCTTTACAATGTTGTGTTAGTTTCTACTGTACAGCAAAATGAATCAGCTATACGTATACATATATCCCCCCTTTTTGGATTTCCTTCCCATTTAGGTCACCACAGTGCATTAAATAGAGTTCCCTGTGCTATACAGTATGCTCTCATTTGTTGTCTGTTTTATACATAGCATCAATAGTGTATATGTGTCAATCTCAATCTCCCAGTTCCTCCTGCCCACTTCCCCCCTTGGTATCCATACCTTTGTTCTCTACGTCTGTGTCTCTATTTCTGCTTTGCAAATAAGATCATCTATACCATTTTTCTAGATTCCACATATATGCATTAATATATGATATTTTGTTTTTCTCTTTCTTACTTCACTCTGTATGACACTTTCTAGGTCTATCCATGTCTCTACAAGTAACCCAACTTCAGTCCTTTTTATGGCTGAGTAATATTCCATTGTATATATGTGCCACATCTTCTTTATCCATTCCTCTGTTGATGGACATTTAGGTTGCTTCCATGTCCTGGCTATTGAAAATTGTGTGGCAATGAACATTGGGGTACATGTGTCTTTTTGAATTATGGTTTTCTCAGGGTATATGCCCAGTAGTGGGATTGCTGGGTCATATGGTGGTTCTATTTTTAGCTTTCTAAGGAACCTCCATACTGTTCTCCATAGTGGCTGTATAGATTTACATTCTCACCAACAGTGCATGAGGGTTCCCTTTTCTCCACACCCTCTCCAGCATTTATTTTTTCTAGGTTTTTTGAAGATGGCCATTCTGACTGGTGTGAGGTGATACCTCATTGTAGTTTTGATTTGCATTTCTCTAATGATTAGTGATGTTGAACATCTTTTCATGTGTTTGCTGGCAATCTGTATGTCTTCTTTGGAGATATGTCTGCTTAGGTCTTCTGACCATTTTTGGATTGGGTTTTTTGTTTTTTTGCTATTGAGCTGCATGAGCTGCTTGTATATTTTGGAGATTAATCCTTTGTCAGTTGCTTTGCTTGCAAATATTTTCTCCCATCCTGAGGGTTGTCTTTTCATCTTTTTTTATGGTTTCCTGTGTTGTGCAAAAGTTTTTAAGTTTCATTAGGTCCCATTTGTTTATTTTTGTTTTTACTTTCATTACTCTAGGAGGTGGGTCAAAAAAGATCTTGCTGTGATTTATGTCATAGAGTGTTCTTCCTATGTTTTCCTCTAAGAGTTTTATAGTGTCTGGCCTTACATTTAGGTCTTTAATCCATTTTGAATCTATTTTTGTGTATGGTGTTAGGGAGTGTTCTAATTTCATTCTTTTACATGTAGCTGTCCAGTTTTCCCAGCACAACTTATTCAAGAGGCTGTCTTTTCTTCATTGTGTATTTTTTTAGCCTCCTTTGTCAGAGATTAGGTGACCATAGGTGCATGGGTTTATCTCTGGGCTTTCTATCCTGTTCCACTGGTCTATATTTCTGTTTTTCTGCCAGTACCATACTATCTTGTTTACTATAGCTTTGTAGAGTCACATGTTCTTGATAGCTGCCATTGCAGTAATACTTTAAGGCAAATAACTAGATTTTTAATTAAAGTAAGGGACAATATTCTTAAACTACATTTTTTTAAAAATTTAGGAATTTATACTACATGTACACTCTTTCTGGAATATGTAATCTACTGGGAAACATTATGAAAGAACACAAAGTAAAAACAGTGTTCTGCTCCCTGGAGTGGTTACCATGAAAGGCTCTCAGAGTACTTTGCAATCAATTTTTATTATCAGCCCCTTTACAAAATCCCTCAAAATCCAGTAACTGACTCATAAACTAAATAGTAAATGGAAAGGGAAAAAATTAGAAGCATAGTGCATTACACATGGTATCGTAAACAGTCGCCTAAGTTATCATTATTAATGCATTTGGTTATTGATAGGTATGCATATAGAGCTACACTTATTGTGATAAAACTTTATCACAGACTCACTCACAGCCATTTCAGTTGTGTTGTTGCCATCACCTCATCTGTCTCAATGTTCTATAATGCAAATCAGAGATACTAACGCTAATGTGTCCTGGAAGCAAACAAGTTTTAAAGAAATTTGAAATTCTGAGAATAGCAACAATTTTGAAAAAGAAAATGTGGGCATTATATATGACAGTAGATATTCTGAATGGACATGGAAAAGGAGAAGTCTGAGGAGAAAGGTAAAAGGACTGAGAAATAAAAGTGTTAATGAGGTCCAGATAGAAAAGGTGGCAGCTGGGGATCTTTTAACACGGTCACACAATAACACATTCGTGTTATGTTCATTAAAATAACTTCACATTTAATGTGCGTATTGCTGAAACACTATAGTTGCTAGAAATATTCACTCTTGGTTATTGAAATTAATATTTTTGTGTGCCTTTAGCTAAAGTTAACCACATCATTTTGGCAAGTGGTAACAGTATCTATTTATATAAGCTTTTCATTTTTTTCATAAATACATTCTAAGATATTAATATATTTTGTGTTCAGATTATTTGGCTAGGGTTAGCTTTATCAGTCTGAATTTTCCTAAAAATAATATTCATCTGATCTGTTTTAACATTCAAAAATTAAATTGCTGTGTAGATGTCAGTATTGGGTGGGTAGTAGTGGTGGAGGGAGGGAGAAGGAAAGAGACAATTTTGAATAAGAGAGAAGATTGTAAATTCACATTTTTTGGACACACTAAGACAATATGATAGTCTTGCCAAGCGTGCTGGGATTTTTGGTCATAAAATAATTTAGTACAATATATGTTTTTTCTTAAGGCAAAACCCATTATAGGGGAGCAATTCTACTATTCCCCCCTCTTTTCAGAGACTTTCTTTAGGTTAAATCCAAACACTTAATAAACATTATGTTATGTTAGAGTATCACAGAATTTTGAAGCTAGATGTGATCTCACAGATCATCTAGTTCTCTTAGAGAAGACAAAATTATTTTCTGACTTCTTAAAATACAACATTCTTGCATTCTTTCTATTAAGTATGTCCTTCACACATAGAAGCAATTTTTCTCACCTATATCCCACTCTGTACATTGTAAATATTTTTATCATAACTCCTATAAATTTAAAATGTGTTTCCCAATTCTGCTTAGTTCGTTCATCTTCTTCTTTTCCTTTACTCAACCAACTACCAGTTCAGGCTATCTCTCATGCCTAAATTATAATATCCTTGAAGCTATAAAGGACCAGGTTTTATTTTTTGTTGCACTTTCAGGGCCTAGCACAGTGCCTGATCTGGTTATGTTAAATTATTGCCGAGTGATTAAGTTTATTGCTGTGATAAGTAAGCGTCAGTGGGAAAGATGGGACAAAACATCTTTTATTATAATTACTGTGATTAATTTATTTGTAGTCAGAGAATGTTTGATATCCTGGAGAATTAGAGCCAAGTTCAATGAGTGAATTTCCTCTTAATGGAATTGGCGTCCCTTCCTTTAATGCTTCTTCTAGAGCGATTAAAGAAGTCTAGTGATCTTTCTCCCTGTTTTGTATTGGCTTAGTTGTGACTGGAGTTGTATTATTACCATGGCTGCAAAAACACTTTAGTACCTGATGAGCCCTGACACTGTACTCAGAGGCTAGAAAGAAGATGTTGGTTTAAAATAGATTAAGCTTCTCCTCTGATGAATTCTATAGAGGTCAGTGTGTATTTTAGAGGTGCTAAATATACTACTCAGGGAAGCAGCTTGTTTCCACCTTGTCTCTGGAGTTTTAAAAGTGTCACTTTCTTTTTCCTCCAGAAATTTCATCTGAATTTTTTTTTTACCTTCACATCAGTGCTTCATTATTTGAGTTTATTAAGTAGTTGCAAGCTTTCATTAAAAACCAACCACATCACTGTATTTCTTATTTTGAGCAGGCAAAAGTTTGATCTGAAATGAAAATTTTCTGAATCTTATTTGAGGGTAAAAGTATGTGTTGAACTTGAAATCAGTTTGTCCTCTATACAGTTTCTTCCCCAAAGGTTTCTAGAATCCATCTCTCCTAGGTGTAATGTGTGAGACGGAGGATAGAGATTATCAGATGAAAGAACGTGGATGGCCTTGTCAGCTATGTTTAAAAAAAAAAAAAAGGAAAGAAAATTTACTCTTGAGGACAATGGGAAACCCGTGGAGGTTTTCAGAGGAGTGTGCTGAAATCAGATCAGTGTTTTTAAATAAACACTTCGACTCCGTTGTGAAGAGTGGAATGGAAAGGGTGCCTATGGGATCTAAGGAAACCAGAAAAGGGGCTATCTTTGGAGTCTAGATGTCAGTCTCTGGCTTAGGCAAGAAAGCAAAGGCAATGAGATTGGACAGAAATTGAAGCCTTCAAGTGATGTATTTGGGAGACTGAAATAACAGGTCATATATTTCAAGGGTAAAGGAGAGGCAAGGATCACAGCTGTCTTCCAGGTTTCTTCCATGAACCACAGAGAGGAGAAAGAAAGATGTATACTGAAGGAGGGAACACATGGGGAGCAGCAAGTTTAGGAAGCATGGGAAGAGAAAAAAATTCAATTTTATACATGTTATCATCTGGTGATGTATTGTAGGCAGTTGGTTATTTGGGCTGGGGCTCAGGAGAGTGACCGGGCTAGTTGTATAAACCTCGGAACTGTACGCATGTAGGTTATAAGTTATGGATGTGGATTTAGTCTCAAAGTCAGAGAGTATAGAAGCAGAAACAGGCCTGAGAGAACCCTGAGACTCTACAGTTTTTAAAAGTTAGTTAAGGGGAAGAGGAGCCAACAAAGGAGACAGAAAAAAACCCAGCTAATGGAAAACCAACCAACCAGTCAACCAACCAACTAGGCTTAGGGCAAAGTAATGTGATGGAAGCTATGGGAGAGTTTTGAAGAGAAGGGAGTGGTCACAGATGCAAATGCCCCTGAGAGTCAAGTACTATGAGGACAGAAAAAATGCGTAGGAGATCATATTGGTGAAGATAGTTTCATGGAACAGTGTGTAACACTAGATTGGAATGTGCTGGGCCGAAAGTGGAAGGTAAGAAAATGGGGATAGGGATTGTTGCTAACTCTTTCAAGAAGCCTTTCTGTGAAAGATGAGAGAGCCTATAGCTGAAGCAGGCTGTGGGGTTGATGGGGGGTTGTTTTGGGGTTCATTTGCTTGTTTTAAAAATGGGAAAGGAAGTACGAGAGAGAGAGAGAGAGAGAGAGAGAGAGAGAGAGAGAGAGGAAGGGAAAGAGAGAGGAAGAGAGATAGTGATACAGTAGTGAGAAGGGATAATGAAAGTAAGAAATCCCGAGAAGGCAGAGGAGAGAACCAGTGTAGAATGAAGGTCTAAGAGCACATGAATATCTTCCTTTGAAACAAAAGGGAAGAAGTAAAGGATTGATATGTGAGTTAGCTTGTATATTTGACTACAGGATATCTAATCTGAAGACCTTTTCTTCCCTTGTGATGTAGGAGTTAAGATTGTCCGCTTTGAGACCGGAGGATATAGGAGCAAAGAGAGAAGAGAGAGTAGGAAAAGTCATTGTAGGAAATAAGAGAGAATTGAAGGGAAAAAACATAGGAAAGATCGGGGGCAGTGCTGAGCAGCCATTTGAAACTGGCAGCTCTGCATTGATTGTGGTGACGGTCTATTCACGGGTGATATCTTTTGAGAGTGTTTGGTCACTCAAGGGAAGTGGTGTTTCAGGGTAGAGCCTGATTTCCATATAGGCAAGGAGGGTGAGGGAATTTTCAGTGAAATTGTTAGGAAAATCTTATAGAGTCACTGAGAGCCCAAGTTTTTTTCTGTTCCAAGGAGATGGTTGAGGCTACCATATCCATCATCTATCCCACAGCACCGTAACTTTCAAACTTTTATTAGCTTCTGACACCTGTCATCTCCACTCCTGGGAGCAGTTCCCTCTTACACTTGTCTTTCTGTCTTCTGGATCCTTCCTTTTACACTGTCAGATATAGGCAAGGAGAGAACTCTGGAGTTATGACACACGAACCCATCATGTCTCCATGACCGAGAAGCTGTGGAACCAGAACTCCAGGACCTTTAATAAATAAGACGGTGTGGAAGTCCAGTGATCTCATCACAACAAATATCTTAAATTCAGTGTCGTCATTATTATAAAGCACAAAAGAGCTCTCTTCAGCTGATGATTAAGCAATAGTCCTCATCTGTAATCCACAGAAACTTTACAAGCAATTGGGTAACATCAGACACAAATCTCTTATCTTTTTAGCATGAGCATATGTTTTTCTTTCTTACAATATGGTAATGTATTAAGTCCATTTTAATAGAGCTTCAAGTTCTTAGCGTGTTTAGCATCTTATTAACATAATAAGCAGGGCATTCCCCTTCTTAGCACGTCAAAATATCAAAAGTATGTTTTCTATTCACTTTCCCAGATTTCATGGTATATTCCTAGATATTTGGACATAGAAAAGCATAGACTTTAATTTGAAATTCTTTCATATACTTTCACCAAGTAAGTATAATACCAGAGCCTTTTTATTTCAAAGAGATAATGATGTTTAGATTTTGCTTACAGTCCTATGATTTTTATTTTGATATTGTGTCAGTTTTTTAAACTCAGTAAACTAAGCTAAATATGGTATATATTTTGTTACTCTTACATAGCACATGTTTCTTTTATCTTTTAGAGTTTTGTTGTGAATATACATAATCCTTGCTGGTCCTCTTGCAAAAAAATGGAATATCTGGGATTGGGTGCTAAATTCAGATTTCAATCTTTAAAAATCCTCAACTTTATGTAAGAATTCATGTTATCCAAAATAAAGTATTTCCCGATCATAACAAAGACTTTGCATTAGGAAATAGAGACCTGCTGAAGCTTGTTAATTTCTTTCACGCATTTTTTTAAAACATCTTTATTAGAGTATAATTGCTTTACAATGGTGTGTCAGTTTCTGCTTTATAACAAAGTGAATCAGTTATATATATACATATGTCCCCATATCTCTTCCCTCTTGCATCTCCCTCCCTCCCACCCTCCCTATCCCACCCCTCTAGGTGGTCACAAAGCACCGAGCTGATCTCTCTGTGCTATGTCACGCAATTTCTTTCATGCAATTTCTCAGGCACAGGTTTGAAACTGCTTTTGAACTTAAATTGAAAGTTAAGCAAAATACAATTGAATTAGGCCTACTATCATGCAAGCCTTTCTGTGGGAACCAAGCCTATGTTTACACATTTTCATTTTTTCTTTCACTATTCATAGAAAAACTAATTTGTTGAAAATCATCCTCAGTGTTTTGAGTTGGAACACATTACTAGATTCATTGACTGAAAATACTTTCATGATTGTTTAAATTTAGATGTTTCAGAGATTACTTCATCAAAGAGCTGTTGATTTAATGAGGTTTCCATTGAAAATGCATAGTCACAATGGATAATAGATAATAGAATGATATACAGGCAAACAATAACCTCACATTTTACTAACATATAGGTCTTTGTAATCAAACTGCCATAGTTTAATGAACCCAAAGATTCCCTAGATGCTTTACAGTTTCTTGAAAGCGATGAGATTGTGATGGAGGAGGACTTCAAAGCTAATATAATAAATATAAGCACTCTGGAGGCTTTAAGAGTAAGACACGTTTTGTTCAGTAGTACGTGATCATCACTCACAGTCATTTTCATTTTACCCTCTCTTCTTCCACGATTACTATCTCTGCGAGCGATTCATCCAAGCACTCAAAACCTTCCTACCAGTTTTCCTCCTTAGTCAGCTTCCTTTCCTCTGCTCTCCTTACTGGATCCCTCACAGCTGTCGGATCGATGTGCAGCTCTTCCCTACACAATCTTCCTTGCCTCCATGTCTCGGAATATGCCATCACCTTTTGCTCCTTTATTTGCACTGACCTGTATTCCCTCTCACAATTGGACTTATTTTTCTAATAAACACAAAAAAACCAACTTTCATAGTTAATTCCATGTGGCCCTTCAAACCTCTATTCACCTCTGCTTTCTCTTTCTGGGAAATCAGGAGTAATTTGTTGTGTGGCTATTTTTATCTTTAGGACTTTGGCCAATCCCCTAAAATTCATTCTGTCTCTATATTATGGATAACGCTAATGCTACTTTCCTGGTGGATTTGAGGTCATGATTAAACAAGATAATGAATGTAAAGTATGTATTTAGAACAGGGCTGGCACATGGTAAAGTTTTAATAAATATTATCATACTGAAACAAATATATATTTTCCATACATAGTAAGTGGCTAGAACTTTTCTAAGCCTTTCCTTATGCTCAGTTCATCCAGAATAATGCCTCTTTCAGGAGGCATTTATAGAACTCTCTGGATAATTGAGAATACTGAGACCTGTGTCCCTTATCAATTAGAATGTCTTAAGTCACATGGATTTCTTCTCATCCTTGGGCTGTTTGAATTGTCAAGTCTTTTTAGACATGAAAATCTTTTTAGATTAGATGATATCAAAGTGTTGGTGGTTGTTAATTTTAGCATAAGTACTAGTTAAAGATGTAATTCTTTGTTGACACTTAGGACAGTGCCTGGTATGCAGGGTGCACTCAATAAATGGTATTATTATTATTAATGTTGTTGTTGTTATGTGTCCAGGGTTTCTCTCTCCTTTCTTTCTGTTCTCCTAAATTAAATGATTACATTGCATTTAAAAATAATGTCCAAAGTGCCTTTTAAAACATTTCAGAATATATTAATTAAAAGACAAGTCAGTAATATCCTAGAGATTATTGTTTACATCACTTAAACTTTGTACATTCATGACATCCTAATTTTGAGATGACTTTTTAAACTAAGAAAGCTAACTCAAGGTGAAGTATCTTACCAGATGTTTTCATTAAAAAATGTTTTTGCACTTCTGTGAAAATCTTCAGAATCAATTCAATAAGTACTTAGAGAGCAACTACCTCAGGCTCAAGTGTTGTATTATGTGTTAATTCCTAAGGACCATTTGTAGAACGTTAAAATCCAAAAATGGATTCTGAAAAGTTTTGCCAGCTGCCGGGTTGGATTACTTTAAATCCATGTTTTAAAAATGCAAAACTGTTCTAAAGGAAAAGTCTTTAGTAAAAACCTTTACTGTCTAAGTTTCCACAGATATTGTACCCTTTGAAAAAGACAGCTTCAACAAGCCAAGGTCTTTCATTGTGTGCTTACTGAAACTTAAAAAGTAAAAAGAAAAAAAAATTAAAAACAAGCACTTGGAAAACAAACAAACAAACAAACAAACAAACAAAAAAAACCCAAGCACTTGGGGCCAAAAAAGGTCTTCAAAGACATTTCGTTGAGTTTCTTTCCTTTAGGAAATTCACAAATTCTTCCTTGTAACCAAAATTTTTGAAATAACACAATCATTAATGTATTTTGTTATCGGATTTGTTCACAAGACCATTTCCAGAAACTTGTTTTGAGATACTCTCCCTGCAAAAGTGGATCTTCAGTTACTTGAGAACTAACCATGAAATTTTTGTCCTTCACAGCACTGTTTTAGAACAAGATTAGGAGCGTTGATCTATAGTATTTTGTCTACATATTCTTTTAAATTTTGGATTGCAATTTGCATCTCTCCCGTGGCTGCATGTTTCGCCGAAGTCCGGTCAGTTGATGGTGTCAGACCTGAACTTGGACTGGGTAATTTGAGACGGCGTTCCTAGGAGTTAGAAGGAAGCCTGAAACGCTAGCAAGACACGGGGGTGGGATTAACGTCCACAGCTCCGCACCGGTTCCCAACTGATTGGAAGGGACGAAGTGGGTGGAACCTTCTGACCCTGCCCCCGCCACCCCCCCACCCCCGCCTCCGTTGCTGGGGACGCTCCGACCAAGGCAACCGCAATGGATCAGGAAGAGGGGTGGACCACCGTGGACAATATAGTCACTCAGTTCAACACCTATGAAGATTTCCTGGATTCGCAGATTACTACACTGGACTTGTACTACCTGGAGGTAAGGGCGGCAGCCCCAAAGGGTGGCCACAGCTTCGCGTTCCTCGGTGCCTCCCGAGCCCCCGCGTCGTGGGGTGTTCGCCGCCTGGCGGTGGACCGCGGGAACGGCCGACTCCGCAGTTTCCCGACTGCTGTACGGCGGGGCCTGGGTCCGTACAGAATTCGGGGCCCTGGCGTCCGTGACCGGCACAGAACCGCGCACGCACGCGCGCGCACGTACACTCGCTGCGGGGCCTGGAATGTCTGTACGGCGGCCTCCGTCGCCCAGCTCCTGGCCCGTCCCCTTTCCAAAGTCCTGCTCCTTTGAGGAACGGGGCTGGATTCCGAGGCCCACTGAGACCCTTCCGGGGTCTGCAATTCAGGTCTGACACTGTTTCTCTCTCCTTTGCCAGTTTGTACTAAAGAACAGAAGACAGTATCCTCCCAGGTGTATCTAGTATATACTAGGCATTTGGTTCCATGAACTTCCACCCCAAGCTAGTTGACTCAGAAAGCCCTTTAATTACGGATACACGTTACAGCTCCCTGGCATTGCAGGCATGAGCTGATTCATTTTTATCGAGTTGATTGTTCACAACTATAGTTGATAGTTAAAAAAAAAAAAAATCCTGCAACACAGCAAAATCGGACGTAATTGGGATTGGCTACTGTCTTCCTCTCAGCAGCCATCCTCCGACCTGCCTCTTAAAGGTGTGAGGATGGGCAGGAAGCTGATAGGGGGCGGGGGGGGGGGGCGGCGCGGAGGGATGGAGTTCTTGTGCTCTTTGGGGAGAACCAAGTTGAGCGGGGAAAATAATAGACTACGGGTCCTGGGAAGCAGGAGGTGGACAGTGGTCCCTAGAGCCATGGCGTATTCCCAGACTAGGCCGACTAAATGGGCACTGACTTGGATTCTCCTGCCCTGGACCCATGCCACAGAGCCGCCAATTGCCCCTCTCTATTTAGGCCAGAAAGAACAAGGGCCTCTGTTTGGGGTCACACCATACCTGAGTCTGAGAAGGATTTGTATCCTGCAGCCAATCCCCAAACTCCTTATGCGCAACAACGTGATTCAGCCGTTTAGGGGACTGAACTTTTTGGACTTCAGTGATCGTGTTCAAAGTGAGATTTTACTTCAGTGTAGATTCCAAGGTCTGAAAAGTGCTTATCCTGCAAAACACATTCATGTTCTAGATAGGACATAATTTTAAGGAGCTAGAATCATCTAATTTTAGTCCTATCTCTGCTAAGAACAAGTTGTGTGACCTTGGACGGATAATTTGATCCTTCTGGAATTAACTGTTAAAAAAAGCCAGGTGGTATTTCCAACATATCTTCTGATTTCAAAAACAAGCTTTTGAATATTTTATACAGATAACATGTTTAAAATCATGAAGGTTCCGTTTTATGCCTTGCACGGAAGTCACTGCAATGAAGGGGAAATAGTAGTGGTGCCAAACAATGTTTGCATCTAAGGTTTTGAATATCTAAATAAACAAGAATGAAATATAGACAATAAATATCCCAATAGGCTATAATCATCTTTGTAGCACTTGTGGAAAATTGCCAAGCTTAAGCTTGATATCCTTAAGAAGGGTTTCAACTTTTTTAAAGGCAGAGGTTTTTTTTTTTCACGTGAATTAGAAACTAAGAGCATTAACGTTGATTAGGAGTGAGAAATTAATACTTTGTGTCATCAATCAGAATTTTAAAGTTCTGCAAAATGGGAAATGGTGACCATGTTTAGGCGAAAGGTAAAGAAATTTACTTTTAAATTTGGCACTGGTTAAGACAGTTGCTGTCAACCAGCCTCTTTCATTGGCCACCTTAGCGCTGGCATGATGGGCACAGGGAGGAAGATGGAGGCTACACATGGGCCCAGTAGGGTGGGCTTCCACTTGTCAAGGCTGATGTAGCTACTGGCTACCTCAGAATGTCCAACTTGGATGACAGGCATTCGACTGTCAGCAAGCAAGTCGAATGCCTCCGATATAGCACCATTTTTCAAGGGAACCAACTAGCCACTTGGTGGCAACTAAAAGCATTGGGCCCCTTCAACTTTGGAAGGGTCAGCAATTCAGTGTGATAGGAACAGCCACATTTGGTAGTAATGGGTTTGCTCTTCTGGCTGTAGTCATAACACTGCTCTGCTACCTAATGGAATATTTTTTTCTCTTGGCTTTATTGAGATCTCATTGACATATAGCACTGCCTAAGTTTAAGGTATAGAGCATAATGACTTAACTTACATATTTTGCAAAATGATTACCACAATAAGTTTAGTTAACATCTGTCATCTCATGTAGATGAAAGAGAAAAAAAAGAAAAAATGGTGTTTTCCTTGTGATGAGCACTTTTAGGATTTACTGTCTTGGCAACGTTCAGCTCTACCATCCAGCAATGGTAGCCATAGTCATCAGGTTGTGCATTACATCTCCAGGCCTAATTTATACCTGGAAGTTTGTACCTTTTGACCACGGGCATCCAATCCCTTCATCTGGTAACCACATATCTGATCTCTTTGAGTTTGTTTTTTTGTGTGTTTGTTTGTTTGTTTTTAGATTCCACATATAAGTGAGATACAGTATTTGTCTTTCTTAGTCTGACTTATTTCACTTTGCATAAGGTCCTCAAGGTCCATCCATGTCGTTGATGATGGCAGAATTTCCTTCTTTTTCATGGCTGAATAGTATTCAGTATGGCTGAATGGTACACCACTTTTCTTTATCCATTGATCTGTTGATGGACTCTTATGTTGTTGTTTCCATGTCTTGGCAGTTGTAAATAATGCTATAATGAACATGCGGGTGCAGATATCTCTTCAACATAGTGTTTCTGTTTCCTATGGATGTATTCCCAGAAGTGGAATTGCTGGCTTGTGTGGTAGTTCTATTTGTAATTTTTTGAGGAACTTCATATTGTTTTCCATAGTGGCTGCAAGCATTTCCTTTTCTCCATATCCTCACTAGCATTTGTTATCGCTTGTCTTTTTGATGATAGCCATTCTAACAGGCTGTGGTAGTATCTCATTGTGATTTTGATTTTCACCCTACTGATTAGTGATGTTGAGCACCTTGTCATGTACCTGTTGGCCATTTGAATATCTTCTTGGGACAATATGTCTATTCAGGTTCTTTGCCCATTTTTAAATTAGATTGTTTATTTTTCTGCTATTGAGTTATATGAGTTTTTCTTTTTTTATATTTTGGATTTTAACTCCTTATCAGATATATGATTTCCATTCCATATGTGGCCTTTTCATTTTGTTGATCATTTTGCTGTGCAGAAACTTTTTAGTTTGATGTAGTCCCACTTATTTACTTTTGATTTTGTTGCTTATGCTTTTGGCGTCAAATCCAAAAAATCATTGCCTAGACCCTTCAATGAGCTTTTTTCCTGTTTTCTTCTATGAGTTTTACGGTTTCAGGTTTTACATTTAAGTCTTTAATCCATTTCAAGTTAATTTTTGTGAGTCATGTAAGATTTGGGTCTAGTTTCGTTATTTTACATGTGACTATCAAATTTTCCTGGCACCACTTATGGAAAAGACTGTCTTTTCTCTATTGAATATTCTTGGTTCACTTGTCAAATGTTAGTTGACGATATGCATGGGTTTATTTCTGGGCTCTCAATTATGTTCCATTGGTCTATGTGTCTGTTTTATGCCATTACCATACTATTTTGATTACTATAATTTCCTAATATAGCTTGAAATCAGGAATTGTGATGCCTCCCAGTTTGTTGTTCTTTTCCAAGATTACTTTGACTGTTTGGGGTCTTTGGTAGTTCCATATAAATTTTAGGATTTTTTTTCTACTTCTGTAAAAAATTGTCATTAAAATCTTGATGGGAATTGCATAGCATCTATAAATGGGGTCTTATGGAATGACTATTTCATCCCCAGGCACAGGGTCCCATTTACCACTGTGTCAGACTAGGGACCTAGGCTACAACAGAGGAGCTGTGGGAATAAGGACCTGAGCATGTGGTTCACTTTTAATGATATATTCAGAAACATTCAGAGCTGCCAGCAGATAGGTCATTGGAATGGGTTGCTAAAAGCATAAATAAGTGCCAATTTGGAGATGATAGTTTCAGAGAATGGGTGCCGTCCACCGTGATACAGCATATACTTAGCATCCAAGATCTTTGCACTGAGCTTTGTTCCCTTTTTCTGGGAACTAAGAGGTTAAAGCATCTAACCTAAAGAATCTGGACTTTCTTTCCTCACTGGGGGCTCTGTGGGTTAATTGTCCTGGTACTAAATGGGGGAACATGCCATCAGGTGACTTGGTGAGAGTCAGTTGAATTAGAAGTTATAACTCTTGCCTGGAATCTTCAGGCTCCTTGTCTAGGAATCAGGAGGCAAGAAGAGAGTCACCATCTCGGCAAGCATAATTGAGCTTTACTGTCAGGAAAAGTTAGGACTTATAAAGTCAGTCATGAAGGAACGTGTTTGGAGTTCTGGTGACTCACTTGGATGCCTCTTGGTAATCTCTCTCTCAGTTGTGGTGGTAAATGTACAAGGGCAGCAACCCAGACTTGAAAAGGGCTTCAGAGCCCTCAGGAATGAGGGTCTGGCTCACACCACTTGATATGCTACCAAGACCAGCAGAGGTGTTAGTTGAGGGTGAGGAGAATCTAGACTAGGTGGCAGAGGTAGGAGATGGTATTTGTGTGGTTCTGAGTCAAGCTGCAGCAACAAGGGCTGAAGTTTACCCCAGTATCTTTCTTCTTCTTGCATACATCTGAGTAGTCTTCAAAAATATATATTTTTTAAATAAATTTTATTTATTTATTTATTTATGGCTGCGTTGGGTCTTCGTTGCTGCACACGGGCTTCCTCTAGTTGCGGAGGGCGGGGGCTTCTCATTGCCGTGGCTTCTCCTGTTGCAGAGCACGGGCTCCAGGGCACATGGGCTTCAGTATTATACTACATAAATATTTTCATTATATGTAAATATATATATTATTCTTCATTTATATTTTCCACACAAAAGGTAATATTTATATCTTTCTGTAACAAAAAAAATCGACATTAAATCTTGGAGGCCATTTAATGTCACTCTATATAGGTCTTCCTATTCTTTATAAGTTGCTACATTGAATCCACTGTTTACTTAGGTTGGTCCTTTGGAAGTTCATTTGCCTTATTGCAATATCTCAAACAACAGTGAAATGAGCGTCTTTTGTACATCCTCTTTGTGTGCAGTTGTAAATGAATCAAAAAGTAGAATTGATGGGTCATAATAAACATGGTCAAAGTGCCCTCCAGAGTAGTCATTGACTCTCCCACCAGCATGTATGAGACACCTTTTCTCTCAGACAGTCACCAGCACTTGATATTGTCGACCCTTTTATTTTTTGTCAAATCATATGTGAAAAAAAACTCGTTGTTTTAATTTTAATTTCTCTGATTATTAGTGAGGTTGACCATCTTTTAAATTTTTCCTGGCCATTTGCATTTCTTTTGCGAATTGCCTATTGCTCTTCCTTGATTCCACCGCCCCCCACCCCCAGCTTGTTTTTCAAACTTTCTTTCCTCTCTTCAGGCTCTTAGTGGATAACTTCATCTTCCAAATCAACAAAAAGAGTCAATCAGGCTGGAACCCTCTTCAGTTTTCTACCATGAAACTTATAAAACCACCTTAATTTCTGCCCATCCTCTCTTCCTTCCCACCTGTGTTAATGGTGTCTATCATGCATGGTGCCTATCTGAATATACTGAATCTGGCATTTGAACACCCATTATCATTATAATGTTTTGGGAATTTTCCCAACTCTGAGTCCCACCTCCCTAAGGTAGAGGCAGAAATTCATCTTCTCGGTTTTCCTTGCTGCTAGTTTATCCTTGTGTGACTTAGGCACTGCTAATCATATACACCTACATGAGACTGCTGTATAGGAAAAGAGTGACATGAGGAAGAAAGCACCATGTAGAATCCATTTTGTATTGAATGAGGTGGTTTAGGCTCTTGACTTTCAGTTGATGCAGTGGCAGAAATTCAGGCGTGTAATGTCCTAGGTCAACATGATGAGTTGCAGTATATGTTTTCAGTGGTGGCAGTGAGGGATATTTGCTGAAATAGTTTGTATGGCTTAGAGTATTGTTTCTGGCTGTGTAGGCTTCAAATTTCACTTTCCCAGGGATCTTTTGAGCTATTGTATTTTAATAATTCCTTTTTATGCTTATACAGTAAACCCTGCTGTTTACAACTAATAGGCTTGATTGATGATGGTCACTTGCATTCTCTACCCTTTCCTTTCATATATTTAGGGAACTACCTCTATTGATTAGCTCCTCTCACCTTTAATTCCAACAGTCCCTTCTGTGCTCAATGAGGTATCTCCCATTCTCCCCTCCATATCTGTCTTTTCTTCCTTTTTTACAGTTGTCCTTTTTGAATGAATTGTAAAATCCTTAATCTTCATTTCCTCCATCTTCTGTTTTTCAACCCACCGCTAGCTGGCTCGCATCTTCACATTCAATAGAAATTGTTCTTGCCATGGTGACAAGTGAGGGATGTGTCACTAAATCCAATGGACACTTTCTGGTTTAATCATTCAGTCTTCCATTGGAAGGATGGATTGGATTGTTTTACAACTAGAGGCAAGAGAGTTTTTCTGAAGCTTTTTAGGTATATTAAAAAAAGAAGAAGTTGTGGCTGAAGTAGACACTGTGGATTGTAGAGCCCTGGATATAATCAAGCTTGCTTCCTTCCTTCCTTGCTTGCTTCCTTCCTTCCCTCCCTCTCACCCTCCCCCCTTCCTCCCTCCTTCCTTTCCTTCCTACCCGTCATCTGTCTATCCATTTTCCTGGTAAATATGAAATAGAATAAATCTATAATAGCACTAGGAGACATGAAAGGATGCTACTCTACAGGATCAGAAATTGTGCTTATTTCTGATAAGTTAGAGATTGACAAGATAGAGAAAACCATAGCCCAAAATTAATAAATAAGAACAGTGTTGGGAAGGTAAAGCAGATTTAGAGAAAAGTCAGAGGTAACAATAATACAAAGAGCAAGAGAGAACCTATAATTGATTAAAGAAGTTAATTCTGCATTAGCTAAGCCAGAGGTGTATCCTATCCCCAGCATATACCTACAATGTTTAACCCAAGGGTAAACGAGAGAACTGCTCTCTAAAAAAAGTGCCTAGCAAGGAGTCCTGGAGCAGGTAAAGGGGCTTGAGAGATAATCAAAACTAAGTGTGAAGTAGCTAGATAGTGCTAGAAGTCCAGAATAGATGTTGGAGAGGAGAAGATAATCTGGAGAGAGTTACACTTATTACCAAGTCCTTCTTATTTTGGTAATTAGGTTGGAGAGGGTGGGACTTACCCCAGACCGCCTTCCTTCTTCATGTCCGCATCCTCAAGTGGAGTCTGTACATTGCTATACTCTGCTCTTTTACACATAACTTCCTCAGTTCATCTATTCAGAGGAGAAACCAGTTAGGGAATCAGATCTGTACGACTATAGAGGGAATCCATGCTAATGACTTTGCTAATTACCCAGTTCTCTATTCATAACTATGTATTCCGAGATGTTTGAGGGAACAAAGGAGCATGAAAGAGAGGGCCTAAGATGAATAGAGGAGAACAAGTAATGTCAGACAAAACAAAACACTCAAAACCCTGAGGCAACTTTAAATAAATTCCAATTTTCTACCTTACAGGCATTTTAATATGTATAATATGAAGTCTGTAAGCAAAATAATAGACTGGTATGAAAAGGGAGCAATCAGAGAGCAAGAAAGAATTCTTAGAAATTAAAAACTTGATGACATTTTTAAAAGAGGTAATTAATGGAAGGAGAATGTCACTTTTAAAGGACAATTTAATGATCTGGAAGTTAAAGTTGATGTAATTACCCAGAATGCAGTAAGAAAAAAATGAGGAAAATAAGAATTATATGAAGGAAAGTATGAACAAATAATTCCAGGAGGCTCAATATTTATCTAATAGATATTCCAGAAAGAAATTATACAGAAAATGAGGGGGATAAAATAATCAATGAAATAACAACAACAAAAACAATTCTCTGTGTTGGAGATAAGTGCAAGTTGTAAGTGCCCATCTTACAATCACTTGCTTAGTAGGATGAATGAAAAAGATCCACACCTTGGCAGATAGTGGTAGAATTACAGAACTCTGAGAATAAAATGATAGTTCAAAAATAATTCAAATTACATGACATCAAAATTAAAAACTTATGTGTATTGAAAGACACCATCAATAGAGTCAAAAGGCAACCCATAGAATGGGAGGAAATATTTGCAAATTATATATCTGATAGGGGTTAATATCCAGAATGCGGAAAAAAACTACAGTTGAACAACACAAAAGCAAATAATCCAATTAAAAATTGGGCAAAGAACTTGAAAAGATGTTTCTCCAAAGAATGTATGCAAATGACCAATAAGCACATAAAAAGGTGTCAACATCATTAATCATTAGGGAAATGCAAGTCAAAACCACAATGGCATATCACTTCACACCCATTAGGATAGCTATTATCAAAAAAAAGTAGAAAATGACAAGTGTTGGTGAGGATGTGGAGAGACTGGAACACTGTACACTGCTGGTGGGGATGTGAAAAGGTGCAGCCATTGCGGAAATAGTATGGCAGCTCCTCAAAAAATTAGAAAGAAAATTACCATATGATCTAGAGATTCCATTTCTGGATACTATGTAGCCAAAAGAATTGAAAGCAGGAACTTGAACAGATATTTGTATACTCATGTTGATAGTAGCATTATTCACAATTGCCAAAGGTAGAAGCAACTCAAGTGTCTACTGATGGATGAATGCATAAACAGAATGTGGTATATATCTACAATGGAATATTATTAAGCCTTTAAAATGAAGGAAATTCTGAAACATGCTACAACATGGAAGTCTTGAGGACATTATTCTAAGCAACATAAGTAGCCACAAAAAGACAAACACTGTGTAATTCCACTTATATGAGGTGCCTAGGGTAGTCAAATTCACGGAGACAGAAAGTAGAATGGTCATTGCCAGGGTCTTGGGGGAAGGGAAGATGGGGAGCTAATGTTTAACTGGCACATAGTTTCAGTTTTGTAAGATAAAAAGAGTTGTGGTGACAGATGGTAGTGATGATAATGTCACAATAACATGAATGTATTTAATACCACTGTACCGTACACTTAAAATGGTTAGTTTTATGTCATGTATATTTTACCACAATTTTAAAAATAATTCAGAGTGTCAACAAATAACCTGTAAATGGGAATCAGCTTGATCCTAGACTTTGCATTCCTAATAGTGATTCCTAGAAGAAAATGGAGTAATATCTTTAAACTTCTTAGGAAACTTTACTTTGAGCCTAGAATTCTGTCCCTGGCTATATTCTGTCCCTGTTTGGCCCCTGAGATTCTGTCTTACCTTGAGTTCTATCCTACCCCAACGTGCTCTGTGCTGTGTGCCCCAAGAGGTTGATTTCTGTTGACTACTTCAACTGGACTCCCTTTACATTTGGCCAGTTGGGTTCAGCCAATAAGAGGCACCAGTAAGAAATTAGAAGCCAGGAGGCTGGGCATTGTTTTTCAGACTCCTTCCATACTATGCTGCAGGTTAGCAGTCGATATTTTCTTCCACCAAGCCAAAACTCAGGGTCTGATAACACTGTCCTACAGCCATCTCCCTGTGTCCTATTAGTTGCTCCCTCCCCTTACCTCATTTGCATAGGTTAATGGCTACTAATACAGTAGCTTACTGCTGTTGCTAGCTGCAGGGTATTTCATTGTCCCACTTGGATTTCTCTTAACCTGGTGAATACCTTTGTAAATTAACTCAGCCATTCAGTTTCCTTCAGTTACTCCATTTAAATACATCATCTATTTCCTGCCTGGACTCTGACTAAATAAGCTAATATTCAAATGGGAATGCAAAATGAAGACATTTTTTGGGAAAAATCAAGGACTCATAAAACCACCTACAGATCTCTTCTGAATTCATAACTTGAGCAAATGCTTCATATATTTTTACACAGATTTTCAAATTATTACTATAAACTTGTATGTAGTTTTCTTTTATCTGTTGTTATGGCTCTTTTCTGATTTCTAAAATTGTTTGTGTATTCCTTCTTTTCCACCATAAATCTTGCCAAATGTTATCTATTTTATTGGTCTTTTAAAAGAATAAGCTCTTGAGGGACTTCCCTGGTGGTCCAGTGGCTAAGACTTTGCGCTCCCAGTGCAGGGGGCCCGGGTTTGATCCCTGGTCAAGGAACTAGATCGACGTGCCACAACTAAAGATCCCACATGCCACACCTAAAGATCCCGCATGCCGCAACTAAAGATCCCATGTACTGCACTGAAGATACTGTGTGCCGCAACTAAGGCCCAGTGCAGCCAAATAAATAAATAAGTAAATATTAAAAAAAACAAAACAAAGAGGAAGCTCTTGAAATCAACTATACTTCAATTAAAAAAACAGAATAAGCTCTTGGCTTTCATTAGACAATTAAAACTGACTGGATTTGTATATTTTAATTTCTATTTTATTCAGTTTCATAATGAAATGAACAGTTCATTCAGTTGTTTTTATTCTTTCCTTCTATATCATTTTGGTGTATTTTGTTATTCTTTCTCTAGTTAAATGGTTAGCTGTTTATTTTCAAGCTTTCTTTTCTCTATTAAATGCACTGATGCAGTTTTTCTGTGTATTTTATTAAGGTTTCATATACAATTTCCTTGCCAGAATTTTTAAACTCTGTATGACAAAATATAAATCAAAAGATAAGCAACTAGCTGAGAATAAATATTTGTAAAATGTATACTCAACAAGGACTTGCTGTATAGAATATAGTTTTATAAATCAATAGTAAATAAAATCCAATAGAAAAATGAGCAAATTTAGCAAACAGGTAATTCTTATATGGATACTAAAAAATAATAATTATTTGAAAAGTTGTGTATATATGGCATAATATCTTTATGGAAAAAAGCTTTTAAAAATCATGAAACTATGTCAAATATTTTCCCCTTTCATAATGTGGGTAGTCCTGTGTAACTAACCTGCCACCAAATGGCTGGCTAATCCCCAAACCGTGAGCTTCTCATTTTCTTTTCCCAAGGCCTTCAACACACTTGGAAGCAACCAATACCATTATGTTTCTTATTGCCACTAAATTGTCCTCCGGCAGCAAACACTTGGTTACCTAAAGCTCTGTTTTCATTGCATGTCTTTAAAGGTGATAAATAACTTGGCCTCTGCATTTCACTGACTACAGTATAATCTTTTCTAGTGTAAACAGGGCTTGTGATACTTTTAATAAGATCAGAGAACCAATTCTAGGTAACCCAGAACCAACTCAGAGAACCCACCCTTAAATTTCTATTCCTCTGGAACCATTGCCAATAGCTAGTTGTGACTCATTCAGGGTTCAGTCAGAGAAGCAGAACACACACACATACATATATATGTAGATGTAGATATATGTATGTCACATGTATTTACTTTTTTATAGAGATTTGCCCCTACACAATTATGAGAACTGTTTAAATGGTCAATGAAAGGCTGTTTCTTTGGTGTCTGGTGCTGGAACCTGAAGTCATTAGGACAGACAGCCAAGAAGGAAACGTACATGAGAATTATGGGAAACAAGGGCAAACAGACCTGCAAGGATGAGCTAGAATTCATAAGGACAAACTGGAACTTGGATCAGGCCCTCACCTCTTTCACACATCCAACTTTGATGGTAGAAGAGATCTGCAGAAGAAGCTGGCACCTTTAGTCACAGAGCTTAACATACTCAGGCACTTGGCCCAGGAGTTGGAGGAGGTACAGGAGAAGCTTCTATAAGAGCTAGAACAATATGGCTTCTCCTTTTCTGTCTTCCAAATCTATTGCAAATGTCTCTTGTGGCCCAATCTAACCTGTAACTATCTAAGGAAGAAAAATTATGGAAACAAAGCTCCAGCTTAGCTAAGTTGACAGAATACAAATTCACTACATCTGCCACATGTTAATTTTTTCACAAGGAGAATGTGTTTATGTCTGACTTATATAATTAAAAATTAATGAAAAGAAAAGCATGTAATTTTCTTAAACCATTTTATAGGACTTGTGTAACCCTGACATCAATCTAGAGAAGGATAGCACAAAATGGAAAGCTAAAGACTAATTTTACTTATGAACTGGAGGAAAAGAAGTGAAAAATGAATCTAGGACTATATTAAGAAATAATAGATCAGAGACTACTAAATACTACTCCTAAGTAGTGTGATTTATCATAGGAATGCAACGATGAGTTCAGACAGGAAAGATTGAACTTCTCCTCAGAAATAATACAAGTCATGGGACAATGGGATGACATCTCTAAAGTGCTGAAAGGTAAAAAGTCAGCCTGGAACACTAATCCAGCAAAAATGTCTTTCAAAAATTAAGGTGAAATCACTGAAGAAATCAAAGAGAAAATTTAAAAAAATTCCTGGAGGAAAATGAAAAAGAAAACCCAACAATCCAAAATCTAGGGGATGAAGCAAAGTCAGGTCTAAGAGGGAAGTGTATACTGAAAGAAGGGTTTCAAGAGACAAGAAAAATCTCAGATAAACAACCTAACCTTACACCTAAAGGAACTAGAAAAAGAAGAATAAACATAACCCAAAGTGAGTAAACAGAAAGAAATCATAAAGATCAGAGCAGAAATAAATGATGTAGAGACTAGAAAAACAATACAAAAGATCGTTGAAGCTAGGAGCTGTTTCTTTGAAAAGATAAACATAGTTGATAAACCTTTAGCCAGCCTCATCAAAGAAAAAAGAGAGAGGGCCCAAACAAATAAAATCAGAAATGAAAAAGGAGAAGTTACAACTGACACCACAAAAGTACAAAGGATCATAAGAGACTACTATGAACACCTATATGCCAATAAAATGGACAACCTAGAAGAAGTGGACAAATTCCTAGAAATGTACAATGTCCTAAAACTGAACCAGGAAGAAACAGAAAATATGAACAGACCAATTACCAGTAATGAAATTGAATCAGTAATAAACAAACTCCCAACAAACAAAAGCCCAGGACCAGATGGCTTCTCAGGTGAATTCTACTAAATATTTAGAGAAGAGTTAGCACCTATATCTTTCAAACACTTCAAAATATTAAGGCAGAAGTAATGCTTCCAAACCCATTCTACAAAGCCAGCATCACCCACATACCAAAACCAGACAAAATCAGACCAAAAAAGAAAATTACAGCCCAATAGCCTCAAAAATTCTCAACAAAATATTAGCAAACTGAATTCAACACTATATGGAAAGGATCATACAGCATGATCAAGTGAGATTTATCCCAGAGATGCAAGGATGGCTCAATATCCACAAATCAATCAAAGTGATACACCATATTAACAAACTGATGAAGGAAAATCATATGATCATTTCGATAGATGCAGTAAAAGCTTTCAACAAAATTCAATATCCATTTATGATAAAAACTCTCAACAAAGTAGGTATAAAGGAAACATACCTCAATATAATAAAGACCATATATGACAAGCCCACAGCTAACATCATACTCAACAGTGGAAGGCTGAAAGTGTTTCCTCTAAGATCAGGAGTAAGACAAGGATGCCCACACATGGCACTTTTGTTCAACGTAGTATTGTAAATCCTAACCACAGCAGTCAGAGAAGAAGAAGAAATAAAAGGAATCCAAACTGGAAAGGAAAAAGTAAAAGTGTCCCTGTTTGCAGATGACATGATACTATACATAATAAATTCTAAAGATGTCATCAAAAAACTACTAGGACTCATCAAGGGATTTGGTAAAGTTGCAGTATACAAAATTAATATACAGAAACCTGTTGCTTTTCTATATGCTAACAATGAACTATCAGAAAGGGAAACTAAGAAAACAATCCTGTTTGCAATTGCATCAAAAAGAATAAAAGAGTTAGGAATAAATCTAACTAAGGAGGTAGAAGACCTGTACTTGGAAAAACTTAAGACATTGATGAAGAAAAGTGAAGGTGACACAAACAGATGGAAAGATACACAGTACTCATGGGTTGGAAGAATTAATATTGTTAAAATGACCATACTACCCAAGGCAATCTACAGATTCAATGCAATCCCTATAAAAATACCAATGGGATTTTTTCATAGAACTAGAACAAATTCTAAGATTTGTATGGAAACACAGAAGACTTCAAATATCCAAAACAATCTTGATAAAGAAACAAAGCTGGATTTCAAACTATAATACAAAGCTATGGTAATCAAAAAAACATGGTACTGGCACAAAAACAGACACATGGATCAATGGAACAGAATAGAGAGCCCAGAAATGAACCCACACTTTAATGGGAAATTAATCTTTGACAAAGCAGACAAGAGTATACAAGGGGAAAAAGACAACCTCTTTAATAAATGCTGTTGGGAAAACTGCATAGCTGTATGCAAAGGGGTCAAACTGGACTACCTTCTCACACCATGCACCAAAAGACTTCAATGTAAGACCTGTAACCATGAAACTTCTAGAAGAAAGCATAGGCAGTGTGCTCTTTGACATTGGTCTGGATAATATATTTTTGGATATTTCTCCCCAGGCAAGGAAAACAAAAGGAAAAATAAACAAATGGGATTACATCAAGCTAAAAAGCTTTTGCACAACAAAGGAAACTATCAACAAAACAAAAAGGCCACGTACTGAATGGGAGAATATATTTACAAATGATATATCTGAGAAGGGGTTAATATCCAAAATATACAAAGAACTCATACAGCTCAACATCAAAAAACCCCCAAGCAACCTGATTAAAGAAATGACAGAGAATCTGAATAGACATTTTTCCACAGAAGATATACAGATGGCCAAGAAGTATATGAAAAGATGCTCAATATCACTTAGTCATCAGGAAAATGCAAATCAAACCCACAAAGAGATATCACCTCACAACTTTCAGAATGACTATTAACAAATACCAAATAACAAGTATTGGCGAGGGTGTGGAGAAAAGGGAACCTTCATGTACTGTTGGTGGGAATGTAAATTGCTGCAGCCACTGTGGAAAAGAGTATGGAGATTCCTCAAAAATTACAACCAGAACAACCATACAATCCAGCAGTTCTACTCTTGGGTATTTATCCAAAGAAAATGAAAAACACTAATTTGAAAAGACATGCACCCCTGTTTTCATCATAGCACTATTTACAGTAGGCAAGATATAGAAGGAACCTAAGCACCCATCCACAGATGAATGGATAAAGAAGATGTGGTTGCAATAGCATATTACTCAGCCATAAAAAAGAATGAAATCATACCATTTCTGAAAACACGGATGGACCTAAAGGGCATTATGCTTAGTAAAATAAGTCAGACAGAGAAAGAGAGATACTGTATGATCTCACTTATATGTAGAATCAAAAAAATCAAAACAAATGAACAAATATAACAAAGCAGAAATAGAGTCAGAGATACAGAGAACAAACCGGTGGTTGCCAAAGGGGAGGGAACTGGAGAGAGGAGAGAAATAGGTGAGGGAGAGTAAGAGGTACAATCTTCCAGTTGCACAGAAGTAAATGAGTCACAGGTATGAAATGTACAGTGTGGGGAATATAGTCAATAACTATGTAATATCTTTGTATGGTGACATATTTGTTAACTAGATATCATGGTGATCATCTTGCAATGTATAGAAATATCGAATCACTATGTTGTGTGATAGGACCTAACTTAGTGTTGTAGGTCAATTATACTTCAAAAACAAACAAACAAACATACTCATAGAAAAACATCAGATTTGTGGTTACCAGAGGTTGGGGTGTGGAGGGAGGGGGAATTGAATGAAGGCAGTGAAAAGGTATTGAACTGCCAATTATAAGAGAAATAAGTACTAGGGATCTAATATACAGCATGATAAATATAATTAACGCTGCTTTATGTTATATATGAAAGTAAATCCTAAGAGTTCTCATCCCAAGGGGAAAAAATATATTTTTCTATTTCTTTAATTTTGTATCTATATGAGATGATAGACGTTCACTAAACTTACTAAGGTAATCATTTCGTGATGTCTATAAGTCAATTATATCTCAATAAAACTGGAAGAAAAAAATTAAGGTGAAATCAATATTTTTTTCAGTAAAACAGAAGCCACAATACTTTTGTTGTTAGCAGACCTTTACTATAAGAATTGTTAAAGTTTTTTAGGTAGAAGGAAAATCATATATTAGTAGGAAACTTAGGTCTACACAAAGGAATGAAAATCACCAGAAATGCTAAATACGTGAATAAATAAAAGTATTTTATTTCTCAGTTTCTTTAAAGATAATTCTTTAAAGATTATTGACCATTTACAGTAGAGAGATGGCTTGTAATTCCACCAGTTAAAACATGGTAATGGTTAAGTGGGGCAACAGCTTCAACTTTGTACCTGATCTTGTCATTTGTTGCAATATACATGAGTGTCAGTGAGTGCAGAACTATCCAAATGATTCTGTGTGGCTCAGGTAAGGCACACAGGAATGCATAATTCATTCCATATACAAAGTTAGTACAGGAAATTTTTAATGGCCTTTATTATGTAAAATACTCTGTTGACCACAAGCAACTTATATTCCACTAGAAGAACCCCACAGTCTCAGCAGAGCTCACTGCGAGTTCTTCCCGTAAGCTCACTTTAAGTAATGTATTTAAGAAAATCATTCCACTTTTGTAAATCAAACCCGAAATCTGCATCGCTTTTTCATTTAAATATTAACTCCACTAGGTGGAGGCATTTGCTCAGTTTTGTTGTTCGCACTAGAGCAACCTGGGATAGCAAGTATAGTGAGCAGGGGAACAAGTCAGAAAGAAGGCAAAGCGCCCTTGTGCAAAGCCTGGTGCTTTGCCTTAACTTGGCAAATGTATCCATATTGCTACACAGAGTTCAGCAATTTGCTTTTAGTGTTTAGCAAAGCAAAGTAGCAAAGTTTTCTAGGTTGATGGTGTCTAATTTTTTTTTGTTAGAATAGTTGGAACTTTAAAATAGCCACCATGGGTTGTCTAGATTATTAACCACGAATCTTAAGTTTTCTTATTTAATTCTGTTAGACAGTTCTTGCATTCAGCAGTGATGTAGTAAGTAAGGGTCTGTAACAATAAAATATATGCTGTCTTCTCTATATTTCAGACATTTCATGTTTAATGTAAGGATAATGTAATATGTTAATATACATATTTTTATGTAATACATAAGCCTTTATATTAGTAACTTCAAGTAAAATGTCACCTATTCAAGTTTTGGGGAAATGCTGTTCTTTTTTGAATATGCTATGCAAGTGACAAAAATGTGTGTGACAGTTCTTAAAGTAACTGAAATATAAAAGGTCTAAAGGACTGTGGGGAAATTTTTTTTTTTTTCAGTTTGAAGCTTCTTGTCATCTTCTTGGGTTTCTACTTCTCTGCTTTTATTGGTACCAACATTACATGGAAACAATATCTTTCTACTCAAATAGGAAATTCATCTGCCCTTTGTTTTGTATTTGAAGTTATAATGCTCTGTGTCATCAGTTAATTGACTTCAAGGAAGTAAGTCTCTGAAATGTTGAACTTGCTGAAAGCAACCCAATTTTCTTTTTGTGCAGTTGGTTTTTAAAAAGTCTTTCTTGTATAAATACTATTGTCTATAGTTTTATTGTTTTAAAGATACTTTATTACCTACAGCTGTTCTCATAAATTGATTAAAAACATTACAGACTTTTGTCCGGCAATCCCTTAGAGAAAATTTAGTGCTTGATGTTATTATTTTTTTTTCATCTTATATCTTTGGGAAAGGGATGACAAATCAGATGTTTATAAAACTGTTGTTAGAAAGAATTCTAACTTTTCAATCTAATAGATCTTGTCTCATATTTAAATATTCCATTTGATTTTTCATTTAAAACAATTATTCAGTATACATTGGATAAAATAAGATGTCTCATTAATCCACAAATGTAACAATTGATTTTCTTTTTAGGATGAAGGCCTGGCCCGCCAGTTGGTGGAGCTAGGCTACCGCGGGACTGGAGAGGTGGTGAAAAGGGAAGATTTTGAAGCAAGGAAGGCAGCTATAGAGATTGCAAGGTTGGCTGAAAGAACTCAGAAAAAGTAAGTGTCCATGTTCCAAATGGATTTTATATTATATTGTAGAGTCTCTGGAAAAATCCAATTTTGTTGGCATTGTTTTAATTTAGAAACATTGGTTGGAGCAGGTAGAACTTGGAATATTCCAAGCATTTGTTCTGCAGATCAGGAACTGGAGGAACTGTGATATTGTGATAAAGCCACATGAAACTGTGAGCTACAAATTTAAAAATATAAATACCCAAATATGGCCATCATGCCAATAAAGTCCTGTTTACACATAGCTCAGTATTATTGGCTTTACACATTTATATACTAAAAGTATGAGTGACCTTTGCCTTAGAGTTCTTTGTACTTTTGAGGCCTGTAAATCTTTGGCTTCATTTATGTTCTCACATTTTTGTAGACATTGATTCATTGAACTCTATTTAAACGATCACTGGCTTTTGTTAATATGACTCATATGTGGTTATATAAAATATGAATCTAATAAAGTATGTTAGGAAAGAGATGTACACCTAAAGTGAACCATATCAAACTAAGACAATCTGAAAAAGACTTGACAAAGTAATTATTTACTTTTTAAAAATGAATGCTAAAGTTTTAAATGTTGGTGAGAAAAATTACTTAGAAATTGGTATATTATTCTTAGATAACATTAAAAAAAAATACCCAGTAATTATGAGTAGAAGTCTCCCATGTATTTATTATAAAAATAACATTTGGTAGTGAATTGGTTCTGGGAATGTGCAATTTTAATTGATTGTTCTAGTGGTTCTTGTATTTCAGAACCCTAGAATATTGTCATTTAATACAGTAACATTCAGTAATATACTAGTTTTCTATTGCTGTCATAACACATTACCACAAATGTAGTCGCTGAACACGACACAAGCGTATTTATTCATAGTTCTGTAGGTCAGAAATCAGAGTACAGTGGCTCAGCTGGATTCTCTGCTACATATATCACAAAGTTAAAATCCTGGTGTTGGCTGGACTGAGTTCTTTTCTGGACGCTCTGTGGATGAGTCTGCTTCCACCCTCATTCAGGCCAAATTCATTTCCTTGTGATTATAGGACTGATGTCTCATTTCCCTGTCACCCGTCAATCTGGGGACTCCTCTTTGCTCCTGTAGGCTGCCCACATTCCTTCTCATGCTTTCCATGTGGCTGCCCACCAGCAAGAATGGGTCAAGATCCTGCCAACCTTTAAATCTCTCTGACTTCTCCTTATGCAAGTCTTCCCTGACTCCAGCCACAGAAAAATCTCTCCTTCTGAGGGCTCATGTGATCACACTGGGTCCATCTAGATAATCTAGGATAATCTCCCTATTTTAAGGTCTATAACCTTCATTACATCTGCAAAGTCCCTTCTGTCATGTACTGTAACATACTAATAGGATTAGGCATGGGGATCTTTGAAGGGGCCATTCTTCTTACCAAAGGTAAATTTATATAAAACTTCACTAGTTTATGCAACACAAGTATACTTGGCTTCTATTTGTAGAAAATTGAAATGATGCAAAATATATGTGTACATGTGATGTGTCATATAAAACATCAGGGGAGTCTTCTCTTTCTGTTTTTAATCAATAAATGTTTATCAGTCAGGAGCAGAAGTATAGAGATTTTTGTGAGATTTTATAAGGAATTAATGTATATTCATATTTTATTAGAGATGTATCCTATTTTATATCAAGAGGAGTTGGTCATGTTTACAGTATAAATTCTATCCATGTACATGTTCATTTTGTGTTTGGCTCAAAATGAGTATTTATTTTATCGATAGTCTCTTTAACTGGCCAGAGCTGGAAGTCATCAGACTACTTAAGTGCCAGTCTTGGGAGACTAATCCCCACACAGAGCTGCTAGAATCGGAAAGCCTTTTCATCTGCGCATCTTCTCATCTGCCTTTGTAGTGGGATGGGCCCCATATGTTTCCTCTTTCCTTCCCTGCCAGGTCCATTGTAGTGTTATTGGCAGCAGGGCCAGCAGAGTGTGGACACCAAATATGTCCTGTGCCTATATTTGCTTGAGGATCACTTTGAAAATATGCATGAACATGTGACTGCCCGCCAACTGGTACCAACTTGGAAACACGTGATTCTACTATCAGATTCTCTTAAATTCTCTAATGTGTGGGTGAGCAGCCCCAAGTAGATCACAATCCTCTTCACTAGCAATCATAGAGCACCCGTTTCAAGAAGTGCTGGCGCCTAAGAGTATGTCACTTACTTAGAATAGTTTCATAGATAAAAAGGGTCTGGTTAAAGATATTGGGAGGGGGTATTTTGATAAGTATTTTGCCAGAAGAAGTCATAAAGTGAAAAAAATTATTTTGACGCTTTATTTAGTCATTCACTTCACAAATACTCATAGACAACCATACTCCATTAGGCACTATGCTAGGTGCTGGGGATAGAACATAAGACTTAGTCCCTGACCTCAAGAAATTTGAGGGTTAGATAAATGAAAGACAGTTACATTGCTGGTGGGAGTATACAATGGAAAATAGTTTGGCAATTCTTCAAATAGTTAAACATAGAGTTACCATATGACCCAATAATTCCACTCTTAGATGTATATCCAAGGGAATTGAAAACAGAGGTCCACTTAAAAACCAGTGTTCCTAGCAACGTTATTCATAGTAACCATAAAGAAGCAACAACCCAAATGTCCACCAGCTGACGAATGGATTAAAAAATGTGGTACATAGATAAATTGGAATATTATTTAGTCATAAAAAGGAGTGAAGTACTCTTACCTGCTACAACATGGGTAAACCTTGAAAACGTTAGGCTTAGCAAAAGAAGGCAGACAAAAAGATTGTAAATTGTATAGTCCCATTTATATAAAATGTTCGGAATAGGTAAATCCATAGGGACAGAAAGTAGATTTGTGGTGGCCAAGGGCTGGAAGGAAGAATGAAAGAAGAATGATTGCTAATGGGTTATGGAGTTTCCTTCTGAGGTGATAGAATGTTCTGGAATTAGATATGGGTGATGACTGCACAACTTTGTGACTATACTAAGAGCCATTGAATTGTATACCTTAAAAGTTTGAATTTTATGGTATGTGAATTATATCTCAATTAAAAAAGGCAGTTACAACGGAAGATAACATATGCTATCATAGGTGTTGTGGCAACACCCTAAAGTAGTACTAAGTCAAGATTTGAAGGATGTGGAGAACAGGGAAGGCTCTTCTTAAGGCATGACTGCTAAATTTACCTTTAAACGATAAGTAGGAGCCAAGCAGGCAAACAAGGGTATGAAAATGGACACATTTACTTTGCCTCAATTCTATGATAAATTTTTCTTCTTCACAAATCATTCTCTCTACCTCTTTGTTTTAACTTGTGCCTATTCCCTTGCTAAGACTTTTTTCCCCCCTTAAGTTGTGCCAGCTAGAGGCCACTCATTTCCACACGTACTGGATTGGTGGTGGTGGCAATGGTGGTGGTAGGTGGGCTCTGCATTCTCCTAGCTTCTTCAAGCTTTGCTTCAAAGCCATCTCTGCTTCACTATCATGTAAACAGCATCTCTCATCTCTCTTACCCTGAGATTCATGCCAGCTGGGTTTAGTAGCCACAAGGCAGAGACTATAAAGTTTGGAAAGAAGGGATGGGATAAGTTTAGCTGGTGGTTACTGAGGTAGCTCCTATCATAAGTCCTGGAGAATTTCTATTTGTAGTGAGAAGTTCAGTTGATTTCTATGGGTGATGGAGAGATAGACTTTGACTGCACAGAAGTTGAATATTGGGTTCTTGGGATCTAGTTAGTAGTTATAACTGAGTCATCTCTCAGGTGGAACACTTTCCTGGATGAGCTTGTAAGACCATTGGCCTCTTCACTTTGGGTCAGCTTATCTTTGTAGGAGATGAATTAGCACTTCTTAAAACTGCTTCTGAGATAATGACCTTATTTTACTGAAACACAGAATCTGAAACATAGATGGAATAAATGGCAGCCCTGATGGAACTGATAATTATACTGCTTGGTTGTTGCTATCTTCTCAAGAGACTTTGTGATGAGCCTTTGGGAATTCTTGTAAAGTGAGCTTGACAGGAGTCTCAGATGCTGAATATATAGGGATCCCTGTGATCCTTTTTGCTGAAATGAAGAGGGTATCTGTGGTGATTAAGGAGAAGGCTCTTGTGTCCTTTTATCCTCTGGTACATCTGGGACTAAATTTTAAAAGTTGGACAAGTCCCCAGCCTTTTTTATTCTAGCCAATCCAGTCAGTTTATCAACTGTCAACTATTTCTGGTGTGATTGGAGTATTCTTCTTCAATTTGTTTTTAAAAATAGGAGTTGGAAGTATCTATTAATTGATAACATGCTCTTTTAATTTTATGAAGATGAAGTTGGATAAAAGGCCAAAATTTGTTTCATGTAAAATGACTTTACTCCATTCACTTTATGATCAAAAGTGAATACCATATGCTAGTGAATTAAATGAATTTCTGTAAGTTTAAAATGTTCTGCTAGATAAAATCTGGCTTCTGTGAAATGGTTTCAACTTTTTGCTTTGTTTCAAATATTTTATGTTTTAAAAGTTATTCTGATACATTTTGTAGCTCTTAAACAAAAAATATGGAGTTGTGGCTTGTCACAGACTAGCTGCTCCAGGAAGCAGACAGTGAGGGTTAAGAGTGCAGAAGGTTTGATGGGGACGTAACACCTGTGAAAGGAAAAGTGAGGAAACAGGACTAAGCAGGGTCAGAATCTTGATGCCAAAGTTACAGAGACTCTCCCAGCACAGTGGAAAGCTCCAGGGTAAAGGCTGTCCATTAAAGAAGTCCCACATTGGGTGAAATGTTCAGGCCCTGGTACCTCTTCTGTGCCCAGTCATTGCCTGAGGACTGCCCCCAAAAGTGTGATCTCAGCTTGAAACTGAGGCAGACCCTGGAAATGTTCACAGCTGGAGGCTGTCAGCTCAGCAACTCCTCACAGCCAGGCAGAGAGGCCTTTCTCCAAGGGGTATCTGAGTGATGTGTCCATATGCCTGCCACAGTTCGCCCCTTGTGACATACAGATCTATTTTGTGCATGCAGGGAGCAGTTCTTCCAGAGCACCAAGGGCCTTTCTCCTGGGCAGGATACTCAGAAGAGGAAAGTTAGTCCCCAACACTGCTGTTGGTCTGGAGGCCAGAGGTGGTTCTCATCATCTCCTTCTTCCATTAACCATCCTAAATCCTCTGCCTTCAGCTGTCACCTCTCTGAGTCTCAATCATAAGATGGTGGAGGCCCTGGTAATCCTACTGTCCTTAGGCTGGGGTTGTTGCATTTCTCATTCTCATTTAAAACTCTATAAGGGAGTACCAAGAGGTAGCTAGGTGGGCCGCTCGAGTTTGTCACTTGTTACTCTCTACCCCCATTCTGTAACAACAGTCCTATCTCTCTTGCTGATCAGCAGCAATTACTCTTCACAAGATAGTGTCTCTCTGTCTTGCCTGCTGTTCCCTGGGCACAAGACGCTCAAAGTGCTCATGTGGCAGCCATAGTTTGTAGTTCAGTGAGACACTTGCTGTTTTCCCTGGTGAGAGTGTTCTAAAAGATGGCGCCCTATCCTTGAACAATATTGCCTCTAAGCTGGTGATTCAGCTGTGCCTTAAGTGGACCATTCCAACACTTTCAGGTTGACAGCTTCTGATGGGGCACTGTGTGATATGGCCAGAAGATCCCATGGTCATGAGCTCTCTCCCACACCTTTTTTGTTGTATAGCGGGTTCCCTGGTTGGGGTGCTATGCTGTGTTGTATTCCATGCCTGTGGATCAGGCATTTTGTAAGTACCCAGATAGTGGGGCCAACTAAGACCAAGGAGGCAGAAAAGGCACACTCATATCTGGAATAGGTAGATATTCCCGTGGGAATGAACTGTTGTCCCTTCTTGGTTTATAAAAAGGACCCAGTGTAGTCAAATTGAGTCCATTGTTCTCCTTGAGGAATAATGACCTACCAGGGGCTCAACATTGGTCTCTGTTGCTGGCAAATTGGACATGGAGAAGTAGAAGTAGCTAGACTGGCCTTGGTAAGTGGGAGTCTATGCTGTTGGGTCCTTGGATAACCTTCATCTGCTCTACATTGTTCATGTGTCCATCATGCCATTATTGAGAAGACTGCTGACAAGGCTGGCTGACATCGACTGGCTGAGCCCTTTTGTCTGTTTGGGTTGTTTAGTGCATCATTTTTGGTGGGTGTTATAAAAATCTTCACACTTGTACTCATTCCCCTATGTCCATCCACGTGACTCAGACATTCCTAGTCTCCAACTTTTTTCTTCACAGTTTCCTGCTCAGCCAGCCAGTCCATTCACCATTGCTTATGAGTCTCTTCTAATCTTTGGGACATTTCTTTTTCCTTATCCTTCCACACAAAGTGGGTGATCAGATGTGTCACCTGAAGTTCTGCCCATTTGGGAAAGTTTTTCTTCCCTACTGTAATTTAAGGCCATCCTTGAATTTTATGGGTTGAAATGTGTTCTCCAGCAAAGGTATGTTGAAATCCTAATCGCCAGTACCCTAGCATGTGACCTGATTTGAAATTAGATCATTGCAGATATACAGATCAACGATCCCTGGGTGGATCCATGGACACAGTGGACCTATTATAAACCAACCCTTGGCCAGGATTCCATGTGTTATCTTACCCTCCTATGCCTTCACTCTAATAGTGGGACCATGATGTTGCTTTGGATCTCCAGATACCAATCTCAGCTATGACCCTGCACCCAATACTCTATCAACTATCTGGCTATTCTCCTTTCCTTAGTGTCTACTCATTTAAGTAAATGGTTAAAGATCCCTTGGGGGAAGAACAGAGGGAATCATTGCAATGGATAATTGATATAGTGTTACAGGTCTATTCCTCTAGCACAGGGTAACTTCTTTAGTCAGCATGTTCCTAGTCTGAGAACTGGATCAGGTAGAGATACTGGGCAACACGTCCTGACTTTCTATTGTAATGGCTGCCTTCAACCTCAGATAATTAACTTTTATTTCTTGTTGTGATACAGATTGAGTAGTACCTTTTTTGACCGCCTATCTATTTTGCCTCAAGGGATGTTGTGTTCAATAAACCAACTTCATGACTTTCAAGGTTAGGGTCCTTGACTCTGAGCTTGTTGGTCTTTATAATAATTACAAGTCCCTGGATTCTTGAGGTTTAGCTCCACTTCTGAGTCTGCAATATATGGTACTGGTAAATGCTCACTCTCAACTAGTTGAATATTGTAACAGTACTGAGATTACACACTGAATTTTTCCTCCTTTCCTCCCTCCTTCCCTCTGCCTCCCTTTCACCCTTTTTTTCCTTCTCTTTCTCTCTCCCTCCCTCCCTTTCTCTCCAACAAGCAAGCAATTACAGATGGTGTTGATATTTCCAAGGAACATCATATTATCTGTATCTATCTATCTATCTATCTATCTGTCTGTCTGTCTGTCTACAGACAGATACAGGTGTATCTATATTATTCTTTAGTTGAGTACTTATATGAACGTGCTCATAAGTGCAATTAATTCTGCCTCAGAGAGTAAATGGACCCATTGCTTAGATGAATTGATTATTTTTGTATTTGGCAAGTTGTTAACATTGCCACATTTATAGATCTTAGCCTATTTGAGCTTAAAATAAATCTAAAAATAGTCACAGAGAAAACTATGTAGACAAAATCCAATATTGATAACAGTTCAGCTAATGATTAATCAAAAGCAAATGAAATTCACATGTTTAAAAACGTTATAGTCCTTTTCTTCAGAATATTATTTAGATTTGTTTCTTTTGTGTTCTTAATTTAGCTCTTGATTTAAATTGTGTTGATTCATTCAGTACTCATTCATAGTCCCTTTGTAGGCAAATTCAAGGATTTCTTCTCAGATTCACTTTGCTTGGTTGATGTCTACTGATGCCTTTAACAGCAATTTGGAATTATCCATTTCTTGAAATGTTCCCTTTGAATTTTATTACCTTTAACCTCACATTTTCTTCTCTTTGCTGTTGTCCACTATCTTTGCTGTATCTTCTTCCTTCTCACTAATTTGGATCTCTCCCAAAGGACAGTTCTTTGTTTTTTTTCACCCTTTTTAATACTCCACTATTTTCATATATCAACCACTTTTACGTTTCCAGTTTTCCTGTGTCAGATCTCCAATCCTGATTTCTTTCTAGGGTTTTTAACTCCATGTTTGTTTTAATACTGTGTTGTCAAACCAATAACAAAATAGTAAAAAAAAGTCTCATTATTGTTCCCTTACAGATCCACTCCCCATAAAAAAATTCCATTTTTTAATGCCGGTAATACCATTTTTAAAAAAACTCTATAGGCATTATATTTTACAATATCTTCAAAGTCTACTTGTGAGCAATTCTAAAAGGCAATTAACAATGGATTTCTGTTGACTCCTTTGTTCACATTTGCTCCTACGTTCATACATTTTTCACTCTACTTACACGTTGCTAATCCAATTTTTCTTCAGATTGACTTTTATTGTGATATCTTACCTGATTGCTCAATCTCAACTTTCTTCATTCTCTAATACCATGCTGTCTGATCATACATCTGTGAAACAGCTTTCAAAACGTCTCTTTCCTCCTGTCCCTTCCTCATTCCATTCCTTCCTCTTTCTATCAGCATCTAAATATGCATCTCTATAAAAGAATATGAGGTATGAATATGAGTTTACAAGGGAAATAGGAATATCTCATAGCAACAAGACTTTAAAAGGTAGAGAAGAAAAAGTAAAGGTGGAAGAAATGCAGTGAAGCTGAGGTTGAGCTTAGTGCCCAAAATGTATGCCAGATTTGGGAAGATAATGCAAAGAGGTAAATATTTACATTACATAATTCATTATGTCGACCTGGAGCAACAAAACCATTGACAAAAAGTGTAGATATTCCTGGTTCTGAGAGCTGTAGGGAAGGGGAAAATTTCTTCGACCCATTTAGGGTCCCTGGATGCATCTGAAAATTGAATTCACAAACACATTAGCAGGAGAAAAGGATTAAAATTTATTTAATATAAGTTTTACATGATACAGGATCCTTCAAGAGGAAATAAAGACCTAAAGAAACAGACCTGAGTATTTTATACTAGGTTTGATGAAAAGTGGACAGTTATCAAGGAATATGACAGGTTAAGGAGTATGAGGTAATTATAGTAAACTGGGGGAAACTTAGCAAGGCCTGTTTGTTAGGATTCTTCTTGGCATTTCTTTGTCCTCAGAGAAGTGATGATTGTTCAGTATCTGCAAATCAATCAGTGTGATACACCACATTAACAAACTGAAGAATGAAAGCCATATGATCATCTCAATAGATGCAGAAAAAGCTTCTGATAAAATTCAACATCGATTTATGATAAAAACTCTCCAGAAAGTGGGCATAGAGGGAACCTACCTCAACATGGTAAAGGCCATATATGACAAGCTCACAGCTAACATCATACTTAATAGTGAAAAGCTGAAAGCATTTCCTCTAAGATTATAAACAAGACATGGATGTCTACTCTCTCTCCACTTTTATTCAGCATAGTTTTGGGAGTCTTAGCCACAGCAATCAGAGAAGAAAAAGAAATAAAAGGAGTCCAAATTGGAAAAGAAGAGGAAGTAAAACTGTCACTGTTTGCAGATGACATGATACTATACATAGAAAATCCTAAAGACTCTACCAGAAAACTACTAGAGCTCATCAATGAATTCAGTAAAATTGCAGGATGCAAAATTAATATACAGAAATCTGTTGCATTTCTATACACTAACAATAAAAGTTCAGAAAGAGAAATTAAGGAAACAATCCTATTTACCATTGCATCAAAAAGAATAAAATACCTAGGAATAAACCTACCTCAGGAGGCAAAAGACCTGTCCTCTGAAACTATAAGATGCTAATGAAAGACATCAAAGATGATACAAAAAAATAGAAAGATACACCATGTTCTTGGATTGGAAGAATCAGTATTGTCAAAGTGATTATACTACCCAAGGCAATCTAGAGATTCAGCACAATCCCTATCAAACAGTCAATAGCATTTTTCACAAAACTAGAACCAAAAATTTTAAAATTTGTGTAGAAACACAAAAGACCCCAAATAGCCAAAGCAATCTTGAGGAAAAAAAAAAAAAAACAGAGCTGGAGGAATCAGGCTCCCTGACTTCAGACTATACTACATTGCTACAGTAATAAAATTAGTATGGTACTGGCACAAAAACAGAAATATAGATCAATGGAACAGGGTCAAAAGCCCAGAGATAAACCCACGCACCTATGGTCAATTAATCTATGACAAAGGAGGCAATGAAGAAAAAACAGTCTCTTCAATAAGTATGCTGGGAAAACTGGACAGCTACATGTAAAATAATGAAATTAGAACATTTTCTAACACCATACACACAAAAAAACTCAAAATGGATTAAAGACCTAACTGTAAGACTGAATACTATAAAATTCTTAGAGGAAAACATAGGCAGAACACCCTTTGACATAAATCACAGCAATATCTTTTTGGATTTGTCTCCTAGAGTAATGGAAAGAAAAACAAAAATGAACAAACTGGCCCTAACTAAACTTAAAAGCTTTTGCACAGCAAAGGAAATCATAAACAAACCAAAAAAGCCAGCCTACAGAGTGGGAGAAAATATTTGCAAACACTGTGACTGACAAGGGATTAATCTCCAAAATATACAAACAGCTCATACAGCTCAATATCAAAACCAAACAACCCAATCAAAACATGGGAAGAAGATCTAAAAAGACATTTATCCAAAGAAGACATACAGATGACCAGGAGGCACATGAAAAGATCACTAATTATTAGAGAAATGCAAATCAGAACTACAATGAGGTATCACCTCACACTGGTCAGAATGGCCAACATCAAAACGTCTACAAATAATAAATGCTGAAGAGGGTGTGGGGAAAAAGAAACCCTCCTACATTGTTGGTGGGAATGTAAATTGGTACAGCCACTATGGAGAAAAGTATGGAGGTTCCTTAAAAGACTGAAAATAGAGCTACCATATAATCTTGCAGTTCCACTCCTGGGCATATATCCAGAGAAAAACATCATTCGAAAAGATACATATACCCCAATGTTTATAGCAGCACTATTTACAATAGCCAAGACATTGAAGCAACCTAAATGTCTGTTGACAGATGAATGGATAAAGAAGATGTGGTATATATATATATACACATACATACACACACACACACAGTGGAATATTACTCAGCCATAAAAAAAACAATGGAATAAAGCCATTTGTAGCAACATGGATGGACCTAGAGATTGTCATACTGAGTGAAGTAAGTCAGACAGAGAAAGAGAGACATCATATCACTTATATTTTTGTGGAATCTAAAAAAAAGACGCAAATGAACTTATTTACAAAACAGAAATAGACTCACAGACATAGATAACAAATTGATGGTTGCCAAAGGTGGGGGAGAGATAAATTAGGAGTTTGGGATTAACATATACACACTACTATATATAAAATAGATAACCAACAAAGACCTACGGTATAGCACAGGAAACTATGCTCAATATCTTGTAATGACCTATAATGGAAGAGAATGTAAAAAAAAATTATATATTCATATATATATATATCTGAATCACTTTGCTGTACACCTGAAACTTACACAACATTGTGAATCAACTATATTTCAATAAAAATTTAAAAAGAATACCAAGAACATTGAAGGTATTTGTTTCAGAAAGCAAAGCTGATGTCATGCTTCCCAGTCCCTTTTTAATTTAAGGACCTCAGAAAAGAGAGTTTATCTGATTGTGCTCTTCTTTCCATTGCGTGCTATTTCCATGAGTCCTTACTAGGCTCCTCTTTAATGAAAAAATTTTAATGTTTTCCTTCTTTATCCCCCATTTTTCATTGCACTTCTCTTCCTCCTAATATACCTACCCTAGAATATTTAATTTATTTCCCTCGCTTTCTTCCTTTCATACATTTAAATGTATGCTTTCTAGAAAAATCATGTTTAAATTTTTGCAGAAATATGAATTGCACTATATATACTATATTTCTTATAATTTGTTAGTAGTTTATTTGGGGCAGTGGGATTTCAATGTAGGTAATCCTATCATTTGCAAATAATGATATCATATTGTTTCTTCCAATTATTTCACTTAATTTGTTTTGCTTTTTTTAATTGTCCTTGTGAGGCACTCAAGTACATGGGTCAATGGGAATGTTGATAGTGGGCTTTCTTATATTGTTCCTGATTTTAAAGGGATGGTGTCTACTATTTACCTGTTTATAGTGGTGTATGTGTGTCCGTGCACATGTGTGTGTGTGTGCACATGCGTGTGTTTGTATGTGCTTGACCTGGAAATTTCCCTTCTATATTCAGTTTACTGAGATAAACGATCATATGGTTTTTTTTTCCCCTTTATTAAAGTGGAGAAAGATACTTAAGGTTTTTCTAATACTGAACTATCCTTGCATTCCTGGTATAAACTTAAGTTGGTCAGGTTTCTTATTCATTTTTGGACTCAGATAATAGCAACTTATCTGGATTGTCTCTTGGACTTTTCTACCAATATTACCTGTTAATCACTTTATTTGGTATCACCTTAACAAACTAACTCTTCTCTTCAGGGCTTTACCTTCTAACCATCTCCCTATTTCATTCCCCTACCTCTCCCCTCTGGGGTTAAATCAATCTTTTATAAGCCCCATTTGAAGAGTCTAAGGATTTTTTAAAAACACACTTAATTAACATAAGTCTGGTCCTCATGGAACTAAGGAACAAGGCAGTCCCCAGCTGTTTCTAAATCCGTAGTCCAGGCAAGGGACCTGTGCTTGGAATGGACAAAAAACCCAGCAGAAAATCAGTGGTATCTGAGGGATGAAGGATAAATAGAATACTTTTTGGTTTTAACTATACCAGGGGAACAGGGATGAGTAGAATGATAAGACTTTGGGAGAAAATGTTTATTTGAAGACAGGGGCTTGATTCTGTCATTAAGAAATCAAGATCTACTACCTGGGTAACTCATTAGCTAACTGAGCTAGTTAGAGGCATTTTTACTTTCTGCCTCGATTGTTTAATTGATAATGAAAATAGCTGACATTATTGAACACATAATAACATTCAGATATTTAGTACTAAAATGCTTTTTTTAGTATTTACTTATTAAAACCATTTCATGGTTGATGAAATTGGGCACAGAGAAATCAAGAAACATGGCCAAAGTCCTTCAGTTGGTATGTAGCTGAAGATTTAAATCTAGGCCAGAGCCCACAGTGGTTTTCTAGTTTAAGAATTGATTACTAGAGATTTTTAAACATTTTCTAAGTATCATGCCTTAAGTGAGAAGTTTAATGAGTCTTAACCTGATTATTACAAGTTATTAGGTAAAAAAATTGAAAAAAGAAATGGAATGATTTAAGTAAATCTGTGGCATGTAGCTTTTTGCTATCTTTATTAATTTGAACGAAGTTTTAAAACTAAATTCAAGTCCATGAAAGTGTTCATTTTTTATCAAGTCATTGAATAATTTACTATGTTAACGATCTATTAATTCCTTTAACCCCTGGTTACTGTATTTATTATAATAGGTTAACATTGAAATGGTATTAAGATTGAGCCTGGAGAACCTAAAAAATGCTTATGTTCTACACACACACACAGAACACACACACACGTATTCTCTCTTTCCCTTTTCTTCCTCTCCCTTTCTCTTTTAATGTGTTTAGAGTCACTACTGAGTGAAAATAAGTAAATGGAACAATAGCTATTTTCCACATTGCTATATGTTGCTCTCAAGTTTTTTAGCATATTCGATTAACTAGTTTGCTTAGTTGACAAATTATTTTTCTTTTTTGTTTTAGTTTTTATTTGATGAGAAAATTCTTTATAACCATCAAACCATATATTTGATCTGAGAGAAGGATAGCAAAACCTCACTACAATGGTCCTTTAATCTACTTAGAGTTAGAGATGTTCATTTCCAGTAATCAATGTATAATAAGGAGAGGTGTCAGGAGCAGGATAAACAGAGTTTCTTCCAGTTTCTCATGAGTCAGTTCAGTACATCGTAAACACCCTTGTTTTCCTCAAACATATTTTCAAGGGTAATTGCAAACATCCATTGAGAAAATAAAATATATATTATATATATATATATATATAAAAAACATTTCATATATATGAATTCAGATAATGATTTCTAAAATTTTATACTATGAATTTTATTAGCATCAGTATTAATTTTAGAGACAGGTAGTAAGCATTAAGTTCTTTCCAGTGTACAGAATCCTACTAGTAGAATTATCCCAATCAAGATGATTGTAAGTGATCTTTTTCAATTAAAATGTTGAACTAATTTCCAGATGTGAGCTAATTTCTTTACTTGACACAACTTATACATTTTAGAAAACATAGATTTTCTTTTAAGCCAGAGTGTTTTTTTGTTTGTTTTTGCCATAACATTAAATGATTGTATGGCACATCTTTGAAACAAATTATCATCATAAAGCTACTAGATTTTTAACATTAAAATTTAATTTCCCTATTTGTTGGGCTAATGTTATGACTTTTTTTTTTTTTTTTTTTTTTTTTTTTTTGCGGTATGCGGGCCTCTCACTGTTGTGGCCTCTCCCGTTGTGGAGCACAGGCTCCGGACGCGAAGGCTCAGCAGCCATGGCTTACGGGCCCAGCCGCTCTGTGGCATGTGGGATCTTCCCAGACCGGGGCATGAATCCGTGTCCCCTGCATCGGCAGGCAGACTCTCAACCACTGTGCCACCAGGGAAGCCCTGTTATGACTTTTTAATTTTGGACTTTAGTTTATATATTATCTTTTTCTTTATATCTGTATGTTGAATGATATATCCATATATCATAGAACAAAAATATATACATATATATGTATTTAGAAACAAACTTTCATGGCAGTGAATAGTTTGACAGTATAGTGATCTGAGTGTATTTTGTGTATAATATAGTAATAATAGTTAGTAGTATTGTAGCTATCATTTGCTGATATGTGCCAGGCACCATAGATCATTTTATGTGTTTTAACTTATTTAATGTTCACAACCACCTTCGTGGATATAAGTATAATTATCTCCATTTTACAGTGGAAAAACTCAGTACATAGAGTTTATATACAAGTTTAAACAACCATTAAGAGGCAGATGTAGGATGAAGCGCAAGCAGTCTGGTGTTAGAGCCTGGATTCTTAACTACTACACTCCTTGCCTCATGTAATGAAATATGTCATTAAATGCCATATCCTCAGTACATAGCCTCTTCCTTATATTCAGTACATTACTCTGTGTATTCTTAATCACGTATGTCTTATGACCAAGGTAATACTAAAGTGAAATTATAAGCACCAAGTACCACCTGATAATATTGGATTTGAAACAGAATTCACGAAATGTGAAGGTTTATCTTTATCAGAATCCAAGTAGCTTGTTTAATTCACTTTAAGTAGCAAATTGGGCAGTAGAGCTTTTTGATGACTAAACTTCATGTCCTTAATATGTTTACTTTAACACAATATTAAATCAGTTCTGAAAAGGTGCAGGTGTGTTTGGGTAGCTTTTCTCTCTTAGTAGTGAATTTGTAACATTAGCAAAAATGTTTTTGCACCTGGATTTGGACAGCGATAACAGACTTTCTCAGCCTAAGAATAAATTTGGACTCCTTAAAATTTTTTTTTCTATGATTGAAAAATAGTCTAAATCTAAATAATTTTGGAAAACCCTGCAGCAATAAATAAATAAAATTTGTTTACATAGGTGCAACAAAACATTTCCTTTTAATAGGGATTGTTTCTACTTGTAATAAGTTAATAATCTTCAAGCAAAAGGGGCTAGAGGCAGTAACTTGTTTGTGGAGTCCAAGGCTGTTACGCATAGGTTCAAAAGGATCCTGCTCTTTTGAATCCTTTTCCTCTTTTATTTCAATATTAACTGACAGTTTTGATGTTTCTTTTGTGAACATGAAGCTTGCTCCTGATATAGATTCTGCACTAGCTGTTCTTTTTGTTTGGAAAACTCTTCTGCCTGATTGATCATTATGTGGCCGGCTTCTTTATGTTATTCAGATCACAGTCCGTATCTCAATATCTCAGTAGAGGTATCCCCAGACTGTCAATCTAATCTGGCCACAGTCATTTGCTTCAACATTGCTCTATTTTATTCTTCTCTGAGGTCAAAAACTTCATAGGTTGGACTTCCCTCGTGGCCCAGTGGGTAAGAATCCGCCTGCCAATGCAGGGGACCTGGGTTCGAACCATAGTCCAGGAAGATCCCACATCGCACGGAGCAACTCAGCCTGTGCGCCACAACTACTGAGCCTGCGTGCCTAGAGCCTATGCTCTGCAGCAAGGCAAGCCACTGCAATGAGAAGCCTGCGCACTGCAATGAAGAGTAGCCCCCTCTCGCTGCAACTAGGGAAAGCCTGAGTGCAGCAACGAAGACCCAATGCAGCCAAAAATAAATAAATAAAAATAAATTAAAAAAAACAAACTTCATAGGTTTTTGTTTGTACTGATTGATTGATATATGCAGTCTTTCTCCTCAGCTACATGTAAGCTCTGTATGAACAGGTGTTTTTCTTTTGCTCACCACTGGCTCACCAAAGTCAACCTTAGTGCCTGATAGATAATAGGTTCTCAACTACTAGTTGAATAAATGACTTTTTGATTCAGGACTTGAGAGTGCCAGGTGCTGGATGTATTATGGACAAGGTAGCAGTAAAATGATTTGTCATTCAATTTGCAACACTAATGTTTATCCAGCATTGACAATGGAGTCCCAGAAATGGCACCCAAGAGCTTCACCCGAGTTCAGAAACTTAACACACGCACTTTGAACCTACATTATCAAAATAAATCACACTGCCAAAACCTATACCTCCATATATCTTTTAAAAACTTACATCTGGGCTTCCCTGGTGGTGTGGTGGTTGGGAGTCCACCTACTGATGCAGGGGACACGGGTTCGTGCCCCGGTCTGGAAAGATTCTGCATGCCGCGGATTGGCTGGGCCCGTGAGCCATGGCCGCTGAGCCTGCGCGTCTGGAGCCTGTGCTCCACAACGGGAGAGGCCACAACAGTGAGAGGCCCGCGTACCGCAAAAAAAAAAAAAAAAACCCAAACTTACGTCTATGTGCAATTAGGTACTTAGGCAAATTGCTCCTAATTTAGATTGTGAATCAATGGCAATGATTAACAAGTCAATGGTTAAGTAACAATTATATGTAATATATAATATATATAATATAAATTCTATATTTGTGGTATAAATACACATTACATAAGATTTACCATCCTAACCATTTTAAAGTGTACAATTCAGAAATGTATATTCACATTATTGTGCAGCCAATCTCCAGAACTTTTTGGTCTTGCAAAACTGAAACTCTATACCTGTTAAACAAAACTCCCTATGTTTCCCCTTCCCCCCAGCTCCTGGCAACCTATTTTCCGTCTCTGAATTTGACTACTCTAAGATACCTCATGTAAGTGGAATCATGCTGTATTCTCTGTTTTATGACTTGTTTATTTCACTTAACATGATGTCCTGCAAGGTTCATCCATTTTGTAGCATGTGTCAGAATTTCCTTTGTCATTTTCTGAAGAACATATTATTTTTTTTTCATTTTTGTCTTTTTTCAGCTTCTGAAAAAGTATTAACTATATCCTGGATATAGTTATTATATTTAGCCTTGACAATAATTATTATCAGCTGACATGCTTTTTTTTAAATTGGCTGATCAAAAACTGCAGAATTATTTGTGATATTTTTTATTATACCTACCCATCAGGATATGCCATGTCTTAACTGAAAAATAAAAAAGGTAAATCACACACAGGAAAGACCCAAGAGGAATAATTTTAAAGAGGCATAGGGATGTCGATATATTCAGCACACGTTATTTAATGATCTTGTATATTTGCTTCCAGAATGTTAGTAGCACGGGTCCTGGGCATGTTCTCCTGGCAGAGGCAGGGATCTAAGGCAGAGAGACCCAGACTTGGAACCAGCACACTATCATTTCTATACCATCTTATTCACCAAAGCGAGTCCCAGGGCCAGTCCAGACTCACGGGATGGAAAAACAGACTCTGCCTCTTGATGGAAGAAGGTGCAAAATGATATTGCAAAGGGGGTAGTTGTAGGGAGAGGTATGAAAGATTGAGCCCATTTTTAAAATAATTTGATTCATTTCTATTATCACAAATTAACCAACATTCTGAATTCTGCATTCGCTACTTCTTGCTTTCCTTTTAATATAATTTTATATCTATATGTGTTCCTAAAAAGTAAATTTTTAATTTTAATTGTTTTGACTTTACAAAGGATGGTATTGCTAAATATCCTCTTTTGGGATTTAGTTTTTCACATAATATTTTATTACTAAGAATAATTCATGTTGTTGTGTGTTGCTATATTTTATTTATTTTTTGCCTTCTGTATAACATTCTGTTGATGGTATCAGCACTGAGTCTTAAACATCCTTGTTGATAGGAATTTGGGTTGCTTATAGGTCTTGCTGTTGTGAACATATCTCCTAATGCATGTTTCTCCTGGGCATATCCCACACACTGAGATATATCAGTTGTAGAGTATGTGAATGTTTAATTTTACTTCCAAAGTAATTGAGCCAATTTGCCTTCCTACTACCAATTAATAAAATATCTTTTGGCTCTCCATCCCACCCAATACTTGTATGGTCAGAATTTTGTTTTTTTGTCACTAGAATTTTTTTTTTTTTTTTTGCGGTATGCGGGCCTCTCTCTGCTGTGGCCTCTCCCGTTGCAGAGCACAGGCTCCGGACGCGCAGGCTCAGCGGCCATGGCTCACGGGCCCAGCCGCTCCGCGGCATGTGGGATCTTCCCGGACTGGGGCATGAACCCGTGTCTCCTGCATTGGCAGGCGGATTCCCAACCACTGCGCCACCAGGGAAGCCCACTAGAATGCTTTTAAAGTGACTTCTCAATGTAGTTTTGTGTTCCCTAATCACGAAAGAAATTGAATTGAAAATACCAATATGTTTATCGGCCATATAGGTTTCTCTTTTGAGCTTTTCTTATTTTCTTGCAGAAATATTTTATTTATACTTGTTTCAGGATTGTATACTTCAAGTAGTTCCTTCTAGTCTGTAATTTGTCTTCTCCCTTAGTTTAAGGTGTCTTTTGATAGTCAGAATGTGAAATTAATTTGGGTGTGAGGTTATGAAGAGTCATGGAGTGAGTTATACATTTGCATTGTCACACACAAAACAGAGATGCATATTGTCCTCTCTTCCATACATTACTTAGATTGTGTGCTGCTGTTTACGAGAATAGTTAAGAATGGCAGGCACCCAGAAGAGGCTCTGAAAATATGGAACAAATTGGGAAGAAAATTCCCTATTTAAAAAATTAATTTCTAAAATGAAAACATTGCCTTTACTGTTTTTCTTCAAATCATTGTAATGCTTTTCTTTTTACGTCTTTCAGTTTTAGCATTCCTAAACAATAAAGTGGTCAAGTGATGTCTTAAAAATATAAACAACTGATAAATATATGTGTTAGGGAACTGTATAATTCTGGCTTAACATGTTTGTGAAGTGAGAATTTGTACATAGTTCGGTAGCTTCATGAAGGTAAACAGAAAAAACATGAGAACTATTAGCTGGTTTCAAATATAGTTATTTATAATATTTCAAGATAAAAAATTAGAGTTACTGGCAATTCTTAACACCCTCTGAAATGTATCCCTTGATAAATACATTCAAACATTTAAAGCAATATGTGTCTGAAAATGCTTAATGTATATCATAAAAGATAGAGTCTAGATTAAAATTATGAAACTCAAATCAGATTTAAAATGTGCTGGCCTCACCATTTTTACAAATTTATTGACAAATTCATCTGTAACTTTTAACCTTTTAGTTTCTGGTGTTGTTATTACTTGTTTACATGTTACTCCTATAAAACTTAGAAGAAAATGGATTTCTACATACATGTGAAGAAAACATATTTCTTAAATGTCATCAAGATGTAAATGTTGATGGTTATTTCATGGATTGTGTGAATTTTGATTTTGTTTTCACAGCTTTTCTATTTTAGCTTTGATAGAAGGTAGAAAAATGTACTGAAGCTGTGCACTTCTAAATTTGGTCCTTACTGACAGGGAGGAATTATTTGAAGCACCCGAAATCTGATCTGAGCCTTGGAGGAAGGTACCACAAGATGATAGCATACATGATTACAAAGCAAGGAGGATTAGAAAGAGCAATATATTTTTGGAAAAAAGGGCAAGCACACCACTTGGAATGTTTTATCAAGAGAGGGATACAGAAGTGAAAAGTAATCCTTTTGCTTTATTTGGCATTATTGCTGTGTTCGATTTTGGTCTTTGCATTGGCAAAGTACATGGAGACTCTGGAGAAGGTCCAGCGAAGATCAGCAAAAGTGATGTAAGGAACGAGGACTAGCTCCTAAGAGAGGGCTCAGTGCGATCAGGACTGTTTAACTTGGAGAAGGGAAGACTAAGGGGGTGATTTAACTGTCTTCAAGTATTTGAAAGGTTATTATATGGAAGATGCAGAACAGATGTTCTTTACTTCCACAGGAGACCAAATAAAAGGAAATAGTTTTAAACTGTAGCCAGAGAAAAAGTTCAGTTGGTCATAAGGATGGACATAACTATGAAGAAGGGATTAAACATTGAAACAGGTAACCAAGGAATATAGGGAAATTCAATCCTTAGAGATCTTTAAAACTAGGAATAGTTTTAAATAGAAACTAGAATAGAATAGAATAGAATAGAATAGAATAGAATAGAATAGAATAGAATAGAATAGAATCTGCCTAGGACGGTTTAAGTGTCTTCCACCTCAGTGCAGAGAGCTACCCAGTTTCTCTGTTTGAAACTCTTCCCACTTTGAGATTCTATGCATGTTGTTTCTACTCTTTCAGAGTTACCTGGAAGATAGTCAGTTAGTAGTATCTATCCCAGGATAGAAGCTAGAATTCAGCAAAGGCAGAGATCAAAGGGCTACCCTGTGTTCCCCTGAGTATCTCTGATCTCCTTCTAACTACATAGGTATTAGTGACTGGACCAGAGAGGAGAAAGTATTTCTTACCTGTTCATTTGTAGAACTATAGTATATATGTTCTTTCTTCCCGGAGCTTTCTGATAATGCAATGGTAATTCAGGGATTATGCTAGCTACTGTGATATGGAAGGGCAGGCATTGCACTAAATTATCTCAATCACAGGCAGGTGGTGTGTTTCTCCTTTCACATATAAGGAAAGCAAGACTTCGAGAATTTAGTCATTAGCTTAAGGTCCTTCTATGAGTTAGTGACAAAGGCAGAATTCTTGTTCGAACTTCTTGTTTGTCTCTGTTCTAATGAGAGGTTATACACATTTAGATGTGTTCTTCATTAATAATGCCAGCTTCTGTTATTATTAAGAATAGAATGTGGGTACAAAAGTAATAATCATCATTAGACTATAAGGAAATATGTGTTGAATGAATGATGACCCAGACTTAGATTTGAAGCAAAATTTGTGATGTTTTGTGATATACGTCATAATTAAATTGCTCCCCTTCACTAAAGCAGCACTTTATGTAACCAAAGATGATTATTTACTTTGGCTATTTGATCTATAGTTAGGACAATTGAATAGTGGCCTCATGAATCATAAAAACTTTACAATTCAAATAAGCTTTGAAGTTTGAGCATCTATACTTCCTAAAGACATGAGTGACATGGGATATTGCAAACTTCCACAATTAAGTTAAACACAAAATGATAATATAACTATTTTAGAGGAAATTTAAATGAATCAAATGGTATATGTTTAATTTGATGTTTGATTCACTGATTCTTAATGGTCCTCAATCAATATCTCATTTAACTTTATCACTGCCTAAAGTTTGTTTAGAGTTAACTTAATCTGACTCTTTGTATTTCTAGTAAAAATACTTCTGGGAAAATCTAAATAGATAAAAGGGATCTAAACAATCTATTTTTTAAATTAAAAAGTTAGCAATTAACATACTACAGTATTTATCTTGTTTTTAGAAATATAATACCTTTCTCATTAATCTATCCAATGATAAACTTTAAAGAACCTGCGGCTATGTATTATGAAGTCTTAATTTGTTAGGGTAGTAGAAATGTGAAGTCTTTCACCCTGTTTTGTTACTGTTTCATTGCTGTGATTCTTGGGAAGCTTATCGGGCAAATAATGTTAAGAGCACTTGAATATTATTTTCTAGGATAAGATTTCTCTTTGCCCAATTTCTCTTTTGTATTCCATAATTTAGATTTCTTTTACTTTGTAGTAAAGAGAAAGAAAGATAATAAATAACATTTATTGAACACTTCCTGTCAGTGCCACAGAGGGCACCATCTATGGTACAGTCTATACAGTGGTTTCTTTTTTGTATGACAGGTAATCATCTAAATGCTCTGAAGGTATTATCTCATCTAATCCTGATACTCATCCTATGAATGGGACTTTGATTAGGCTCCTCTTATGGAATAAGAAACAGAGTATGTGGTATGTAGACTACAGTCACAAAGAGGTTAGCTAATGAATCAGGTCACCCAGCTAGTAAGTGGAGGAGTAAGGATTCATACTCCGGCAATCTAGTGACCATGCTTTTGGCCTCATACCGTGCTGCCTGTCTTTTTGAGATCACCTTGCCTATGGAAAATCTCATAACTGTCATTTCAATAATCCAAGCTTTCTGTACCTTATTTCTAATTAATAGTTTGAATCAACATAGTGTTTTTATTTTTTTGCTTATTAAACACTAACATAAAACCTTTACAATTCAAATAAATATTTGTTTCTTCTAAGCTATGACTAAAATGAATGCGTTTTGCATGACACATTTTAGGATAAAAGTTAAGCATGAAAAAGCTCTTTTTGTTTTGTTAAGGAGCTTATAGTTCAGAGAGATTAACACATAAATTCAACTAAATATATTGCTTGAAGCAGAATGTGCTAACTGGTATAAGAGAAGTATAAACAACATATTCCAGAAGCACAGAGGAGGGAGAGATTCATTCTCACTTGGCAAGTGTAGTGCCATGGAGCTTGCTATAGGGAGAGAGAGCTAAAGGATATGTATTAAGTAGGGTAACTACAAGACATGTGGGCACATACGATGTGCAGTACGGGAAAGAGAGACATTCTTTCCAGCAGCTTATGCCCGTTGAGGACTGTAGGGAATGCAGCAATGTGTAGATATATCTCTCAATTATTTGCTGGATTATGAACATCAGAAATGGCAATTTGACACACACACATATCCATCCATCTGGCTATTCACTCTTTTATCAAATCTCTGGTTAAAGTAATATCAGTTAATTGGGATGGTGATTGTCTTCCTTAATAAGTATGCAGTTTTTAAAAAATTATTTATTTATTTTTGGCTGCGTTGGGTCTTCGTTGCTGCGCGTGGGCTTTCTCTAGTTGCGGTGAGCAGGGGCTACTCTTCCTTGCAGTGCACGGGCTTCTCATTGCGGTGGCTTCTCTTGTTGCGGAGCATGGACTCTAGGCACGTGGGCTTCAGGAGTTGTGGCTCGTGGGCTCAGTAATTGTGGCTCGCGGGCTCTAGAGTGCAGATGCAGCAGCCATGGCTCACGGACCCAGTTGCTGTGGGATGTGGGATCCCACAGCGGCATGTGGGATCTTCCCAGACCAGGGCTCGAACCCGTGTCCCCTGCATTGTCAGGCAGATTCTTAACCAGTGCGCCACCAGGGAAATCCCAAGTATGCATTTTTTCAACCTCAAGAAGATTTAAAATGAGTGTAAAAGTGTTTAAGACTCAAAATTTTAGAGCATTAATATCTCTGTGTTAAGGAAAAATCTTCATAATTAGCATTGTGTTTGCTTCAAATGAGCAGATCTCAAGCTTTTAAAATGATAACCTTGTAGCTTCAAATTAAAATGTATAATTGACTAAGTAGTTTCAACTTGTGGTTTTATGTGTAAATATTTCTAAATTTATATGTTGTATTAGAACATTTAAGAGAACTTAAGATTACCCTTTTTATATGTTTAATTTACTAAATATATAAAAAATACTTAAATGCTTCGGAAAGCTTTTTTTCCAGTAAGATAATTGAAGTATTTAAAAAGGAAATTGAGTATATTGAATTTATGAATGCACTTTAATATGTTTGAATGTATTTAATTTTATAAATGGAACAAAATGTCAATCAAACACTGCTTAAACAGACCCTTAAAAATTTCTAGGCTTATAACGAAGATTTATCAGCAGAGTTTAAAAGGCTAGAAAAGATGTTACATTTGTATCCCAAAGCTGCCTGTGTGATGACATCAATTATAGGGGTAAAAGTCTAATTGGAATGGGTTTAAGAGAGAATGGGAGGAGTGGAATTGGACAGCAACCATAGACCCAAGTATAGACCCAGACATTAGTGTCATTACTTAGGTGTTGACTGTGGTGCTGGCCACAGCTTTGAAGTCTTACCCTTAAATGATTGTACAAGCAGCAGGCTTCCTGAGAGGGACCAGAGTGGGGAAAGATGACAAGACTGTGCATGAGCTCACCTGTGACACCTCCCAAGGTGAGATTCAGGAGCTGGGGTTGCTTGCAGCTATGCAGACAGGGGCTAACACCTTCAAATGTGGCTTATTACCTTTAGTAAAACCCTGTTTGTAATATACAGACTTCTGAGTCTGAAACTCACTCTACAAGAGTAAAAAAGAGGAAGAAAAGTCTGGGACAATGAAGGCACCAAGAAACTGGAGGAACTGTGGAGAGTGGTGGATGCCTTCGATTTCTGGATGAAAGGAACAGAAGCCCATTTTATGGCTGGGTCTCATAAGGCAGCAGAACCAGGAACTAAAAAGTCAGGAATGAAGTTTTCTTTCTCTCCCTCTCCAGTGTCTCATGGTCACTCACTTCGGCTTTTGTCTGCCTATCTGTGTCATTCTTTTCTGTCTTTAGCTACAATCCTGCTTCTCTATTTCTGTGTTTATGACATAAAATGATGGATGGAGCCTTATATATCTTTCTGTTCAAGCAATCAGAAACTCATAAAAGTCATGAGTCACAACTGCAAATTTCTAGGAGCAAAAAGTGTGATTGACCCAGGTCCAGTCACTTCTGGCTAAGGGAGCAAAGTCTATGGTCCATTGTCCTCTTAATGAGCATGAATATCTTCTCTGAAAAGCAGACCCAGTCATTGTCTTGGAGTGGGGTGTGAAGGCCATGCAGGAAATGGATGGGCATTTCTGGTGTAGTGGGATATGTCTGGAAAACGCAGCTAGAGAAGAATATTATTCCAAATCTAATTTTTTAATAGAAACCAGTTCGAAACTTTATCCATGATAATCAAAGGATTTTTACATAGTTCTAAAGTGGTTTTGCATCAAGTTTAAGGAATAAAATGAAGCATAGTAAATAGGTCAGTGATTTTCAATTTTTTTTGTTTTTTGTTTTTCCTTCAGCAGAATCTTTTTGCAAATGAAATCTCATGTGCAACTGCACAAGATAGAACAGATGTGGGTGGAGTGCTGTGGCAGAAGTATTGTCAAGGGGTATGGAAGCCTCGCTGCCCCATTCTCTGAAATATATGTTATATCCTAATAGGTTCCATCTTCTACTTCTATTTCTAGCCCTTTTTCCACATCCAGCATCCACATGAAATTACCCTTGGTGTACTGTAGAGGAATTTCATCTTTCTTGACATATTTATTTTAATTTTACTTTTCATTTTCACATGTGCATTCTATGTGAATAGTTTCATATACATTTATGTTAGGGACCTTGAAGGGACTGTTGAACTTTTTGATTCACCAGGGTGACCCTACCAACCCAGACACCTGGCTGGAACACAGATGTGCTGAAGCCATAGTTGTATTGAATGAATATAGATAAATTAATAAAATTATAAAGATAGGGACCGTGTCACACTGTAAAAACCATTCACCTAACAAAAGTCTAGTAGTTGTGCAATAAATATTCGCTTAATTAAGTCAACTTAAAAATAAAAATAGAATCTCTATCTAGTGTTCCTTGGTAGTATTACAATTGTGGCTGTGATAACATATCTAGTGGAAATTTGCCAGTCTTTCTGGATTAACTAAGGTGCAGTTCAGGCCTAAAAAAATGACTTAGGAGGCTTAAAAGTTGTTACTAATTTTCCATTTCTGAGTTTTTTCCCCAAATAATTCTATACTGTAAAGGAGGTCAAATAAAAAAATACTCTTTCAAACATTTACCACTTGCATAAAAATTACTGCCACTTGTACAGTGGATTATTAATTTGTGTATAATCCTACCTCAACACATTGAATCTGAGTGAAATAAATTTTTGAATTTTGTTTTATATATGTGTATATGTATTTAAATATTTTAATTAAGACTTTTAATTAAGACTTTACTTTTTAAAGGAGTTCTGGGTTCACAGCAAAATTGAGAGGGAGGTATAGATATTTTCCATATGCCTCCTTCCGACACATGCATAACCTTTCCCATTATCAATATCCCCTACCAGAGGGGTACATTTTTTATAATTGATGACCTTACATTGACACATTGTAACCACCCCAAATTCATAGCTTAAATATGGTTCACTCTTGATGTTGTCCATTCGGTGGATTTGGACAAATGTATAATGACACGTATCCATTATTATGGTATCGTATGGAGTATTTTCACTGCCCTAAACATCCTCTGTGTTCCATCTATTCATTCCTCCCCTATCAACCCCTGATCTTTTCACTGTCTCTACAGTTTTACCTTTTCCTGAATATCGTATCTTTGTAATCATACAGTATGCAGCTTTTCAGATTGTTTTATACATTTAGTAAAATATGCACTTAAGTTTCCTCTATGTCTTCATGGCTTGATAGTTCATTTCTTTTGAGTGCTGATTATTTCATTGTCCGCATAGTCTACATAGGTATAAATGGCAGCACTACCTATTTGTCTGAACTTGTAAATCCACACATTTCTGCTCATCAGAAATAAAAGAAGTATAGCAAGTTTCTCTATGTCATTTCCATAAACTTCATCCTACCATTCACTGATTTGAGTAAAATGAGGACAGTTCTCAAAAGATGCTGTTATAATGAGCAAACCAAATAAATGAAGTTACTTTATAAATTGCATCATTGTGTTATAATTACTGACTTAAAAATTAATTTAAAATGATCTCCCATGTATAGATATTGAAACCTGGCGATTTGGTAAAGGCCCATAACATTGACATTCAGAAAAGGAAGGCACCATGGCAGGAGTTCTATCACAACAGCTCACCAACAGTAAGATAGCCCCATTCTGCATGTGAGATCAAGAATAAATGCTCAGATGTTGTGCTGGTGGCTCTTTCCTTGAGGTGGCGCTCAGCCTGTTGTGTTTCTATTTTGCCAATACTAGGTCATTTTTACTATTACAGAAGGATTAGTTTCACTGTTGTGTGGCAATTTGAAATCCAATTATATTCTATATTTCATTACACTGAAGAGTGTTTCCAGAGCTTTGCACCTAAGATGCCAGGTGATGCCTTGCCATGTTTTAGGGAGGTTTTGACAAGGGGGTGGTTATGATGTGCCCCATGATTCTGTGGCTCCCAGCCCTCATCTCTGCCCTTGGATCTTATATCCTACTCTCCTCTCACTAAAACAGAGCTCTGTTTTTGCTTCTCTCTAGGTCATAATCCAGCAAATAATTGAGAGATATTTATTTATTTATTTATTTATTTATGGCTGCATTGGGTCTTCGTTGCTGCACGTGGGCTTTCTCTAGTTGCAGCGAGCAGGGGCTACTCTTCACTCATTGTTCACTCAGCTTCCCTTCACTCATTGTTCCAACTTACTTTTACTATCGAATTCTTCACTTCTCCTCTTGCTATTTACTTTGACCAAGATAAGATGCTTCTTATGGCTCACAACACAGGCCTTGGACTGCCCTGCTTCTTTGCCTTTTCATATTCCTTTGTTTGTTTGTTGAATAACCAAGTGTTGGGGCTGCTTCATGCCAGGCACCTGTCTTTCTTAACCTCCTCATATGCTGTAGAATCCTATCCATTATTCAAAGCCCAACTGAGACACTTCATGAAATCTTCCATGTTATACCTTGATAGCCCTATTCTTCTATTCTTCTGGGAGCTTATGACATATTGTCACATTATCTGTATTTTGCTTATGACAAATCACATTCAGTCTTGCATTATCATTACTTATGTAAGGCTTTTAGAGCTTCTATTAGATTATAGTCTCCTTGAGGACATAGATTTTGTTTTAGTCCTTTGGCTTTCTCCATAATCCCTAGTGTGGTACTTTTTAGATTGTCATAGGCATTTGCAGAATAAAAAAACAGAAATTAGATTTTAGACCAGTTTTAATTCAAACTGATTTCCATGTTGAGAAATTAGGAGACTGATATATCTACTTTATGACATTTTGTGGTCTTGGTACAGTAGCTTTCTAAATAATTAGCACTTACTGATTACTTATCTTATAGTCCCAAGAATTTTTATTTCCCTCTGTCTTGTCCTTCTCTTATTTAAAATGTTTGGATAAGAAAGATAAGTAGGAAAAAAATAGAAAATAATTTAATGTAGACCAAATCAGGTTTTGAATGTGTGTTCCCCAAACTCCTTAAAGAGGGGATTCCATGAATGGTCTTTAGAGGGTCTGGGAACTCCATGATATTATATGCAGATCTTGTGGGTGAGTTTTTGTCCAATTCTCAAAGGAATCTTTTACACAAAAGCAAAACAAAACAACAACAATAAGAACAAAGAACCCCACCATTCTAATTAGTCTTCTTCATCCTTCTACTTTATCCCGGAATTTCAGAAAAGGTCATTATATATGAAAGGGTTTTTGGAAACTAAATTCTATGTATAAATTAATTTTAGGCATTATTGTTGTCAGCAAAAGTCCATGTGATAAGAACAGTTATTTAGTATAGTTCACTAAGAGACCATTCATTAGTAAGACTTAGAGAAGTGAATGCCAAAGTCATTTTTTTTCCTGTCTTAATGAGATAAAATACAAAAATGTGAATACAGCAGTCCCAAGGGCTGGTATACTATTATGAAAGAGCATGTGATTTGTTCCCTAAATACTAAAAGAGTGGATATTTACATGTAAAAGAATGCAACTGGATACTCCTGTATCATACCACTCACAAAAATGAATTGGAAATGTATTAAAGACTTAAATGTAAGGTCTGAAATCATAAAACTCCAAGTAAGAAAACATAGGAAAAAAGCTTAAGTCTTTGCAATGATTTTTTGGATATGACACCTAAAGCATAAGCAACAAAATAAAAAATAAACAAGTGGAACTACATCAAACTAAAGAGCTTCTGCACAGCCAAAGAAATTATCAACAAAATAAAATGACAACCTACAGAATGGGAAAAATATTTGCAAATCATATATTTGATAAGGTGTTAATATCCAAAATATATAAAAAAACTCATGCAACTCAATAGCAAAAAATAAAAAGAAATGACAATAATCTAATTAAAAATGGGCAAAGGACCTGAATAGACATTTTCCAAAGCAGCTATATGAATGGTCAACAGGTATATGAAAAGGTGCTCAGCATCACTAATTATTAGGGAAATGTAAATAAATACCACAATGAGATATCAGCTCATGCCACTTAGAATGGCTATCACCAAAAAGAGATAACAAATGCTAGTGAGAATGTGGAGAAAAGGAGAACCCCTGTGAAGTATTGGTGGGATTGTAAACTGGTACAGCCACTACAGAAAACAGTATGGAGATTCCTCAAAAAATTAAAAATAGAACTATCACGATCCAGCAATTCCATATCTGGGAGTACGTTCAAAGTAAATGAAAAGTGGTATATATAATGGAATATTATTCAGCCATTAAGAAGAAGGAAATCCTGCCTTTTGTGACAGCATGGATGGACCTAGAGGACATTATGCTAAGTGAAATAAGCAAACAGAGAAAGACAAATACTGTATAATTTCACTTATATCTAAAACCAAAAAAGGAAAAGGAAAAAGAAAAAGAAGAAATGCAAACTCATAGTATAAGAGATCAGATTTGTGGTTGCCAGAGCTGGGTGGAAGTGGGAGGGGGAATTGGAGGAAAGTGGTCAAAAGGTACAAACTTCCAGTTATAAATAAGTCCTGGGGATGTGATGTACAATACGATGACTACAGCTAACACTGCTGTGTTATATATTTGAAAGTTGTTAAGAGAGTAAATCCTGAGAGTTCTTATCACAAGGAGACAAGTGGTTTTTTTCTTTTTCTTTCTTTTGTATCTATATGAGATGATGGATGTTAAATTGCTGTGATAATCATTTCATGATATATGTGATTCAAGCTGTTACACTGTACACCTTAAACTTATACAGTGCTATGTGTCAGTTATATGTCAATAAAACTGGGGGTAAAAAATACAATAAGAAAACAGTGGAAAAAGAAGAGAGCACAGTGCCAGGCAAGAATAGTATCTCAATAAATGTTTCCCGAATAAATGAACAGAAAGGAGAAAAGGAACCCTGAAAATTTAATTGGATTATGATGGGCTGGATTTCAGAGCTTCTGGGATCAAATGCAATGAAAAATATTCAGACCATCAAAAAACTATTCTAAGTGACAAAAATTAATCAAAATTAATAATGGAGAAATCATGATATAATAACTGGACTATTGGTAATCCCTAGAATAGCCTGATATAGTTGGGATTGCCAGATTTAGCAAATAAAAATATAGGACACCCAGCTAAGTTTGGTTGCCAGAAGCCCTTTCCTCAAATGTTTGGAGTTCTCTTCTGGTTCCTGGGATCTGTTAAGACCAGTGGTGGGTTCTGGAGCAGCACCTGGCAAGTTCTGGACTGTGTGGGCTGCAGTTCCTGTGTTTCCTGCTGGGGGAGCTCTCCAACTCTCTACCTTGAGGATGAAGCCAATTAGATGTCATGGGAGCTCTGGGACTTGAGCTTTTGGGGTCACTTCAGTCCACCATGGTTTGGCTGGGGTTCTGGGGGGCAGTCTGCTGGGAAGATCCCTCTTCTCACTGGTGTAGTAATTCTTTCTCTGATTGGGCAAGATTGAGTCACAAGAATGGTACTGACATACAGATTATTGGTGACTCACCCATGCAGGTCAGTGAACAAATTCAGGGCTCTGGGAGACTGAAAGAACCTTGTGCTTGAACCACTTGGGCAGGTGTAGGCATTGTCAGTGTATTCCAACTGTGGTGCTGCCTTGAGTCTACTCTTCTCTCAGCACTCCCCACCCCTGCCCACCCCTCCCACTGCTGGCATCCAGGGCAGCCACCCACCTCTCTGCAGGTGTTCCTCCAAAGTGGGCATGCCCCTGCCTCTGAGAACTTTAGAAATCATTGCTCTCAACACCAGTGGGCCCTACTGATTGATATCCTCTCTTGTCCCTGATCTATGTAGATGCATGTTCTCCTGGTCAATCTTAAGCCATGTCGGAAAAGAGGGACATTCCTTACTCTGATGGGACTCTTCTCTTGCGGACCATGGCTCTTCCCCTAACCAGGACACTAGTGGCAGTGTGTGGGAGGCAGGGTTGTGGTTTCAAAAGAATCCACATTCTATGAATGCAGTGATTATAACCAGAAGACTTCAGGAAGAGGCACTATTGAAAGATGTTTGTTCTGTGTTATAAAAATCCAAAGGTAAATTTAACATGACCAGAAAATGAATTATCATTCACACTTTCCTGCATGCTCTGGGTAAGACTTGCTTTTGTGGTTATCATCAGTAAAGCAAGTATCATCTTTTGAATGTCACTGGATGCCATGCCAGCATTCACGAGTGGCATGAGGGATGAGGCATAAGGAATGATGTAATTAGCATGAAAGAACTGGTATTAGGGAAGTGCAGAGGCAAGAAGGTGTATATTGTTTCAATACAAACAAGTGCCAAAGAGTCATGGCATTATGAGTAATAATAGTGCTGCTAGCTTTTGCTTGCTGAAGGGGATAGGAAATTAACCAAGAAAAGCAAACTTGATAATAAAGAACACAAAGAGATAGTTCCTGGACTTGTTCAAGAGGGGATGCTACCTAGACATTAGGAGGAATTGTCACATGTGTTACTGGACTGAATTTGGGTCTGCTTGCCCACCACACAGCCAAGCCAATCTACTGACACCACTGGGTTGTGGTGAAGGAGAGTATAGCATTTATTGCAGGCACCAAGCAAGGAGAATGGGTGGCTTATGCTCAAATGACCTGAACTCCCTGATGGCTTTCAGATAAGGGTGTTTTAAAGGCAACATTTGGGGTGAGAGTTGCAGCTCATGGACTTTCTTCTGATTCATTGGTGGTGAGGTAACAGGGTGATGTTTTAGGAATCTTAACCATCAACCTTCTGGTTCTAACCAGTTTAGGGTCTGGTGCTTGTGGTCAGTGTGTCCTGACCTCCACCTGGGTGGCAGGGGGATCTTAGTTTCTGTAGAGCAATTCAAAGATATGCATCAGATTGTTATGTATATCCCTTGAGGAGGAATAGGACTCTGTTTTATCACTGAATTATTGTTTAAGCTACTTTTCTTGCTTAATTACTTTTTCTTTGTTTCTGCATTCCCTCACTTCCCTAATTAGTAACTGCTTGAGTCTGCTCTTTGGAATTCAGGGGAGGCTTAGGAGACTAAAGTTTTTTTCTACAAATAAGAAACTGGGGACAAAGAGGGGCTTTTATACCTGGGAAGGCCCTGCATGGTCCTGCTTGGTTTCAACCCTTCTTTTTCTTTGATATTTCTCAATCCTGATGGGAACAGAGGGCAGGGCAGGAAAGAGAATAAAGTTTTGGATAAAGAAGTTAATCTGACAGAGAAACTCGGTTTTAGGGGTACTTGGTTTTACACACACTGATTGGACAATACAAAAATACTTAAATACCTGTTTTCCACCCATTTTACTAAATTGTTATCAATCACTAGACATCATATAGATACATGAATTTTTAAAATACATTATTTAATCAACTAGTTTATATAGACAGGGACCCTACACACTCTAAGGGCAGCCTAGCCAGAATCAGCACTTTGTCCATGGATTGTTTGGAAGGAATGGTACCATCTGTTCCTGGACACTGTTTTATTTATTAGTCATTTTTTACCTCTTGCAAGGCCTAGCCCATAGTTTCTCACATGATTTTTTTTTTTCACATTGTACTCTGAGGACCTATGGTAAGCTCTCAATAAATATTTGTTGAATGAATAATAGCTGCTTAATACATACCTATTGAATTGAAAAGGATAACTATATAACAAATGGCACAGAGAAAATGCTTAGCTGTTACTCCTGGTAATTATTTCTCCATTGGGGGATAATAAAAAATATTTTCCTGTTATTTACTACTACAGATAAATTTCTGAGAATACACTTACATAGCTCTGGGGATACCTTTGCTAGACCAAGGATTATTCTCACCCTTTCTTGTCCTTGGGGAGAACTGATTCAGGCTTTGTGAAGAAAATGTTTAGTGTTGTTTTCTTGTTCCATTATCTGTTCCTAGGTCTTTTCATTTAGAATCCTTGTAAAACAGGTGTATAAATAGAATTGTTTTCAATGAAAGGGAACCTTGCCCTTAGCAAGCCTCTGAACAGTTGTTTTCTGCACCTGCAGTAATAAAATTCGAGAGAGATAATGTATTGAATTTTAATCACATGCTGCCTTGTTACATATTCACTGTTTAAAAACATTTCCTTTATTGTGGAGCTATTAGTAAAAAGGCGGTGTTGCCAGTTAAGCCACTGAATGGCCTGGGGAGTGATTTTACACTGGGGAATGATTATAGTCTTGTGTAAAAATATCAGACTCTTAGGTTAAAGTGAAAAAGACTGGTAAAAATGCTTGATGAAAGCTGTGCTCACTAGAAATGCTTCAAGTGTGTGTGTGTATTTAAGGTTATAGATGAAGTAGAATTTTTATCTAAACACACAGAAAAGGATCATTTAGTCGACAGCTATGTATATTAAAATTTTGATAACATCAATATATTTAATAAAATTGACCTCTGAAGGGAAGGGGAGCAGATTTTGCCACCCCAAAATATGCCTGTTTGGCATAAGGATTATCTTTACCTGGTTATTTTTTAAGAAACAGCAGGAACAGAAAAGCTTCGAAAACTGAATAGAAGTAAGAGATGTTGACAGTTATAAGGGAAATCTCCATTTGGAAGGATGTCACCCTGCTGTAACAGGAGGAGGATGATGACCAAATCTCTAGAAACTCTTATCATGGAGAAGGCTATGACTTAAATCTGTATAACAGTGTTAGCCTTGTTTATTGTGCTTTGCCTGATGATTTCCCATAACTGGTTCCCCTACCCCAACGTTTTTGTCTTTAGGTGGAGATGGTATTTAAGGCACTGCTTGGGCCATTTCCTGGGTACCCAGTTTTCCTGGGTATCTCCCATATTTATAAAATGTATACATAGTATTAAGCTTCTGTTTGTTTTCTCCTGTTAATCTGTGTTTTATTATAGATGATCTCAACTGAGAACCTGGAAAGGTGGAGGGAAAATGATACTTCCTCCCCAACACAACCAAAGACAGAGTTCCTAGGGCTGTCAGTTTTCTTCTTGTTACTTGACTTTTAACAAATATTAGACTTGTTTCATGTTGACTGTTTCCACATTTATTTACCTGAACATATTCAATGCTTATTTAATAGAGATTATTTCAGTTATTTTTTAAAAGGAATTATGAAGGGGAAAAAAGTTATTCTTATTAGCCTTTATTTTTTTACTGTATATTTTAATATGATCAATGCATTATGTTTTGCTCTGTTTTCTGGAAGACTCTAGATATTTTCTTTATATTGGAATATGGAGTTCTCTAATATGGAGTTTTTCTCAAAAGGTGGAGAATAGATAAAGATGAAAAAGTATCTGCTGTTCTTCATCCTCAGGTAAAAAAGTACACAAAAAAACTAAAATGTAAGAATTTAGTGGTACTGATGAATCTAGTGGCAGGGCAGGAATAGAGACGCAGAGGTAGAGAGCGGACTTGTGGACACAGGTGGGGAAGGGGAGGGTGGGACGAATTGAGAGAGTAGCATTGACATATATACACTACCATGTATAAAGCTAGCTAGTGGGAAGCTTCCATATAGCACAGGGAGATCAGCTCCGTTCTTTGTGATGACCTAGAGGCATGGGATAGGAGGGTGGGACGGAGGCTCAAGAGGGAAGAGATATGGGAATATATGTATACATATAGCTGATTCACTTGGTTGTACAGTAGAAACTAACACAACATTGTAAAGCAATTATAATCCAATAAAGATGTAAAGAAAACAAATAAAATGTATGAATTTAGGTTAATATATGTTAGAAATTAGGTTACATATATGTTAGAATTTTCAGAGATTCAGCATAACATAGTGTGGGATTTCCCAAACTTGCTTGTTCATAAGAATCTTCTGGGTGTGTCACCTTGGTGAGTGTCAAGACAAAAGGCACAACCAAGCCAAAGATCGGGAGGCGGAAATATTTATTACTTGCAGCAGTAAGGAGAACACCAGGGATATTTCCCAAAGTAATGTCTTCCTGAACAGCAAAATTGGGGAAGTTTTAAACTAAACATCATGCATATTCATGAAGGGGTTTCAGCAGAGGAGAATTCAGCATAGAAGTGGGGCAGAGGTCTTCAGAGGCCAAGCTCTAGCTTGACTGAAGTCTGGAAAGGTCAACATCATCATCCATTCTTCACCTGGGTGAGGGCCTTTGTTCCTGCAGAGCTCAAAGATAGGTATCAGATTATCATGTTATATCCCTTGAGGAGGAACTAGGACTCTGTTTTATCACTGAACTATTGTTTCTTGACTGCTTTTCCTTTGTTCCTGAATTCCCTTACTTCCCTAAGGATCATTAATTACTGAGATCTGTTCAAGGACAAGCACTGTGGCCCGGCTTAGATCACAAAATGGCTCAGGCCCAAAATAGCTTCTCTTATGTCAAGAAAGCCATGCCTGGTTCTCTTTCTCCAGGGACCCCCTATCACATCTGCTTACAGGAGGACTTCTTGCTAATGTAGATTCTTGGGTCCCCCAGGCCTGCAGAATCAGAATCTCCAGGGAGATGGCCTGGAGTGCTTGTTTAACATACAAAACATTGGGTAGTGGTTAAGAGCAGGTGTTTGGGACTAGAATATCTGAGTTAGAACCTTGATTTCATCATTTTTTAACAGGTTATTCATGGAGAAGGTATTAAAAGTTCTAAGCCTCAGTTTTCTCGCACATAAAATGGGGGAAGTGGTAATGCCTACTAAGAGGGTTGCTGTATGGATTAAATGAGATGGTAAATTGTGTCAGGTATTTAGTACAAGACCTGGCACTGGGTAAACGTTCAATAAATATTAGCTACTATCATTTGTAGTATAATATTTAGTACATATTCAAATAAATTTTCTCAAAGAAATTATGAAATACACTGATTATTTAAATAGGTTGGCTACTATTTAATGTGAGAATCAAATGAACCAAAATGCTATTTTCAGCTCTTTGAAGCTAATTCAGTCTTTTGAGCTTTTCCCTAACAAAAAGGCACATTTGGGCTTCTCTGGTGGCGCAGTGGTTGAGAGTCCGCCTGCCGATGCAGGGGACACGGGTTCGTGCCCCGGTCTGGGAAGATCCCACATGCCGCGGAGCGGCTAGGCCCGTGAGCCATGGCTGCTGAGCCTGTGCGTCCGGAGCCTGTCTCCGCAACAGGAGCGGCCACAACAGTGAGAGGCCCATGTACCACAAAAAAAAAAAAAAAAAAAAGGCACATTTATGCCACATATATTCTGGCATTTTAAAAAATACAGCATTTTCCTGAAGTAAAATGTTGCAACAGATCTAAAAGATGGTTTTTGTTGTATTGTCTGTAAGTTACTTTTAAATACTTAAGCATAGAAAGTGTGATATATATGTGTAAATTGTTTTGTTTTCTTAAAAATAAATAAATTTATTTATTTATTTATTGGCTGCGTTGGGTCTTTGTTGCTGTGAGCGGGCTTTCTCTAGTTGCGGCGAGCGGGGGCTACTCTTCGTTGTGGTGTGAGGGCTTCTCTTGTTGTGGAGCACAGGCTCTAGGCATGCTGGCTGCAGTAGTTGCGGCATGCAGACTCAGTAGTTGTGGCTCGAGGGCTCTAGAGCGCAGGCTCAATAGTTGTGGTGCATGGGCTTAGCTGCTCTGCAGCATGTGGGATCTTCCCGGACCAGGGCTCGAACCCATGTGCCCTGCATTGGCAGGTGGATTCTTAACCACTGCACCACCAGAGAAGTCCTGTAAATTGTTTTTAAACCACAACTGTTAACATTTGAAATGACCTAATCAGGAATCCACGGGCTAAGGGAAGTTAGTTAGCATTCAAAGAGACGATTATCTGAATCTGCAAGAGAGGGTTTATTAACTATCATAAGTGATTTTAGAAAAACATTTTCATTGATTAAATTGGAGCTTTTAATTTACGTGGATTGGGTAGATACTATAATGCACCACCACTTTTGCATGGTTGAGGTAGAAAAATTAGGAGCGTCCGTCAGCTTGATCCCTTCAGATTGATACAGATAGGTTGACTTTCCTTCAGTCCTTTATCCCAACACTTAAAGGATGGGCCATTGTGTGATTCAGCTAGGCACTCAGATCAGCTCATCCTGCCCACAGAATGCTGTGTTTGTCTCTGAATCTTTAATGTGAGGCTCTTCCTGGAGAGCCCAAGGGCAAGTGAGGACTTCATCTCGCTTACAGACCTGGGTTTGTGCCTCCTTTCTATAAATGTTTATACATGTGGGGGAATTCATTGTGAAGCTAACTTTGTTTTTCACATATTCTGGTGGTGAGTTGTAGAAAAGGACACGTGCAGCACTCACCTGCCTTTGATCATTAAAGCTACTAAGCAAGAGATACTCAGAAAAAAAAAATGTGACCAATTTTGAGTGACCACTGTTAAAAGATGAACTGAGACATATTAAAATTTTTAAAAGTGTTGTTGAGCGAAAATTGACTTGAATTGGGCAGTGCCAAACCAGAAGTGGTTAGGAGCACTCCTTGGACAGGAGCCAGGGGAAAGACTTACCTAGAGAGGATGAAGAAGCAAAGAAAGGAAATTATTGATTGGCTTAAAGCCCTGCTGGCTGTTTGTGATTGGTTGTGCTTAGCATTTTGATTTCAAAACCATGAGGCATTTACAGGCTGAGATTTTGGTTTGCTTACATAGGCCACCCAGACATTAGTACCACCGCAGTCTGATGGCTTCTTTGTTTACTTAATTTAACACCACATAAGTTTACTTCAATTCACGCATACCTCCTAGTTTCATTGCAAGTTTTAAAGGTTGAAGGTCAAAATCTTAGGGATTTTAGTATTCGTTTTTCGGTCCTTGGTATCATATATTCACTCAAAAGTGGCAATTCTGCATATCTCTTCCAGGTTCATTGGCAGCTTGAAATAGAACGTGGCAGGAATGTTCACAAGTTGGCAAACTCCACAAACTTCCCCAACCATCCCCCCGCAGAGCTGTTTGCTAAATATTTACCTAGACTTTCATGGTCTGGTGTCCATTCTGACAGGTCTGTACTCATGATTCACTGGATTTAAAAAAGATTCAGAATAGTACCTTTGCATAGAAGATAAAGGTCGGCAAATACTTAAAAAGCTCATAAATTTCTTGCTTTCTTTCTGGACCACATTGCATTGCTGGGAGACAATGTGGAATACAGCCAGCTAGAAGCACAGAATTGGCCTGGGCCTTTGGCAGAAGAGGTTGGTTTTAGATGAAATTCAGAGATAAAACCCAGATAAAACCAAGACAGGTGATGGAGCTGAATAAAGAAACTAAGGTTCATGTATTAATTTCCACAAGCATCTCTTAATTTTCTGTTGGTAATAAAGATTGGTAACATATTTATTGTTCTTTATGTAAATGTTCTTCAGTTAAATTTTTTTTATTTTGAGATATTTGTAGATTTATTTGCAGTTGTATGAAATAATACAGAGATCCCATGTACCCTTTACCCATTCTCCCTCAGTGGCAACATTCTACAAAACTGTAACACACCATAGCCTTGACATTGACACTGATGTAGTCAAGATACAGAACATTTCCATCACTACAAGGATCCGTCCTAATGCCCTTTTATAGCCATGGCCACTCCCACTCACCACCACTCCTTCCTTATAACCCTTGACAACCATAAATATGTTCTTCATTTCTATAATTTTGTCATTTCAAGAATGTTATGTAACTGGAGTAATACAATATGTAACCTTGGGATTGGCTTTTTTTCACTCAGCGTAATTCTCTGAAGCTTCATTGAGGTCACTGTGTGTATCAAAAGTTCATTCCTTTTTATTGCTTGGTGGTTATTCACGGTGTGGATGTACCACAGTTTGTTTAATCATTTACCCATTGACGGATATCTGGGTTGTTTTGGCTGTTATGAATAAGGCTGTTATAAACATGGGTGTACAGGTTTTTTGGTGAATGTAACTTTTTATTTTTCTGGGATATATGCCCAGGAGTGCAATTGCTGGGTTATATGGTCATCACATTTAAGTTTTTAAAGAATGTGCCACACTTTTTAGAGTTCTGTATCATTTTTACATTCCCAACAGCAAAGTATGAGAGATCCAGAGTTTCTGTATCCTTGCCAGCATGTGGGCATGTGACTAGTTTTTATTTCAGCCATTCTTGCAGGTGTATCTCATTGTGGTTTTAAGGCATTCTTACTGGCTAATGATGCTTGACATATTTTTTTGTATTTATTTGCCATCTGTATATCTTCTTTGTTGACATGTCTCTTCATGTCTTTTTCCCATTTTTTAATCGGATTTTTTTTTTGACTGTTGAGTTTTGAGAGTTCTTTAGATATTTTAGGCTAGTCCTTTGGCAAATATGTGGTTTGTAAATGTTTTCTCCTGGACTATAGCTTGTCTTTTCACATTTATCATATGATCTTTTGCAGAACAAGAGATTTTAATTTTGATAAGTTCCAATTTATCATTTTTTTCTTTTTGGTGTTGACTAAGAGGGCTTTGCTTAATCCTAGATCTTCAGGATTTTTTTTTTCCTTCCAAAAGTTTTATAGTTATATATATATATATATATATATATATATATATATTATAGTTTTATATTTTAGATTTAATCTGTGGTCTATTTTGAGCTAATTTTTGTATAAAGAGTGAGACTTAGGTGAGTTTTATTTTTTGGTTTATGGATGTTTAATTGTCCAGCATTGTTTATGGAAAAGGTGATTTTTTTTTACATTGAAGTGCTTTTGAACTTCTGTCAGAAAACAATTTGTTATATTTGTGTGGGCCCATTCTGGCTTCTCTGTGCTGTTCCAATTTCATTGATTTTTGCTCTCTACTTTTTTTCATCCTTCTGCTTGCTCAGGGTATGTTTTGTCCTTCTTTTTCAAGGTTCTTGAAGTGGGAGCTTAAATTATTGATTTGAGAATTTTCTCCTTTCTACTGCATTAAGTTCACGCTATAAATTTTTTCTCTCAGCACTATTAGCAGTCTCCCACAAATTGATGATGTATTTTCATTTTCATTCTGTTCAATGTATTTTTAATTTCTCTTGACCCTTTCTTTTTTTATCCATTTACTATTTAGAAGTGTGTTATTTAATTCCTAAGTGTTTGTAGATTTTCCCATTATCTTTCTTGTTGATTTCTAGCTTAATCTCTTTTTGAAGAACACACTGCATGTGATTTGAATTCTTTTAAATTGTTAAGACTTGTTTTATGGCCCAGAATATCTATCTCGGAGTATATTTCTTGGGCAGTTGAAAAGAAGGTGTATTATGCTGTTGTTGGGTGAACTGTTCTATAAATGTTGAGATTCTGTTGGTTGATAATGTCAAATTCTATGTCCTTGCTGATTTTCTGTTTGGTGGTTGTTTTATCAATTGTTGAGAGAGGAGTGTTGAAGTCTACAAGTATACTTTGGAATTTACTTCTTTTTATTTTCAGTTCTAGCAGTTTGGGATTCACATAATTTGCAGCTCTGTTATTTGGTTCATACTCATTTAGGATTGTTATGTCTTCATGGTCGATTTACCCTTTTATAACTAGATAATGTGTCTCTCTGTTTCTGGTAATTTCCTTTGCTCTAAAGTCTATTTTATGTCATATTAATAGAGCCACTCCTATTTGCCTTTGATTAATGTTTACATGATATGTCTTTTTTTATCCTTTTACTTCCAGGTGACCTATATTGTTACATTTGAAGTGAGTTTCTTTAGACAGCATATAGTTAGTCCATGTGTTTAATTCACTCTGCCAATCTTTGTCTTTTAATAAGTGTATTAGGCCATTTCATATAATGTATGTATTGATATGTTGGAGTTTAAGTCTGCCATTTTATTTTTTGTTTCTTGTTTTCTTTTGCCTATATTCCTATGTATTTCTTGAACCTGTTTTAGAACTTGATTTTCATTTATCTGTATTGTTCTTTGTGTGTATGTGTGTGTGTTAGTTTCTGCTTTACAACAAAGTGAATCAGTTATACATATATCCCCATATCTCTTCCCTCTTGCGTCTCCCTCCCTCCCACCCTCCCTATTCCACCCTTCTAGCTAGTCACAAAGCACAAAGCTGATCTCCCTGTGTTATGCTCCTGCTTCCCACTAGCTATTTTACATTTGGTAGTGTATATATGTCTATGTATACACTACCACTCTCACACTTTGTCCCAGCTTACCCTTCCCCGTCCCTGTGTCCCCAAGTCCCTTCTCTAGTAGGTCTGTGTCTTTATTCCCATCTTGCTCCTAGGTTCTTCATGACCATTTTTTTTTTTTTTTTAGATTCCATATATATGTGTTAGTATACGGTATTTGTTTTTCTCTTTCTGACTTACTTCACTCTGTATGACAGACCCTAGGTCTATCCACCTCACTACAAATAACTCAATTTCATTTCTTTTTATGGCTGAGTAATATTCCATTGTATATATGTGCCACATCTTCTTTATCCATTCATCCGATGATGGACACTTAGGTTGTTTCCATCTCCGGGCTATTGTAAATAGAGCTGCAATGAACATTGTGGTACATGACTCTTTTTGAATTATGGATTTCTCAGGGTATATGCCCAGTATTGGGATTACTGGGTCATAGGGTAATTCTATTTTTAGTTTTTTAAGGACCCTACATACTGTTCTCCATAGTGGCTGTATCAATTTACATTCCTACCAACAGTACAAGAAGGTTCCCTTTTCTCCACACCCTTTCCAGCATTTATTGTTTGTAGATTTTTTGATGATGGACATTCTGACCGGTGTGAGATGATATTGCATTGTAGTTTTGATTTGCATTTCTCTAATTTTTAATGACGTTGAGACTCCTTTCATGTGTTTGTTGGCAATCTGTATATCTTTGGAGAAATGTCTATTTAGGTCTTCGGCCCATTTTTGGATTGGGTTGTTTGTTTCTTTGTTATTGAGCTGTATGAGCTGCTTGTAAATTTTGGACATTAATCCTTTGTCAGTTGCTTCATTCTCAAATATTTCCTCCCATTCTGAGGGTTGTCTTTTCATCTTGTTTATGGTTTCCTTTTGCTGTGCAAAAGATTTTAAGTTTCATTAGGTCACATTTATTTATTTTTGTTTTTATTTCCATTTCTCTAGGAGGTGGATCAAAAAGAATCTTGCTGTGATTTATGTCATAGAGTGTTCTGCCTATGTTTTCCTCTAAGAATTTGATAGTGTCTGGCCTTACATTTAGGTCTTTAATCCATTTTGAGTTTATTTTTGTGTATGATGTTAGGAAGTGTTCTAATTTCATTCTTTTACATGTAGGTGTCCAGTTTTCCCAACATCATTTATTGAAGAGGCTGTCTTTTCTTCATTGTATATTCTTGCCTCCTTTGTCAAAAATAAGGTGAACATATGTGTGTGGGTTTATCGCTGGGCTTTCTAGCCTGTTCCATTGATCTATATTTCTGTTTTTGTTCCAGTACCATACTGTCTTGATTACTGTAGCTTTGTCAGAAGTCCAGGAGCCTGATTCCTCCAGCTCCGTTTTTCTTTTCCAAGATTGCTTTGGCTACTTGGGGTCTTTTGTGTTTCCATACAAATTGTGAAATTTTTTGTTCTAGTTCTGTGAAAATTGCCAGTGGTAGTTTGATAGGGATTACATTGAATCTGTAGATTGCTTTGGGTAGTAGAGTCATTTTCACAATGTTGGTTCTTCCAATCCAAGAACATGGTATATGTCTCCATCTATTTGTATCATCTTTAATTTCTTTCATCATCTTATAATTTTCTGCATACAGGTCTTTTGTCTCCTTAGGTAGGTTTATTCCTAGGTATTTTATTTTTTTTTGTTGCAATGGTAAATGGGAGTGTTTTCTTAATTTCACTTTCAGATTTTTCATGATTAGTGTATAGCAATGCCAGAGATTTCTGTGCATTCATTTTGTATCCTGCTACTTTACCAAATTCATTGATTAACTCTAATAGTTTTCTGGTGGCATCTTTAGGATTCTCTATGTATAGTATCATGTCATCTGCAAACAGTGACAGCTTTACTTCTTCTTTTCTGATTTGGATTCCTTTTTTTTCTTTTTCTTCTCTGATTGCTCTGGCTAAAACTTCCAAAACTATGTTGAATAAGAGTGGTGAGAGTGGGCAACCTTGTCTTGTTCCTGATCTTAGTGGAAATGGTTTCAGTTTTTCACCATTGAGGATGATGCTGGCTGTGGGTTTGTCATATATGGCCTTTATTATGTTGAGGTAAGTTCCCTCTATGACTACTTTCTGGAGGGTTTTTATCATAAATGGTTGTTGAATTTTGTCAAAAGTTTCTCTGCATCTATTGAGATGATCATATGGTTTTTCTCCTTCAATTTGTTAATATGGTGTATCCCATTGATTGACTTACGTATATTGAAGAATCCTTGCATTCTTGGGGTAAACCCCACTTGATCATGGTATATGATCCTTTTAATGTGCTGTTGGATTCTGCTTGCTAGTATTCTGTTGAGGATTTTTGCATCTATGTTCATCAGTGATATTGGTCTGTAGTTTTCTTTTTTTGTGACATCTTTGTCTGGTTTTGTTATCAGGGTGATGGTGGCCTCGTAGAATGAGTTTGGGAGTGTTCCCTTCTCTGCAATTTTTTAGAGGAGTTTGAGAAGGATAGGTGTTAGCTTTTCTCTGAATGTTTGATAGAATTCGCCTGTGAAAACATCTGGTCCTTTTGTTTGTTGGAAGATTTTTAATCACAATTTAAATTTCAGTGCTTGTGATTGGTCTGTTCATATTTTCTATTTCTTCCTGGTTCAGTCTTGGAAGGTTGTGCATTTCTAAGAATTTGTTCATTTCTTCCAGGTTGTCCACTTTTTTGGCATATAGTTGCTTGAAGTAATTTCTCATGATCCTTTGTATTTCTGCTGTGTCAGTTCTTACTTCCCCTTTTTCATTTCTAAATCTATTGATTTGAGTCTTCTCCCTTTTTTTCTTGATGAGTCTGGCTAATGGTTTATCAATTTTGTTTATCTTCTCGAAGAACCAGCTTTTAGTTTTATTGATCTTTGCTATCATTACCTTCATTTCTTTTTCATTTATTTCTGATCTGATCTTTATGATGTCTTTCCTTCTACTAACTCTGGGGGGTTTTTGTTCTTCTTTCTCTAATTGCTTTAGGTGTAAGGTTAGGTTGTTTATTTGAGATGTTTCTTGTTTCTTAAGGTAGGATTGCATTGCTATAAAATTTCCTCTTAGAACTGCTTTTGCTGTTTCCCATAGGTTTTGGGTTGTTGTGTTTTCATTGTCATTTGTTTGTAGGTATTTTTTGATTTCCTGTTTTATTTCCTCAGTGATCTCTTGGTTATTAAGTAGTGTATTGTTTAGCCTCCATGTGTTTGTATTTTTTTACAAATTTTTTCCTGTAATTTATATCTAGTCTCATAGCATTGTGGTCAGAAAAGATACTTGATATGATTTCAATTTTCTTAAAATTACCAAAGCTTGACTTGTGACCCAAGATATGATCTATCCTGGAGAATGTTCCATGAGCACTTGAGAAGAAAGTGTATTCTGTTGTTTTTGTTTTTGAATAGAATGTCCTATAAATATCGATTAAGTCCATCTTGTTTAATGTATCATTTAAAGCTTGTATTTCCTCAGTTATTTTCATTTTGGATGATCTGTCCATTGGTGAAAGTGGGGTGTTAAAGTCCCCACTATTGTGTTACTGTCAATTTCCCCTTTTATGGCTGCTAGCATTTGCCTTATGTATTGAGGTGCTCCTATGTTGGGTGCATAAATATTTACAATTGTTATATCTTCTTCTTGGATTGATCATTTGATCATTATGTAGTGTCCTTCTCTGTCTCTTGTAATAGTCTTTGTTTTAAAGTCTATTTTGTCTGATATGAGAATTGCTACTCCAGCTTTCTTTTGATTTCCATTTGCATGGAATATCTTTTTCCATCCCCTCACTTTCAGTCTGTATGTGTCCCTAGGTGTGAAGTGTGTCTCTTGTAGACAGCACATATGCAGGTCTTGTTTTTGTATCCATTCAGCCAGTCTGTGTCTTTTGGTTGGAGCACTTAATCCAATTACATTTAAGGCAATTATTGATATGTATATTCCTATTACCATTTTCTTAATTGTTTTGGGTTTGTTATTGCAGGTCTTTTCCTTCTCTTATGTTTCCTGACTAAAGAAGTTCCTTTAGCATTTGTTGTAAAGCTGGTTTGATGGTGCTGAATTCTATTAGCTTTTGCTTGTCTGTAAAGGTTTTAATTTCTCTGTCAAATCTGAGTGAGATCCTTGCTTGGTAGAGTAATCTTGGTTTTAGGTTTTTCTCCTTCATCACTTTAAATATATCCTGCCACTCCCTTCTGGCTTGCAGTTTCTGCTGAAAGATCAGCTGTTAACATTATGGAGATTCCCTTGTGTGTTATTTGTTGTTTTTCCCTTGCTGCTTTTAATATTTTTTTCCTTTTGTTTAATTTTTGGTAGTTTGATTAATATGTGTCTTGGTGTGTTTCTCCTTGGATTTATCCTGTATGGGACTCTCTGCGCTTTCTGGACTTGATAGACTATTTCCTTTACCATATTAGGGTAGTTTTCAATATAATCTCTTCAAATTTTTTCTCAGTCCCTTTTTTTTCTCTTCTACTTCTGGGATCCCTATAATTCTAATGTTGGTTCATTTAATATTGTTGCAGAGGTCTCTGAGACTGTCCTCAATTCTTTTCATTCATTTTTGTTTATCCTGCTCTGCAGTAGTTATTTCCACTATTTTATCTTCCAGGTCGCTTATGCGTTCTTCTGCCTCAGTTATTTTGCTATTGATCCCTTCTAGAGAATTTTTAATTTCATTTATTGTGTTGTTCATGATTGTTTGTTTGCTCTTTAATTCTTCTAAGTCGTTGTTAAATGTTTCTTGTATTTTCTCCATTCTATTTCCAAGATTTTGGATCATATTTACTATCATTATTCTGAATTGTTTTTCAGGTAGACTGCCTATTTCCTCTTCGTTTGTTTGGTCTGGTGGGTTTTTACCTTACTCCTTCATCTGCTGTGTGTTTCTTTGTCTTCTCATTTTGCTTAACTTACTGTGTTTGGGGTCTCCTTTTCGCAGGTTGCAGATTCGTAGTTCCCATTGTTTTTGGTGTCGGCCCCTAGTGGCTAAGGTTGGTTCAGTGGGTTGTGTAGGCTTCCTGGTGGAGGGGACTAGTGCCTGTGTTCTGGTGGATGAGGCTGGATCTTGTCTTTCTGGTGGGCAGGTCCACGTTTGGTGGTGTGTTTTGGGGTGTCTGTTACGTTATTATGATTTTAGGCAGCCTCTCTGCTAATGGGTGTGGCTGTATTCCTGTCTTCCCAGTTGTTTGGCATAGGGTGTCCAGTATCTGTATTGTTTTTGGTGTGTCTTTTTGCATAGCTTTTTGGTGGTTGCACTTGATTAATTATATTTATATGTACGTAATTTATCACAGTCTGCTGCTATTATCATTTTTCTCGTTTGAGTTAAATATAGAAGGCTTACCTACCGTTTAATCATTTTATTTTCCTTTGTTTAGAACATAATTGTTTTAAACCTCTCCTCTCCATACATTTAATCAATCAGACAGTGTTACATTTTTTGCTTCAACCATCAGTTACCTAATAGTTCATTTACCTCTTCCTTGTTTCACTCTAGCTTAACTACCACTCATCTGCCCCACTTATTACTTATAAAAGATAAACCAGAGACAAAGTGCTGTAGATGGGGTAATATCAGTGCCACTCTGCTGAGCACAGGAACTACAAAATAGTCTCCATACTCAGTCAGGGGTAAGGTATGGGAGTAGGGTCAAGTTCATTGGCCAGTAGGGCAATATTTCAGTTCTTGTCATTTTTGTTTTCATTAAGTTTCTTTCTCATTTTCTTTGGGTTACGAATGGTAAGAAATTTGGAATACTTATTGAAAGAAGTGCAAAATGTGTTAAAAAACCAAATATAACATTTAAGAAATTAGTTTCTATTTCTCAATATCTGTATCCTTGCTTCAGGGTTCCTGCTAATATACACAGTGTCTGTGAAAAGTAGAGGAAAACACTCCCACTGGGGGAAGAATTGTAAAAAGGTGCCATTTTTAGGGCTGCTCTAGCCCCACAATATGTGGGCTGAATTTTCTACCCTCACCGTCTTAGCAGGGTCCCTCTCTGATGGGCTCAACCTGCCTCACTGTTACCTGTGAACCTGCCTTACCTCTCTGAATTTCTCTCATGTTTTGATCTAAAGAAATTTTCTAAGAAATCTGCTCAGATATATTCTTTTTCTTTTATTCTGATATCTTGGTTTCTTTCAAGAGGAATAAAATGTAAGTTAAATGTAGATTTATTTCTATTCAAAATTCAGTATTAATAAAAGCAATTGTAGCTCTTACCACATCCATCAAAAGTAATTTCCAACAACAGGTAACAGGTGTTTTGAGGGAAAGGGGACTTCATGGTCAAAAAAAGTTGAGAAAATGGTACATAATCTATCCCATTTTTGTATATTTATATAGTAACAACTCTCAAAAGTTATGTAGTAAAGAAATTCTTGCTTAACATAGTTTAATCTAGCATTTAACTATATAATTCTACATAATTAAATAATCCAAATTTATTTAACTACATAATTCCTCTCCAATATATTTCATTTTATTTTACTTTGCATATAACCAATTAATAAGTTTTAGTCTATTAATGACTATTAAAACCAATTTTAGCTTGGGAAATGTAGGTTAAAAATTATTTGTTTGGTTTCTACAATATGTGGGATGTTATACTATGAACTGATATAATTAATCTTTTTGGCTTTTTAAAGTTAATAACAAATCTGTAACTTTACTGTCATCTCCTCTATAGGAAGTTCTCTTAATCTGCATCTTATGGACCTTTTCAGGTTCCAATGAATGGCATGAACAGTCCCCAAATTGGGTATGGTATTTTGTGTAAGATGTGCACATTTCTGTAGAAAGGGCTCATTGTTTTAAAATTCAGTCTTCAAAGAGTTTGTGACCCTTGTAAGATTAAGACCTACTCTTCTATAGGAGGTAGTTGCCACCGTTAGTGTAATTTTCCTTTCCCAAATCAAGGTACTGCATTAAACAGCAATTTATGTATCTAAACAAGATATAAAGATACATTATAATATATGGGTGAAGGCATTTAGGACATTTTGTTTTTATTTCAACTACCTATAATGATTATAACTTGTATAAAAGGGCAGGGGAAGTCACATTCTTCATGTTTTTATATTAAATAGCAGATTCAAATTTTTTTCATTGTTGCTTTAGTTTCCTGATGTGTTTTTTTTTGGTCTGTTTATATTTATTCACAAATGGCTACTAAATAGCGACTAGTTGCCATATATTAGATATTATGAAATAAAAAGAAGAATCATCAGGTGATTTTAAGGGATAAGTCTTCATTTGAACTTTACATTTCTTGGACAATAATTAGTAAGGTTAATATGCTAGAGAGCAGGCCATTGCAGAAGGTGTTCCCCCGCCCCCCCCCCCAAAAAAAACCCAGAAATTGAAGGAATGCATTTTTAGCAGTTTGTTGAACAGCTAAACTTACTCCTGTTTTGTTACTTCAGACACCTGTTCTGATGCTATTCCTTGGCTCTGTATCACAGAACTTCCCATTAATGACTGTCCTTTTATTTCCAGTTTGATTCTTAATTCCATAAAATTTCTATTTTCATTCTTCCACTATTCCTATCCATCCAACATCTTTTTATAAAAAGTCTATTTTATATTGAAAACAGGCAGGGACTATTTTTTATCTGTATTCTATAAAGTGATGTGGGCAGGATTTAGGTCCCAGCATGTAATTTTAATAATTTAAGTGATCCGCCCGGGAATGGGGAATGGCTGAGGGTGCAAAATCTGAAACCTTGACCTTAATAGCATCATGTTTGAAAAAGCTGAATTAATTACTCTAAGAAAATAATGTACAAGTATAGTAACATATGAAGAAAATGTTTCCTTGGGAGAAAAATGAATTAATTATGGTAAAAAATTTTCAGCAGAAACAACACTGCATTCTTTTAAAGTGAAATCATGAATAGAGGTAAACTAATATTTCCGGAATTACTGACACTCCATATACAACGTGTGTATTTTTCTTGGCCTTAAAATTTTTTTTCCACTAAATCAGATTCATTGCATTTGGCAAGATTTTCAGAAAGAGCATGAGGTTATTTGGGGGATGAGTATTTGACATGTTCACACAATGTACAGTTCAGGGTTCAAAGTTGAAATCACAGCACTGTTTTCCTTGACAAGAATTCTCTCTGGCAAATTGCCTAGGAAAATTCTGGTAGGTTTCCTTGCCTCCCACCCAATATTCAACTAATATTGTAAAATCAGTCATCAGCTGGGACTAACTAACTGCTCTAGAGTTATTTATCTGAATAAGATAACTCTCCATTAGACTTGTTGAAACAATAGGACACATTTAATTGAAAGACTCAAATATTCTTTTGCCTAAAAATTGGTGAGAAAATATATGTTGAATTTTTATCTTTGATAATATGACAATTATATTATTGGTAAGTTATAGAAATATCTATATATCTCAGGATAAAATCTAAGTAGGAACTTCTTAGAAATGTTTCTGCTCTAACTTCATTTAATGACATGTTACTGTTGTACTCTTACTATGCCATCAACATTCTCACTTGTTAATTTATTTTGGTGGCTATAGTGCTGAAATTTTATGTCATTTAGAACTATGGACTCTGCCTCATGGAAAATATTATAGTGGTATTCAGAGAGTATAGACTCAGATTGGCTATTATAGTGTGAGTCTAAAATTTGATTTTAAGAGTGTGAGCATGTTGCTGAATCCAAGTTTGTGTGACTGACGCACAGTAAGGCCAAAGAAACCAAAATGCCAGAATTTGGAGCTGAGAAAGGTTTATTGTGAGGGCCAAGGAAGGAGAACAGGCAACTCATGCTAAAAAAACCCAAACTCCATGATGGTTTTCAGGAAAGAGGTTTTAAAGGCAGAATTTGGGTTGCAGGCTGCAGGTTGTGTGATTTTCTTCTGATTGGTTGGCAGTGAGGTAACAGGGTGGTGCTCCAGGGATCTTGTGCTCAGCCTGAAGTTACCGTCCTCCACCTGGGTGGAGTCCTTATGCAGAAGAACTCAAAGATAGTTAGGTACATCCCTTGAGGAGGAGCTAGGACCTTACTGCTGCACTATTGTTTGACTGCTTTTCCTTTGTTTCTGCATTCCTTCACTTCCCTGCTTAGTAACTGTTTGAATCTGACCTTTGAAACTCAGGAAAGGTTTAGGAGGCTGAAGTCTTTTCCCTACAAATGAAAGTGGGGACATGAAAAGGCTTTTGTACCTGGGAGGGCCCCACAGGGTCCTGCTTGGTTTCAAGCAGGCTGTGAAATGTTGAACAACTAATGTAATTCTAGTGGAGTTCTTCAGTGTCTTCCAATAGAATTAAATATTGCTTTTTGAAAGAAGTTAATTTGGGATTAAGAGCTGTAATTTGTAATGTGCCATTGCAAAACATTATGTAAAATGGCCATGTTTGTAAATATGCAAGGTTTAGGTAAAATAAGTAATTTGGATGCTAAAGCAAAAATTAGGGATGCAAATTATTTTTTTATTTCCAAGTTTTCTTTCCTGTATACTATCAACTCTCTGTGCATTTTTTAGTTAAATTGGTGCTATGTAGAACCTGAAGCTTTATAGCAAAGTTCTACTTTTTTCTATCTAACAATGTTTACAAGCATTTCACCATCATAAAATATTTTTCACTTTATATTTTATTTTTATGTTTATATTCACAACAGAGATTCATCCATTTATTAATATGCATTTATTGAACATGAATTATGTACCAGACACTGTTCTATCCCTCAGAATTTACTAATGACTAAGGAAGAAACTTCCTACCATAATGATGTTTACATTATAGCAGGAGAGAAGACAATAAACAAACAAATCCAATGACTAATTCTTAGTTCTCATCTTAGTTGACTTACAGAAACATTCAACAGAGCTGATCTTTTTCAATACTTTGCAACACTTTCTTTACTTAGTTTTGGGATTTCCCCAGGTTTTCTTCTCTGTCTGTTCATTCTCTATTTCCTTTGCTGGTTCCTCCTTATCTTCTTGATTTCTTAATATTGACATGCTCCAGGGCTGTCCTTGAACTTCTTCTTCTTCTTGTCTTCTTTGCATCCTTGATGATTGCATTTATTAGCATGGCTTTAAATACACTCTGTACTCTGACAACTGCCTACTCATTAGTCTCCAACTTAGACCTCTCCCTTGATCTCCAGGTTCACTATGGAATTGTTCACTCCATATATCTTCTTTAATATCTGATACACGTAAAGTCCTGATTGTACCTTCCAGATTGGCTTGTCCTGCAGGCTTTTCCATTTTAGTAAATGGTATCCCCAGCCAAAAATCTAAGAGCCGTCGTTCACTTCTCTTTCTCTTCTAACACATCTCTAGTCCATTGTCTTTTTGATCTCATTACCCCTCATTTTCCCAACTCCAGCCATTCTAGCCTCCGTGCTGTTCCTCCAGTACACCGTATATGGTTCAGCCCGAGGGCCTTCTGCTGGAAATCTCATCTCCCAGATTTACTCATGGCACACTGCCTCACATCCTTCAGGTTTGTTCCCAAACTAACTTCTGTGAAACCTTCCCTGACCTATTGAAAAATTATACACCCCTTATTTATGTTCCTTCCTAAGTTTTTCTTTATTGCATTTATCCCTGCCTAACATACTGTGTATTTTACTTCCTTCGTACTTTTGCTAGCTCCTCTCCTGCTAGAATGTGAGCTCCATGGGCAGGAAATTTCATGTTTTGCTCTGTACCTGGAATGGTATCTGACATGCGGTAAGTCCTCAGTGGAATGTGGGGCTCCAGAGCAGAGGAACCACATCTCTGCAGGGTTTTCCTCCCTCCTTCTTCCCTCACCATTTCCCCTCCTTCCCTTCTTCCTTCCCTCTTTATCTCCCTTCCTTCCTCCCTTCCCCGGCCCCCTTCTTCTTCCTCCTCTTTCTTCATTGTTCTTAATAGGCTTGGAGAAGCTGCTGAGTTAAAGCCAGTTTTCTATTTCTGGCTCTCTGTTTGGATTGGCAGTCACTTGGGTATTGGGAAATCCGTGCCTAGTCTTCCTGAGGTGTGGGCTGCCTGGACATCATAGAAGCCTCTTCATCTTCAGGGTCATGGCCTATTTTTGTTGTTGTTTTGTTTTGCTAATTGCTTTATAACCACAACAAACTAGTACAGAGTATGCCCTGTACAAAGCAACACAATAAAGGTCGAGGTGTTCCCTTGGGCAAGGCTGAAGTTTTCAGTCTGTGGTATTTGGAATTTAGGCTACAGTCCTTGTTTTTGGATGGATCATTGGGTGTGTGGCACAGTCCATGCTTTTAACAATATTTGAACAGGAGAATGGCCACTCGGCCCAGGTAGAAGTAGATGAAGTGTTTGGTTTCATGTGTCACGTAAGTACCGAAGTTCCTCCCCACAATGCAGTGCCAGGTGGGGTTCTACTTCTTGTCAAACTCCTTCTTGATATGGGCAGCAATGTCCTTATCTACATTTCTCCAATGCCTGAGTAGCACACTCCACCAAGTCCTGTTGCATCTCCTCCAACATATCGGCATTTTTGATCACGGCCTTTCGATCACACATAGTTACCAAAGAGCAGCGGCTGGCCGACTGCATCAGTCTCCTGGGGGAGAAGCTGGCGAGGCTCAGACCCTTAGAGAGGAGCGGTCCCTACTGAAGCCGTGGCGCATCTATCAGAGTCACAGCCTATTAACCCTATAATTTGAATTCTGCTCCTGGCAACTCACCAGTCATTGAATGCCATTGATATGTGGCTGCAAACGTTCTGTTTGGGGAGTGGCTTGTTCTTCTAGTGAGTGTCCAAGCTGCTGCCAACCATCGTGGCTCTGGATAACCCTCCTTTAGTACCTCCTATGATACTGTGCTACATTCACAATCTCATTTATTGTTCTCCATGGCAGTAAATTGTAAGCTCTATGAGAATAGGAACATTTTTTGAATAGCAAGGCCTAGGACACTGCCTTGGTCACGAAAATAAATATTTGTTGAATAAATGAAGGAATGTCTAAATTACACTTATAGATAGAAAAATCTATAAAAAATCTATAAAAATCTATAAAAAAAATAAAGATGAAAACTATTTTATGATGATAAAATATTGGTAATAAGAACATAGTTTTTTTCTTTCATTTGTTTTATCTATGCTATTTCTAAAAAAAGTCTTTGTCATTTTTTGGCACAAAGTTTCCAGTTCTTATACAGTGTACACCCTATTTTTTATATACTTTCATTCATGTTAATGGGAATCTGGAGCTGGATGGAGAGAAATGAGTGTGCCTAGCTTGCCATCTTTCCCAGAATATTTTCACCAATGTTTATATTTTTTAATAAATGTGTTGTAATGAAAAATACTTCTCAGCTTTTTTGCTCACCTTATATGCTTGATAGAACAATAAATGACTTTGTCCACTCTCAAAGAACAAAAATTTATTCTCATCAAGGAGACTTAAAAAAATATCTGTTCTTTGTGTGACAAGGCAGGTATTGAGCAGTTGTTTTCCTGCACCTATTGTCCTTAATTTTTTTCTGTTCATCTCTTCATTCCCAAATATGCAAAACTACAGAGAAAAAAAGTTATCAAAGCCTAACGATATGTGATTTCTCCTAAGGTGTTATTCTGTAGAAACATCTGGGTGTGTCATGTACCTGAGTGATTATAAAACAAACATTTTATATATGTTTATAAACAGGTCATTTCCCTTAATGTGTGCACAGCCTTTAAAATAATATATCCCAATAGTCTATAGCAATGCATTCCTAAAAATAATCCATGGTGATAACTAAATGCTGCTTCTAGGAATGGAAGAATAGAAAAGAGAAAGATTTGTGAAAAAATGAGAAGAATAGTTTACCTCATTGAAAGTATTGGTTCAAGTTCTTCTTTTCTCTGTTTCTCAAAACTACAAATGAATTATTTTATTCTTCGTATGTAAGCACAAATAGCTTTGATGGTTATAAAGAAATAGTTCATGTATGTGTCATTGATTTAAATTACTTGAAAACCATTCCAATTTTAAGCAAATAATTACATGTCACAATTTCATGCTAAATATGTTGTTACTTTTTACTAAAATCTTAAGTGTAAGATTCAGTATAATATAAAAATTACATAAATAAATACCAATTAATTCATTTGGTCTTAGAGTAACCTTCTTACTAAGAGTGAGTTAAAAAAAGGATACCCAATTTTTTATCTTATTTGAAATTATAAAATTATTTTAAGAAAAAATTTAATTTAGGAAGTTTTATTTTTCTGTATAATCATTGGGAATTGTGTAGAAAATTTATTATATTTATTATTTATATATTATTATTATTTTATATGTTTATTAGATGTGTATAGCACTTCACGTTGCCAGTATCATCAAGTAAAATGCTGCCAACCCCTTCCATATGTCATACCTTTTTTAATATGTCTTTGGTGTCTACACAGTCATGGCCTCATTGCAGTGATTCAGTATATATTTGTTGCTTAGTCAGTTCATTCATTCTTTCATTCAACAATTATTTATCAAATGCCTATTATGTATCAGATATTTAATGCAAAAGGTAAACTAAATTTACATTTATTTATATCAAAATTTATATTTTGGATGTTATACCTTGGAAAATATTCTATAAATATCATTAGGTGAGCAGTTATTCCTAAAATAATGTTCTATTCACCTTAGTTCTTATTGTTATAAATACTGGTTCACAAAACACCATGTTAGATCCCAATAATGTCACTTATTTTAAGGCTGTAGCAAGGACATTTTTTGCTCCCTGATATCCGTGATCCTCTTCTCCTATAATGAAAGGACTCTTGTTTTGTAGCAGGACATGTGGCTACAGAGTAAGCACTACATTTTTCTAAGCTCCCTTGGAGGTGATGTGTGCGGTTTCCAGATTTTCCTTAAAGGACGAAGAGCTGGCCCTCTGCCACCTTTTCCCCATCCTGCTGCTTTGAAAAGTGTTTATGGTGATGGATCATCTTGTACCATGTGGATAAGAGCAGTATCTGAGGGATGACAGAACTACGTGATAGAAAAAGCCTGGGTCCCCCATAAAATCCCTAGACTATCATTTCCATACTGTAATGTGAAAGGAATAAACCTCTATTTTCTTTCTTTTTTTTTTTTTTTTTTTTGCTGTACGTGGGCCACTCACTGTTGTGGCCTCTCCCGTTGGGGAGCACAGGCTCCGGACGCGCAGGCTCAGTGGCCATGGCTCACGGGCCCAGCCGCTCCGCGGCATGTGGGATCTTCCTGGACCGGGGCACGAACCCGTGTCCCCTGCATTGGCAGGCGGACTCTCAACCACTGCGCCACCAGGGAAGCCCTATTTTCTTTATGGACTGTATTTGAATCTCTGTTATGCATTTCCTAAGGCAGAATTTGGTACCAGAAATGGGGTGCATGAAGTGGCATAACCTAGGTCTGTGGCATAATATGTTTAGCACTTGGGAGGCAGGAAGCACAGACACAGATATTGGAAGTTGAAAAGCTGGTTGATCCCTGATATGCTGAGGCAAAACATTGATATAACTGTTGATTACAGTATTTTAGAAGGCAGATTAAATGGTGACGGAGGCCATATATAACATTAGGGGAAATCACTGGAAAGCTGCAGGATCTTCATGTATGTTGGCAGCTTCTTGCTCTTCCAGCAAAATCCTATGACAGAGATGAACTCAGACTAGCGTTAACCAGTCTGCAAGCAGAGGTGGAAGGGCATATAGTTCTGTTAAGAAAGGCTCTTTGTGCCAGGTTAGCAAAATAATTTCACTGAGAGTCCTATAATTTGAGGCCTTTGAGGGTTGAAAAAGTCAACTCCTTCTGTATTCCAAACCAAAGCAATTATAGCTGGTAGCTTCAAAGCCACTGCCTTACTAGGAGATAAATTCAATGTCCTGCCAGATTTGGGAGCCAGACGAGAAGCAAAATCAAATTAAGAGTATTGCTTTTCCACCCAAACAAAATGGTTTAGATAGCCTGGATGTAGCTTCCATCCAGAGATGGGGTACGGAAAGCACAGAGGGTAATAAGGAAAAGACAAGCATCTTCAGGCTTAAAGAGTACATCTAGATTAAATCTTTGGCTATAGTTACTTACATATGGAACTAATCCAAAACAAATTGCCTGGAATCTTGCTAAGGTTTTGAGGGAATTGTATGGCTACAGAACAACAACATAGCCTGCAAAAGCCTGTAATTGTTCAACCCTTTAGAAAATTCCTGGGCCGCCAAATCTGGACCAGCAAGGACAAGGCTACAAAAATATTGCAGTCTCCAAGAAGAGCAATCTTGTACCACCTGCTTGATTCATGGCAAGTGAGGACAAAAGATAGGAAAGCACCCGCCAGGGGGTAGAACCAAAGGCTTTGGAAGAAAGCACACATTTCTTCCAGGAAAGCAGAATCAGGGCCTTCCAGATGAGACTAATCCATTGTTGGTTCATGGAATATTTGTAACGCCTATCTAGTAGGATTTGATTATTGCCATGGCCCAGAGACTGCTGTAAGTTTCCCAATCCCTCTTTGCTCAATAGGGGCAGTTTACTTTGCAATATCTACTTCTTCACAAGCCGTGAGTATTGAGTGTATGGGGACAGATAAACTTGTTTTAGTTTGTAGGTTGCCAAATCATGAGGCTCCACATCCATGATTAGTAAAGGGAGAGGGCTATACATCATCCAGAGGGGAGACTTTTAGCTGGGTACAGTAACCAGTGGGACTTCGGAATTTTCTCCTTTGTGGAGGTGATCAATGTATTCTATGTGAAGGAGAGAGATTGTGATGGATATTTGGGTTGCCACATGAATAGACTGTGGCAAATAATGCTAGTTGTATTTAAATGTCCATTCTCTCATTTAACAGAGACACAGGCATACCTCTGAGATGTTGCAGGTTCAATTTTAAACCACCACAATAAAGTGAGTATCACAATTGAGATACGCAATTTTTTTTTTGTTTCCCAGTGTATATGAGTTATGTTTATACCATACCATAGTGTATTAAATGTGGAATAGCATTATGTCTAAGAAAACAACGTTCATGCCTTAATTAAAAGTACTTTATTGCTAAAAAGTGCTAATCATCATCTGAGCCTTCAGTTGAGTCATAGTAGTTACATTAAAGATCACAGATTTCAGATCATCACAACAAATATAATAATAATGAAAAAAAATGAAATATTGTGAGAGTTAACCAGACTGTGACACAGAGACATGAAGTGAGCAAATACTGTTGGAAAAGTGGCACCAATAGACTTGCTCCACGTAGGGTTGCCACAAACCTTCAATTTGTAGAAAACACAATAACTCTGAAGTGTAATAAAGAGAAGCACAACAAAACAAGGTATGCCTGTAAAGCCCCTGAGTTTTGGCTATGTGCAGGACTGCCAAAAATAAAGTTTTTTTTACCTTCCTTGTAGTTAGGTGTGGCCACATGACTAATACCTAATGGATGTAAGGAGACTTTGTGGGTGCAGAATCTGGGATGTTTTTAAAAGGCAAGTGTGTTGCATTTCTGTCATCCTTCCTCTATCCCATTTTTTCGAACACAAATGAGGTAGTGAGCTATCTTGGAACAAGAACTAAGGATGATTTTGATGGAAAGGTAGATCAATAAGATAGAAGGAGCTTTTGTCCTTGGGTAACTTTGTGTAGCAGAGCTCCCATACTAGTTCTGTATTGCTTCCCTTAAGAATATTTCACAAGGGAGAAGTAAACTTTTATTACATTAAGAGGGTTGATATTTGGGTCTTGTATCAGTCAGCTATTGCTGCATAACAAACAATATAAAAACTTCAGTGACATACAAAAATAATCATTTATTTCTTGCTCATGATTTTATGAATTTGTTGGAACAGTTCTATTTCATACTTCAGGTAGAATGGTAAATTCTGCTTCATATTCTCATACTTCTCCTAAGATATGAGTGTGTATACTGTTTGTAGCTAAGAGTTATGAGAGCCAGATAAATGACTGTAGTGAACTGTCCTACATAATAGTGAACTACTATGCATTTATGAATATCATGTAGGTGAAAGAGAAGTTGAATGATGGTTTTGAGTTTTGAAGGTGTAATTTAGTACTGTATTGAGTGGAAGTAAATTACTATATCAGTGCTAATGCTAGTGTAGCTATACAAAAGTCCTGTTATTTTGCCATCTCTCTATCTAGAACTGTAAAAAGGCCTGGGATTTTACCCTACTTGCACACTAATAAGTTAGCCTGCTATAGGTTTATAGATGCTGACAGGAGACAAGGCTCTTGGGTCAGAGATGATGAACCATTTATTATTCACAGCATTAGCAGCAACCAGAAAATCAGCATTTTTTTGCACCTGTTTTCTGGGCTCCAGTTCCCATAAGGAAACACAAAGAGGGTGAGCTGATACCTGCACACTCTATGGGTTGCATTACAGGAGAAAAATTCAGAGCATACAGAGCCCAGGTTTTTTATTAATGGGTAGTAAGCATCCTACCTTTTGCTACAGAGGAGAGACAATGTCTTTATCTTCCAAAGTTGTAAACAAATGTGTCTCTTACTGCAGAGTAAATACCACATCTTCCAAGGCTGTTCACAATACAAACATACTTGAAACGATCTTCTGGAATAAAGGACAGTCAGTATCCCTACTAGCAATGGGTGTAGAAATGAGAGATCCATGGAGAACTGTCTCCCAAACTGCTTTTGCCAAAGTCATTAGTGACATTCTAATTTTTATTCTAACGTGTACTTTTGCCTGCTTATCTAACTTGATCTCTTACAGCTTACGGCTCCATTGTCATTTTACCCATTCTGGTTTAATTACACCATTTTCTCTAGGCTTTCTTCTTACTCCTTTGACTTTTTATTCATTCTTTCTTCATTTATCAAATATGTTTTGAGCACTTTGTATGCTCCAGGTAGTCTTGTAGGCACTGAGAAGGGAACAATACAGAAAAAGCACCTTTACTTTCATGAAACTTGCAGTCTAGTAGGGGAAGTCAGATAATAAGTGAGATAAATTAAATGACATATAATATTTTAGGTGGTGTCAAGTGCTAAGGAGAAAATTAATGCAAGGTAAAGGAATAGAGGAATAGGAAGATTCCAGTGGGTTGCCATTTGAGAACAAAGGCTTTACTGAGCAAGTAACATTTGAATAAAAATCTGAAATAAGTGAGCAAACCTTGAGGCTGTTTGGGCCCTATTTGAGGGTGGATGGAAGAGATCTAGGAAAAGCCAACAGGAAATGCAAGGCCTTGAGCCCATAGTGGGCCTTGTGTGTCTGAGGAATAGCAGGAGGTGTCCTATTACTTATCCGTTTATTGTTCAGCTTCCAAAGGTCATCCTAACTCTGACAATATAAACTTAATTTTTTTTTCTTCTACAAATTTATGGTTTTATGTGTGTGAGTGTGTGTGTGTGTGTGTGTGTGTGTGTGTGTGTGTGTGAGAGAGAGAGAGAGAGAGAGAGAGAGAGAGAGAGACATGCTTCATCCACTTGTAAGTTAAGGTAGAGAATTTTCCAAAAGGTTGTCTAGTTTTTCTAAGATAATTTATTGAGTAATCTTTTTCTTTCTCCATTGGTTTGAAATGTTACCTTTGTCATTTAAGGAATTAAAATAAATTCTTATCTGAATTAAGCTTTTTTTTTTTTACTTCTGTTGCATTCATCTGTTTATCAATTTTTTAAATTCATTAAGAAGCTATTTTAATTATATGATTTCTTTTAGAAATTTCTAGACTTTCCTCCTTATTTTTCCAATTGAAATGTATATCCCTGTGTCTGATTTCAACATTTTCTTGGTATTTTAATTTATATTGCACTTAATAGTTGACAGACAGATAAATAGATAAATGAATATAGCAACTGAGTCATCCCATACAAGAATGTGATTTGTTTATTAATTTATTTAAATATTCTTTTATACTCCTCAGTAGATCTTTAAGGTACAATAATGTGTCTTTTTGGTTATTGGGTTTATACTTATGCCTTTTTTTTTCAATTGTGTTTAGGTGTTAGTAACATTGAACATAATAGAGAAAAACACATCTCCGGACCCAGTTTTAACAGTTAATATGCTTTATTGTCAGCCTCAGTTAATTCTTAGAATTCAAGTTGCAGTTATTTTGTTTATTATTCTAATGAAATTATGACATATCCAGTATAGAAAGTTATCAAACATATTTCTAAGTGAGAGTTTTGGTGTTCTGGGCTTTGCGTATATAACGATGATGAGGCAGTTACTGATCCTGTGACAGAAACATACCCCAAGTGATCATCTAATCTTCTGTCTCCCTCTGGATAGAGCTAAATTAAAAACATCAGGCAAAGCAGCTTAATGTACTTATTGGAGATTTAAGTCAAGACAAGAAGATCCACATATTCCTCTGGTACAGTCTGCAAAGTATAGAGTCATTTTGCAGATGGTCTTATATCCCAATGGGGCAAAGATATACCACCTGCATTTTTCTATTTTGTTTTGATTTTTAGTCAAAGTTTGCATGATGGCATGGAGACTATCCCACTCACTTTCCTACCATAGTCTGATTATTATTTGTCATGATGTTTATCAATAAAGTTCTTTGTTTTGTGGGTACAAGTAAAATATTCAGTTTTTCTTAAGATTTATTTTCCTCTGAATTTTCACAATGAAATTATTTCATGCTTAATTTTATTATTTTTATAATAAAAACAGAATTACTTTTTAAATTATCTCTAGCTTCATTCTTGTTTTCCTTATTTCCTTATTGGCTACTGATATTAACAATTAGCCAAGCCTGATTCTTGATGCAATTTCACAACTTTTTTCATGTAAAAGTAGAAAAGGTTTACTTCTAAAAGCAAATAAATGAAAATAATTTAATAATTTTGTTAAACATGATTGTGTGTCTTACTGGATTCAGAAATCTATTTTTAAAAAACATTTAAAATAATGATCATAATTGATAATTATATTTTTTGAATTTTCCAGGATTACAATGAAATAAAATAATTTATAATATTTTCTACTTTGCTAACCATGTGCTTAGCTATCAAGTTTTCAATCCATTTTGTTTTGTATAATTTCTAAGAATGCCAACATCTAAAAAACACTGACAAACTTATCTTCTGAAGCTAGAGAGTCCCACAGTCTCCTTCAGTACTTTATTTTTAATTCAATTCAATACTTATAGATATTAATTTTTCACCAAAATGTACAACTTCTTTCTCAAAGCTAGAAGGTTACTGATTCATAAGGTAGATTACCCTGTTACTAATTCAAATAGCTTTTTGGTCCCCCAATAATTTCTCTCTCCCTCTTCCCACATGTCTTACTTGCCTGGAAAAGATATGCAATAAAGCAGTGGAGCAAAGTACATTATGCTGGCACAAAATTTTTAAAAAAACATTATTTTGAGATTGCTTATAACAGCAAATCAAGCCCAAGAAGCTAGTTTTAGAATTAAGTCCTAGTGCTAGGAAAAAAGACACCTCACATAACTGCAAACCTTTAATTTTACCAGCCTATATAAAAACTTATCAATACTGTATTTGATATCAAAGAGGGGAAGAGAATAAAAAAGTTGCCTTTTCAAACAATGCTATTAGTAAATATGTTGACGTTCATATCAAATATGAGAGAGACAACATGAATCCAGAAGAATAGAGTAAAGTTTTCATTACATGTGGATGATTCCACAGAAGTAATATACTTACTAATATCATACAGCTTGGAATCCCTGAAGACAAATGCTTGGAAGAATATTATTTGTTCCAAAGAAGCTCTATATCAAATATCTGAGAATAAAATGTTCAAAGTGGTAAAGGGATACTTGAAACCAATAACATACTAAGGAAGCACTCACCAAAGTATCTTTGGGCATTGAAGGTTATGTTAGGTTGTAGGAAAACATGAGATTTACATCAAAAGTTCTTTTTAAACCCTAGAATTCAAAAATACATTATTTAATTCACATTAGATATATTTACATATGTCAGTGTTTGTCCATAGATTTACAGTCCATATTAAAAGATGTTATTAAAATGGTGATTGGTAATAAAAAATGAGGGTAATATATATATAATGGTAATTAAATCCAAGCTGTTAAAATATCTTTTTCATCTTTATTCAAAGAAATATGATCAGAACACAATTTCATACTGAAGTGCATTGGTTCTTCAAGGAGAGTTAGGCAAGAATTTATAAAATTATTGATGAATTGTGTGTGTGTGTGTGTGTGTGTGTGTGTGTGAGAGAGAGAGAGAGAGAGAGAGAGAGAGAGAGACAGAGAGAGAGAGAAAGAGAGAGACAGAGAGAGAGAGGTGAAGGAGTGTAAGGAAGAGGAGGGGCTGGTTTCTTACTTTGCATATTTTTAAAAGGCATTGTTGTTGGCTTTCAAAATAGTGCATTTTGTATTTTTTCAGCTTCTAAGGAGCTTAATTAAAGTATTTTAACAGGTACTGATAGAGTTAATGGAAAAATCTGAATCCTAAACATTTAAGATGAGCAAAGCAACATCTGTGTAGGATTAAGGAAAATCTTTAATATTTTTAAATACTTGAAGGTTTAAAGTCAGCATTACCACCAGACTGTTCACTGTTAAATTTGTCCCACACAAAAAAGAGGGAAGACATTTTAAAGGACTGATTGCTCCCATGAAATATTGATATAATTTAAACAGAATTATCTGAATTCTGGTAATTTTATAAGAAAGCAATTGAAATACAAGCAACGTATATTCATTTGATACTACCTACTTGTGTGAACAAAATTTGTCATTAATATCACTATGAAAAATTTAAGGAGATCATCATTAAAAAGTCTTGATAAGGATTTGTGTATAGCTATTTCGAACATAAAACCGTATACTAAAGCATTATGTCCACAGACGAAATTTCATGTTTCTTATTAAAAGTTAGAAAACATTTTTTGGAAAGTGCATTTATAGTTGATATTTTAAATCTTCCCTAATACTTTGTATTTTATTTATATTATAATCATAAAATGCAAAGGAAATGTAACACTTTTTTCCTCTAAGTCTTATATAGATGCTCCCAGAGTCAGTTTTGTGAAAATTTTATTTCTATGTGTGTCATGAAAAAAAGGCTGTGAGTCACTTCTTTATAATGCAGTAAGGGAGAATAGTGTCAATAACTGGTGAAATTATCAGGGCTGAAAGAAGCAGCATCTTTGAAAACAGGCAGTGAAGGAGTTGGATAATTTTCATCAGAATAAAAAAACAAATGAGGTAAAGCTAAAGTAGATTAGGGAAGATAACTGTTCTTGGGAAGTTGAAAACTCTTTGTCGATTTTTATACAGTGTTTTAGTAATTGTGCTTCTCAATTACGTGAAGTGTTTCTGTAATGCACTGAGCAGCTGGGATGGGACCAGTCTCCCAGTGCTGTACTCAGCCCAGTAGCTAGTGCCCTCCCAGCCCATGATGGTGCTCAGGTAGTATTTGTTGAGTGAATGGGGGTTGTATTAGTTTGCTCTGGCTGCTGTTACAAAGTATCACAGACTTGGTGGCTGGCTTAAACAATAGAAATTCATTTTCTCACAGTTCTAGAGGATGGAAGTCCAAGATCAAAATTTTGGCAGGGCTGGCATCTTCTGAAGCTTCTGTCCTTGGCTTACTGGTCGCTGCTTTCTTGTAGTGCACAGACATCCTTGGTATCTATTCGTGTGTCTAAATTTCCTCTTGTTATAAGGACACCAGTCAGATTGGAATAGGGTCTGCCTATACAGTGTATCTCCAAGTATAATTATGCTCTGGGGTACTGGGGCTTGGCATTTTCCCATATGAATTTTAGGGGGATACAATTCAGCCCAAAATAGGGGTGCAGCAATGCAATTGAGACTCTGTAGGAGCTCATTTTTTAAAATTTGAGGTAATATCTTTCAGTGTAGGAATTATTTTCATGATATTCAGTAATGATAAAGGAAACAGTTCTGTCAGGTATACAATTAATATATTTAATTATCTACAGAAATACTGCTTTCATTTAAACTTTTTTTAATGCTTGATTTAGTGTTTGTTTTCAATCTTTTGACAATATAAGCCATTCATTTCCTTTCCTCTTTGACAACTGTTATACAAAACATTATACAAAGGCTAGAAATGTCAGTGATAGATGGCTTAGAATAATTTAGTCTCCTCCTCACTTTCACCCATTACTCTAACAAACTATGCTACTGAGAAGATGGGGCCTCATTTAAGACTGTCTATATTGATCTGATAATTACTCAGTGAAAGACTAGATCCCATCATACCTAAATCCTGAGCCTGTTAACTGGAAAATTGTTCCTAGAAAACTGATGGTGCACCAGTAAACACTTAGGTCCTGCAGTAAACGCTCAGAAAAATGCTAGGGATGTTACCTGTTAACTTGTGCCTCATGGGTACAAGAACAGTTGGTGAGGGTAAACATATAAACCCACCAGAAGAAATATAAAAGTAACTTCCAGAAGGCCTTAGGATATCTTCACTCTGAAGAGACACGACTCTGCTGATAGATGTTTGCTGGGGACTTGAGGCAGGCAAGCCTGCCCTCTGCCTGGGAGTGCTGCCACGTCATGATTGGTGCATACAGTAAGCTGTATGTCGTAACCTGAATTCTTTCCATACTTTAAAGGAGCAGTTTAGTCTTTGCATGGCTCTGTGGGTATATTTTAGTTGGTTATATCATCCTGTTGGGGCAAACAGGCCCTCAGCTATTCATTTCATTCCCCACTTGTTCCTCTTGATACAGAGGAACGCCCAGCAGAATAAGTTACAGGATATGTGAATCCAAATTAGTTTTCTTCTGGCTACTGTCACTTCTGGGAAAGAGAAGTGGATAAAATTACTTTTATAATTTCTTCTGAGATTTGTTGGTCTCTCAGGTTTGTAAAGGCCTTGGGTATCCTGTATGGAACTAGCTGAGTTATGTTAACATGCTGCTGTTTGGGTAAAGACTATTGTAAAATACATCTCATGATTGATTTTAGATGACAGAAATTTAATGCCTTTTGGAGCTAAAGCTATTATTGTTAATACTACTAACATTAAAAGGGCCGTCAAACCAAGCTGAATGAGAACAATGTGGTACAACAACAATAAGTCTGAAAAATAAGGTAATTAAATTATTGTATTCTACTTGATTACTTGTTAAGCAGTAGGAGTTGTGGGGTTAGATTATGGGATTTGTTTGAAGGGATATAACACATTTTTCCAAATGAAAACATCTGTTCACACTGGTGTTTTCCATTAGTCATCTTCAGGGATGTTAATTTAACTTAAAACAATTCACACTACTCTGTTGATTAATTTGAAAATGATGTTTGCATTATTAGTTGAAGTCAGAGACACCGTGAGAAACGGTAGTAAAAGCACATGGCCATGATGATGCATTTGGTACTTAGAATGTTTATATTAAAGCAGCACCTGGTGTTTGCACAGGGATTGAGAGCAGAGGAGAAACTAACATTGGCACAGGTTATTAAGATGCCTGACCCAGGAGTCAACGTAAGCCCTGAGTAGAGTCTCATAGAAACTGCAGTCTTATCAAGTTTCATGTGATTGATATAGCATGCACTCACCTATTATTCTACAAGGCTATAGAGTAAGCAGTGAGAACTCAATCCCTTTTATTTATTTATATTTAAGAAAAGGTTTTAAAATAATAAAAACTATTAGGAGAGATCATGCTTTTGTCTAATGAACCTTGCATATCACAAGCACTCCAATTTTTAATAGACAACAGAGTTTTCTCTGAGCATTCAGCCAGAGGCATTTACACTCCTTTAAGAGTACTCATACTAAGAGGTGTGTTCTCATATATCATCCCTTTAATTCATTTGTTCCCAAATTTATTGTGCATGTATCCTGTCCTATACATCTTAATTTAATTAGTCAGTATTTTGGCCCAGTAATCTAAATTTTTAACAAGCTTTAGAAATGCTCTAAAGAAAAATTTTTAAAAATTCACATATACCTAATCCTCAAATGATTCCTTAAAGATAATCCCCAAGCCTGATGTTCGTTTTTACCTAAGTAGCTATTTTCCTAGCATTTTAGCTTTACAGTAGCTTTAAAGGTCAGAGATTTTTGGTTCATGATGGCACACTAATCACATGGTACGGTGTCCTTTACCATTTCAGACACCTCAAAGGGATTAAAACATATAAATACATCATTTTGAAGATAATAGGAGGTGACCATTAGTGGTTGACAATTTTCAGCAATTTTCTGGCAGACAGAAAGCAGTTTGGGGAGAGCTACTGGAAGAAGCAGGATAGAGGGGGCCAGGACCTGGGAGGGAGTTGATCTACCCTGCTGAATCCTAGAGAGCCTCAAGATTCTGGGATGCCAGTTCTGATGAACAACAGGAGTGAAGAGTGAGTTGAAAAACAAGGCCATTAAGGTCTATATATGGAAGGTCACCATAATATTATACTTCACATGGTGGACAGGGTACCCAACAATGACCATCAACCCACTTAAGCAAAATGTTGGAAGGTTCCTTATTTTAGAAATGTGACTGTCTGAATGCATGTGGACAGCTGGTGTGGGAGTTGGTGCTGAGATCAAAGACCTCAGCATTCTGGGAGGTAGGAGTTCTCAAGCATAAGGACCAGTTCATCACTGAAAAATTCCACCAGCGTCCGTGCACACATTGCCACGTTATTTAGGTTTTTATTGCCTTATTCCTAAATGTGAAAAGATGACTAAGGGTCAGCAGATATTTGAGGAAAACTTGAAACATAAGAAAGAAAAACTAGGGTAAACATATTTTAAAATGCCTACAAATGCACACACAGTCACAAATGAAACAGATACTTATTCAAATTATATGGGGATTTTAGTGAATTCTCCCACCACACACTCATACACACTTTCAGTATTCTTAAAAACAAGGATACAATGCTGTGTGAAAACAACACTTGGAGAAAAAGTAAGATTTTTTAAAAAATATAGGCACAATAAAAGATTTCAAATGTAGGACCAGTAAAGTTGAGGAAAATTCCTAGATAGCAGGAAAAAAATACACTGACCTATTTCATTTTATAACATATAGCCCAAGGGAATAAGCACCTCCTTGAAGTGCCTTTAAAGTTTTAAAGTTACTATTTTCAGATACAAATTTTGACAGTCACCAGTATACAATATTCAGTGATTCACACATCAATGAATTATCCTTTATTCATTCATTATCTGGTATTCATTGAGCATCTACTATTTGCCTGTCATTACTCTAAGTACCAAGTAGTGATCAATACAGTGATCAAAACGTACAAAAATTTCTGTATCCACAGAGCTTATGTTTTTGTTGGGAAAGATAGACAATAAACAAAACCCAAAAATATATAGTATGATAGATGGTCATAAGTACTTTGGAAAAAAATAAAGCAGGTAAAGGAGATAGGAAAGGTGCTTTTGGGTGTGGGGTCGTGAGGAGGATTTTATGGAGGGTTGGAATCTATAGAGTTTGTGTTTCAGACATATCAAGTTAGAGGTGCCATGTAGAAATCCAAGTGGAGATGGAGAGGGCAGTTGGGTAAGCATTTTGGAGTTCAGTGGAGAGGTCTGGGCTGGAGATATTAATTTGTGAGTCATTCAAGTATAGTAGTATTTAAAGTCATGTGAATGGATAAGATCAAGAAGAGTTACAGGGAATGAGCCCTGCCACATGCCAGCACATAGAGGTCCGTGTGACGAGGAAGAACTTCCTAGCGGAGACAGAGAAGGGTTAGCCAGGAAGAGACCAAAGGGAGTATGGTGTTCTGGATACCGAGAGAGAAAAGTATTTTGAGGAGGAGGCAGTAGTCAGTCATTCCAAATGCTTTTATAAAAATGTTTTCATCTGCAAATGGGTAGTGATAGTGTTCTTGTTTATGAGGCTGTGAAAATAAGTGAAAATAGGAGAGTTATACTGCACAAGTAGTTTACACTATACCAAAATGTAGCCACTTCAAATACAACTTTGAAGTAAGCAGAGTAGAAGTAAATTATTGAGTTAACCACTAAATTGAAAGGGAAGGATTACGCTATTTGATGATCCACAGGCAGCATTCCCCCCCAACCCCCCAATAAATCACATGGGACATTGAGTAACTGTCTTTGTTATTTGCCTATGCCCTAATAGCATCTCTGAAACCTGAAATCATTATTGGGACATGTTGGAAAGTTGTTTTCGGTAATTTCCCTAGTTTGGAGAAGAGAGTCAAAGAGGCTACCCTGTTTGTGGTATTGTAAAACATATTCTTTGAGTTTTCTCGCTTACGCAAAATTAAATGGAGTGATAGATGTTTAACCACTGAATCGCTTTGGCTTGGATGCATTGGCAGGGTAGCAGGAAAAGTTCTTGCTTTTAATATATTCTTTGGGTGCCTAGAGTGCTCTTAATACTTCATTTATTATAAATATTGATACAACAATATATGTTAACTTGTTGAGATATTATTTGTTGGTCCTTTGTGTTTCCTTCCCTCATTTATTGATATTTTCCTAGAGCTTCTGCCTGGAGTCCTGAAGGGCAGAGAGAGCCCAATCTTTGAAAGTAAGGAGAGGCGCAGAACAGATTTTCTTCCTGACTCAGTAGGATAGAGGCTGTCAGATCTTTTGAGTAGGAGGGAATCCATTCCCACCTTAGAGCAGTACCTTGCACCATGGGCCTAAGGAGCCTGATCCCCAAGAATGGAGGGCCCTAGCCGTACCAGGTGTGACACAGGGGAAACCTTCAGCTTCCAGGGCCTCTATGGCTAGAGGCAACAAACGTCATTCTTCTGTGATCTTCAGGTGGTACTGGAACAAATTTATGTGCAAGAGTTCCGTATAGTACCATCATACAGTACCATCTCATTTTTGCCCTTGATTCATAGGCTACTGCTCAAAAATTCAAGGTTTTTCAGTCATAGCTTTTCTCCTGAGCCAGCCCTAACTTTGTTGGTTCTTCCCTGCCCCATGGGTTATTTTCAAATGCCTTCCAGGCCTTCTTTAACTACATTCTACTTTAACACTCATTTTTCATAGACTGCTTCATGCAACACTTCATTTTTGCCCTAACTGAAGCTAGGTCCCCCTGCTGAGGATATGATTTTTCTGGCAGCCATCTGCAAGAGAGACTATTTATCCATCCCGTGTTTCACAGAGCTTGTAGTTCCCTGTTGATTTTCTACACCATTTCCTGCATCTTCCAGTAACAATCCTCCCTCTACTTTGAGACTTATTCCTGACATCCATCTCCATCCTTCTGTGACATATTAATCCACCTCTTGTGTTTGTCAAGGGCTTTGGCACCTAGGTCAAAATTTTACTTGTCATTCCAAGTGCCTTCATTTTTTACCATTACTTCCTGTGGTTCACACAGCTCTGAAAGTTCACAGTTCTTAATGATAACCTGCCAGGTGGCTACATCCTGGAACCTCTCATTCCCAGTACTCCTCCTTCTTTGGACTCCAAAATTCTACTATCTTTACTTCTAGTCACAATCTCTAATATTTCTAGCTTTCTCTCCCCTCCTTGGTAATCTTAATCTCCAGTTCCTTAACTGCTTATACTCCATCTCTCCTTCCCCTTTTGGCTTAACTTCATTTTTCTCTTACTACTTAAATCTTCCTTTGCTTGTGTTCTCAACTTCTTAGCTTGTCTCTGTCTTTGCCTCTTTCCTTTTCCCTCCCTCCCTCCCTCCCTTCCTTTCTTCCTTCCTTCCTTCCTTCATCTATATCTTCCTCTTTATCATTCTTTTTATCTATCTATCTATCTATCTATCTATCCATCCATCCATCCTAACTTACTGAAACCTACCCCTTTTGTCAGCAACTTGGCTAGCTCTTCACTGAAAACCTTTTTTTTAATTTCTTTCTAGCACACAGGCATCCAGTTAGGTTTTAGCATGTGTCTGAGGTCTAGCCAATAGGTTGTGAGTGGAAATAATGTGTGCCACTTCTAGGCCTGGTCTATAAATAAACCTCTCGCATGACCCTTCATCTCTCCCCCAGTCCCATCTGCTGGTTGGATGACAACACTCAAGGTGTTCTTGGAAGTCACATGTTGAAGATGGGTGAGCCTTCACTAGCTTGACTCCCTAAATGACTTCATGCATAAATCCCTACTCCTAAATAATTTTAAATGAATGAGAAATAAGCTTCTATTTTGTTAAACAATTGAAATTTCTAAGTTAATCTGTTATAGCATTTGGTGTTATCATAACCAAAGATAGATCCACACCTCTGCCTTTTTTTTCTTCCCCATGTTTGGTCTGCCACTGAGTGGCACTGGAGAAATTCTCACCATCGTGTGGATCTGTACCAAAATCTACCACCTTCAACTTTAGCTGGATTGTCAGTTGTGCTCGATGATCACCCTGTGTATCATATTTCTTCTTTTTCTCATTTCATTCAATAATTATTTTATTTATTTTACTATGAACATCCTAATTTGGGTATATGATTTTCATCCTGTATTCTAGAAATAGGAAAGACCTCGACGTATGAACTTTTTCAAACTCCTACCCAACTCCTATCCTGCTCTTCCCTCCATCTACAAACATGCCTGCACTCATCACTTTACCCTAGTTCTATGAAAGAATTGATTCTCTTTCTCCTTGAGGCTAATAGCTCCATTTGGATATTCATCTCATTTACCTTCTTAGAGCCTTTGGTCCATCTGGGAATCTCAACAGGGCAGCAGTCATGCTAATTTAACCCATCCTTGGATCCCCAACATGAAGCATGGTACATGAAACATAGTGGGTGTTCAAAACAAATTTCTTGAGTGAGAAAATAATTGCATTTTCCTTATTGTATTTTCAACATCATCCTCTCTACTGATACTTTTCCTCCTCAGTATATAGTCAATTCTGTCCCTATGAAAAACAAATACAAGTAAACAAAACTTCCTCAACCTTTAAACTCCTCGAACTCCTGCTCTATTTCTCTTTTATGAGCAACCTTTCTGGGAGAGCTATCTACATAACTCTTCTCCTCCTCAGCCCACCATAGCTAGACTTCTGTCTCCATCGCTTCACTAAGCTGTTTCACTTGTTTGTTAAGCAAGACTTTGTAGTTCTTAAATTAAAAGTACATCAGCACCCTTCTTGTCTCAGTTTCCTTGATTTCTCTGCTGGATCTCATGCTGTTGTCACTCCCCTACCCCCACCACAACATTTTACCTTGACACATAGTTTTGGTTTTCTTCCTATCTCTATGCTCTTGCCCTCCCACCATCAATTTATCTATTCATGCTGAGGGTACTGATTTGCTTTCTTCTCTCTTTATAGACTCTAAGTGATCTCTTCCCACCCATGCTTTCCCAATTTACAACAGTCCCAACCTCTGCCCAGTTTCAGATCTGTTTATTCAACTATTCACTGGATGATCCATAGATGCTTCAAACTCAACATGTCCCAAAGTGCACGCATCAGCCTATCACCCAGGGAAACTTCCTCCTGTTCCTAAATTTCCCTTTTCAATGGTAACAAAGTCCTAATAACAGCCTATACTGGAAGTTTTAGTTCTTTTTTTCTTCAACATACCACTTCAGTCTAGAGTATTGGAGGATGAGGTTGTGAGGGCAGGAGAAGTTGACTCCTAAGGATGACAGAATAGGACCAGGTGAATATCTGAGCAAAACGGGAAGTAGAAGGGGAAGGTATGCATGTCAGGTTGTTTTGAAGTTGTGCATCTGAGAAAATAAATCACCTGCTCTCCTCAGATAGTGAGTGGGACAGGAAAAATCTTCAAAATCTATCTTTTGGCAACAGTAAGTCAGAATAAAATGACTAAATATTAAAAAAAATGTTTTTAACACAAGACTTATTAAAACTTTTATGTAACAGAGGAAAAGAAACAGGAAATTAAACACTCAGAAGAAAAGCAAAACTTGTGAAAATCATGTATAGCAAATGGCTATTTTAGAAACACTATCATAGGAATGAACCAATTAGGAATGAATGCTATAAATTATATGAAGAAAGAACATGAGGTATAATCAAGAAACTGCTCTGAAGAATTTCACGAACAAAAGGAAATGACCTTAAAGAGATTAAACATATCTTCTTATGAGTACACCAACCCTATCATGTTAGGGTCCCGCTCTTATGACCTCATTTAACGTTAATTATCTCTCTAAAGGCCCTATCTCTAAATACAGTCACATTGGGCACTAGGGGTTCAACATATGAATTTTAGGGGGACACAATTCAGTTCATAACATTATACTAAACACAGTAGAGGTTCACTGAAGTGATACTTTGCTTACTAGGTAATATTATTACTCCCATGGCATAGGCTCATATGCACAAACGTTAAAGCTCTGCCAGTCAGACCTGGTCTTCATTATCTACAAATGTCTGCAACATTTCATTTTTAAAGTTAAAACTGACTTTAAATGAGAGATGCATAAAAGTATCTAGATTCTAGCCAAGACCATGTTATTTTTGGCCACCTTTGACTAAATAACAAGAAAACTAATTTTGACTTTATTTTGTAAGGTAAAAGAAAAAAAAATATTGCACACTCTAGTGAAGAACTTCCATGCCAAGTTTAAGCCCGGAGCCAATGTTAAAACCAAATTATAACTCCCTAAAATGTAGAAGTTTGCTAGAACCTTAACATTACTGTGCTGCCAATTGCTTACTGTAACATTTACTTAACACTACTAGTCCTTAAGCTAAAGGAAACTGAATGTGGCTGCTTAATTCAAGACACATGAAACTATGTGCTGTATTTTCTGTGCATTTTACTCTTCAGCATTCACTAAGAAAATGATGATTTTTACCTAAGCAGTGAAAAAGTTAACATTCATTGGCCACTCAAAACGTTGCAGTGCTAAATGGTACACCCATAGTGTGTGATGCAGAACTTTAAAAACACTGAGTGTCTTTCAATTTTCCAATATTTAAAGCTTTGCTCCTAACATTTTAGAGCTTTACAGATGAGGTATATCGTCCAGGATTCCAAACTTCAAAGGCTTAAAAAATAAACTGCAAACTAGCAAACATTTTGTTTTTGTTTTACTTCCATTATTTTTGTAACCTTTCCTTTTAAACACACTTTTTCTTGCATTTGCCATTTGCAGATAAAGTTAGTAGTACTGAAATAATTCATTTTTAATAAATTTTAAATGGGTTGAACTTTCTGTGAGTTTTACCAAATGACATAAAAATGTAAATTCCAGAGATTTTATAGTTTCTTCTACGTTCTCATAATATTTTGACATCTTCTAGTGAGCTTCATATTAAAAAGGTACCTGGCATATTATTCATTAATAGAAAAACAATGAACCTGTGAACTGCAGAGAACACTTTTATGTCTTTTACTTTTTCAGTTATTTAATTTTCTACTCTGGCAAGATAAAACTAGCTAGTATTTTTTTCTCTTCTATGATGAGCCTAAACTTTTTAAATTAAGAATGGCATTAAAATTATAAATTATTTCATAATTCCATGTAAAAATAATTTTCCCATGGCTAAGTTGCTTTCAGGTATTGATCAAAGTTGATTTACAATTAATAATGCAATAAAAATTATGATTCCTGGGTGTGTGTGTAACCTAAATGATCTGGATTATTTTATTAAATTACCATGCATTGTATGTACTGGACCTTATTTTCCAGCAGACATAAGTCAAGAATAGACAAAAATAGAATTTGGCATTTCTGTTTTATATGATACCCAAATTTAGATAACAAAAATGCTAGAGATACAGACTAAGGTGACAGGGGAAGAGGGCAGTGATGTTGGGAGGTCATAATTCCCTGTGAAGGGAGAGACAGGAAGGTGGGCTGCTTTAGAAAAGAGGTGGCAGAGAGTCGCAGAGGCAAAGATTCCAAAATGCCCCACAGATCCCGGGAGCAACCTGAGATTATGCATCGGGACTGGAGTGAGGGAACCAAATACTTCAGTTTTCTATATCTATCACTGCCCTTCCATCCCTTCCACACCCTAAAAACTGTTGCTATATTATGAGGAAATTAAAATAGATCCCTGTCCCTCCCTCTCTCCCCTTGGGAGAGTGAAAGAGAAAGAAACCATGGGAAGAAATGGAGTGAGTGACACAGAATGAAAAAAACAAACCAAGCCAACACACAAACTAACAAATCACAGCCTTTCGACACGTTTTGGAGCTTTTCCTTAATGTTTTAACCCTCTGAAGACTGTTCTGTCCTTGGACATACATGAGCAAGGCTCCTGAGACAGGCAGTCCCAAAGAAAACAAAAAAGGAGTGCCTAATGAATAAACACTTTGTGTGATTAATGTTCACAACCCTGAGGATTGCAGCCAGGCAACTCAAGCTGTATTTCACACACAGACGAATGTAAACTCCTCTTTCATTCAGCAGCCATAATTTCTGGGAAGAAACAGATCCTCGCACAGGTTCAGAGGAGCACAGAATTTCCAGTTTTTGAGGTCTCCAGTTGCAATTTTCTAATTTAAAGGAGGATGCCTGAAAATAATTCAGGGTACCTTAAAAAACTCAAATCATTTTCTAGTAATTTAAAATGTATATGAGCTAATAATCAAGGGAAAAATATCTAGTTTTTATGTAATGTCATCTCAGACCGGAATGGCATCGACTTGCGTACAAAAAAAATGGCACAAAGTACAAATTAGAAGCCCTTTTTGAGCCCAAATCTTTCTAGACCCTTTCTGAAAAAAGGAATAACAAGTATAAGTCATGGAAATACCACCAGGATAGTCATTGTTATGTTCTTTCAAACAAAAGGAACCAAGTATTTTAAGGTTTTAAAAATTCTCTGTGAATTGCTTATCAACGTTGGAAGAAACAAAATATGCGATGGTTTCTCTCAAAGTATTTTTAAAATAAATATGCCTAAAAATCTAAAATAGGTACAAAGCATTTAGAACCATATTTCAAAATGTTTAACCTGAAGGCCCAGTTTGGAGGTATGGTCCTGTTATGGACTGTTGACCAGCACTAGAACTATGGTAGGTGGTCATGGAGGCCTTCTGCTCCTGGGCTATTGCTTTCCTTCTAGTTACTTTGAAGCCAGCTGTGGTAGAGAGCCTTATTCCCCTTACCAGCCCACCCCATATCACAGAGAGTCAGCCGAAGGCAGCATTTTTCATCCCTCAGCGCTTGAATTCTGTTTTCGCTGATGTAGCCCCTGAAGCTGACCTCAAGTAATCTTTACCAGCCCATCAAATGCTCTGTCACCCAGGCTGCTGCAATCTTGCATCACCTCAGACCCTTACACTGCAGGGTGTATGTACAATGAAAGCAGCTAGAGATGTATGTCAGTACCAAAAGATGAAATAGCTGCAGGCTAAGGCTTTGTTTAGAAACTTGGAAGAAGGTAATCCCATGCCTCTCTCTCAATTACAGAGAAGAGATAGTTCTCCATTCTACCGAGGACTTTAGGGTCAACATTCTAGCAGAGAGCTGGAAGAAGGCTGTAGAGCTATTGTCTTGAAGCTGTGTTGAATAGTGGGTCTACTGATTTTCTCCTAGGTTGTGTTTTCCTAGGTGGGTTTGGGGCAGGGGTGTGCTGGAGCCAGCTTTCACAAACTAGCAAGACCATTGGGCACTTCTCTTCCCAGATAGACCATCAGTTGGTAGCTTGAAATTTGCCAAGGTGGGAGTGTTTACACCTTTACACCATTCATACTGGCAAATGCTATCAATCAGGGCCTCTGTCCCTCCTTTACCCTACCCCAGCCAGGTTTGGGGATATTGATAGTGATTGGAGCAGAGCAGCTAAAACCATTCTAAGCCAATACCTTGGTGGTACCACTGTCTTAACCACTTCCTAAAATGCAAACCTTGCTTCATTTTTCTGCTTTTTTCTCATCTTCATTTTGCTCTAGATTTCCTCTCCAGACTAATCCTCTTCCCCTCTCCAACTTTTCCCATTCCACCTTTCTTGTAAAATCATCTGCCTCCTGAATCTCTTCCCAGAAAGTTCCCCAATTCTTTGCCTTGTCTCAGTCTGGCAGGCTTCTAAGTCCACAACTTTGCCTGCACCTGTATCCCTCTTATTCAACATGTGGGAGAATATTTTCCTTTCATGTGTCCTCCAACACTGGAATATGTAGTAGAGACTAAATAATGTAGATCTTAATGCTAAGTGACATGATACAAGTGTGCATGAGAGAAAGAAAAAGTTGATACTACATAGGCATTGTGTTACCTGTCTTTTACTTGTTTTTTTTTTTGCCCTTATATGTAATCCAGATTTTTCACTTATAAGATTGAACAAAAGAAATGTGACCATTGTAAATGTCTTTAATAAAAGAAGATAGTGAGAACCAAAGTGAACATTGGTTCCTTTGTTAGCTTTAGAAAACTCGTAGGTAAATGTGGTTTAGAAAGGGATGTTAATTACAATAGAATAATATCCAGCCATTACATGGAATGAAGTTCTGATACATATTACAACATGGATGAACCTTGATGTAAGCCAGGCACAAAAGGACAAATATCGTAGGAAATACATAGAGACAGAAGGTAGATTAATGTTTATCAAGGGCTGGAGAGAGGGGTAATGGGAAGTTATTGCTTGATGGGTCCAGAGTTTCTATTTGGGATAATGGAAAGTTTTGTAAATAGTGGTAGTGGTGCTCAACACTGTGAATAATTAATACCACTAAATTGTGCACTTAAAAATGGTTAAAATAGCATATTTTATGTTATGTTTATTTTACCACAATAAAAAAATACCCTAATTGAAAAAAAAAAAAGAAAAGGATGTTATTTCTTGATACTCCTCTTTATTATTCTGTATCTCAGTGAGGTATATATTTAGAAGCTTTAAAATTCTAGGCCAGTGGTTCCCAGTAAGTGGTCTCTGACCAAGCAACATCAGTATCATGTGGGAACTTGTTAGAAATGCAAATTCTCTTGGCCACACCTCAAGTCTACTGAATCAGAAACTCTGATGGTGGGGGAGAGGTGGAGGGGTGGGGGAGTGGGGGGATGGGGGGGCTGTGATCTGTGTTTTTCACAAGCCCTCCAGGTGATTGATGCCTGCTTGTTTTGAGAACCACTCTTCTGGGCTGTGGCCACAGAGTTGACTGCCAATGCGGTGCTGTCTTTTTATCTGAAAGAGAACATGGGATTTGTAGTAACAGGATGAGCATAAGTGTTTATGATGAAATGCATGAGTATTTACTATTTATGTGACCTGGGGCAAGCTACTAAGTTTTTCTCATGTGTACAAAGGTTTTCTCATCCATTAAGTGGGGATAATGACAGTACCTAATTCAAAAGATATTCTGTGTGAAAACATAAAAAATTCGGCATTATTATACATTTAATATTAATAATAATAGTATTAACAATAGCTAACAATATATAGGAGGATGCTGGGTTAGGATGTTAGGAAAGGGCATCATTTAATATATTATCTGTGGGTGTCCAATCAAAGAAAACAGGTGAGAAATTTCCTTTAAAGGTTTAATGGCAGGAAAAATGTTTTATTTTTCCCCAAGAAATAAGTGCCCTTGTTCATTTCTGCTTATGAGAATTATATAATTTTTCATGTGTTCATTTTTACTTTGGTTGCTAAGATACTCAGGGCCCAATTTGATACTCAATCCCATCAATTACTCAAGACTTCTTGTATAATACATTTACTTCCCTTAGTTCCTTGGTTCTATTTTTTTTAATTCACCTTATTTTGTATAAGTCCCTAATTATAAGTTCCTTCACACTTACTTTATTTTGTCTTAGTAAAAAATAGAAGAGAGAAAGAAGAAAAAACCTAAGAGTATCATTTGGTTTAGTAAAATGACTTTACTTAAGAATGCTAGGAATACCAGGAAAAGTCTCCATACTGAAGGAATGCCTCTGTGTTCTTTCTGTGATCATAAGCTTCCTCATGCTCAGTCTCTCCTCTGCATAATGAAAAATGATTTTCCAGGACCACATAGTGAGAAGAGCACTAGCCAGTATTCAGGAAAACCAACCACAAGCCTCTGCTACCTTGTACATTTCATATATTCAGTTTCCCCATCTCTTAAATGGATTATGAAGATCAAATAAGAAAATCTGTGTAAAAATGCTTGGTAAATAACAAAGCCCTACACAAGTCGAAGCTGATGTATACAAAATTTTGGTCACATAGATACCATTTGTTAAATGAATGGAGAAACAATGAATGAATTGATTCTGCATCTGCCTTCTTCTCTTTCCCTCTCTTTCTATTGCTGTGCCTGAGTATACTGGCTTCCAGAACAAAGTTTAGGGCAATGTTTTAATAAATAAAATTAATTTTGTCATTAAGAACATGGTATTCAGTTCGTGTAGATATCACCTCAAATGGAAATATGATACTTTTAAGTACCTTATACAACTGTAATTGTTATTATATGTATTGTTACTGAGTCACTTGATGTCATTTAATGGCCCGTACTTGTTTTTATTTTCTTTAGATTCAGTTGTGGATATGACAGTTGTCTCAATTTCATGTTGACTTAAAATTTGTCAGTTATTCTGTGAATCAGGAATAATAGCATGACATGTTGTTAATGAAATCCTGGGATGCATTTTGACAGTTTTTACCGAAGTACCATCTTTCATACAGCAGAAAATTGACTCAAGAGATGTTCAAAACTGAAAAAATAGAATAGAATAGGGGAGAGAGATTATATTTTAGCAGAGAAGTTAATTACAAATTTATTTATTTGCATTTTATACAATCATTTCATACAATCAAGCAGTTTGGGAACCATATCAAATGAAGTTAAATTCTAACTGAAATAAGTTGATATTATTAAAAAGTTGTAATAATGAGATTAATAGTAATTTTACACTATTACCAGGCACTGTATAACCAAAAAAATATCCCTCTACAGGGAGCTATCATACTTATCTCCATTTTGTAAAGGAAGACCTGAGGCTTGAGAATTTACATAATCTGCTCAAGCCTCATAGGTTGTTCAGCTAAAATATGAACTGAGACTGTCTGCCTTCACAACATATATATATATAAATATATATGTATATATTTAACATCTTTATTGGAGTATAATTGCTTTACAAATGGTGTGTTACAACCTATATTTATAACCATTGGCTACCCTAAAGGTTATTATACACTATTTTAACACTGGTTTTGATAACAGACAGATATATCCGAAAATTAAACCCACCCTTTCCCCCCAAAAAAACCCCACATAAAACCAAAGCAACTTCAAAAGAACAAAACCCTAAAAACTGAAAGAAAAAAAAAAAAACCCAAACCCAGACCTATTAACAAATGTTATTTTTATTGATACATTTATTGGTAATGTATGGCATAGTCCTAATATATTTTTAAAAAGCACTGCTATGCCATTTAACAGACTTTGGCAAGAATAATCCTCTTGTGGCATTAATTCCATGCAACCATAAAAAGAATCCTTGCTAAATGCCAGCAAATGAGGTGGTAATAACTTCAAACTACCTTACTCAGCAGGGAGATGCTCACCAGGGGAAAAAAAAAAAAAGATCTGCTTTCCATCTCTTAAAATTTTCAATGTAAAACAATGATATGAGGTTCAGGTGTGCTTCATGGACCCTTTAAGTTGAGGATGTATTAACCTGCGAATTAAGATGTAGCAATTTTACAAAAACGGTCTATTTTCAGAATTTCGCATTCAGACTCCACAGCGTGACCGCCAGTGTTTCTTTAGCTGCTAGATGGGAGAGCCCTGCGCGCCTTCCCACACACCTGTGTTTACATTGAGGCCTTGGCAGCACATGACCCGCAGCCATCCCTCACTCACAGCTTTCGGTTTGCTTTCAGCCATGGCAGGCCGCACTGTCCCTGCACTTTCACTAGCTACCACTGTTAGAATGTTGACTCAGGAGTCCTAAGCTTGGAATTTCATATAAATCAGTTTGTTGAATCTCACTCATTTTAGAATGTTACACAGACATTTTCTAAAATCCTAAACTGGAATTGATTATGTCTTGAAAATACTGTTGAACTTTAAAAAGGGAGTGGGGCGGGGGAGTTGTTTTCATGTAACTTTTGCTTTTATATGGACTTAAGATATTTCTCTCCATTTGCAACTCTTGAAAAATAGGGATCATGGACTTAAAATGAGTTAGTTATTTAGCAAAATAGATAGCAAGACAGGAGGGGGATAATGTTTCTTTGAGGCTTCTTAGGTTTCAGGTACAAGATATTAAAGCAAAAGAAATCTATAACAATACAACTTTGCAGTGATGGTTAAAGTTTTTAGATCTTACTTTTCATGAAAAATTTGATGCATAATTAATCTTTTCGTCAAAATATGTGCCACTGCTCTCAGAACCTGATGAATGAATAGTGAGTGGAGTGCACTGACCTCCAGATTTCTTGGGAAATAGCAGGTACTGTGGCTATATTCAACTACAGTGAATGTGACTGATGTGATTAATTGATTCATGAAACAAATTATGCTTTCCAAAAGTTCATTGCTGAAGAAGATAATCAGCTCCTGTCCACAATGAGCTTAAACTTGTTTAGGGGTTAGAGACAAGCAAATAGACCATTACAATAAGAATAAATAAGAAGAGAAGTACAGGATGTCCTGGAAATCCACAGGAGGGACCCCTAACCCAGATGCTGTGGGACCGGGAAAGCCTGTACACAGAGGGGGATACAGCCAAGTTGAGACCTGACAGGTGAGTAGAGGCCAGCCAGGTAAGGATCTGGGTAAAGAATATTCTAGGCGGAAGGTAGAGATGTATGAATCCCCAAAACCAAAAACATATTTCTACAAAACAAATTCAGTAAAATGAGTCTGAGGCCAGTATCATTAATCCTTCCCAAGTGGTTCTAAGGTTTAATTTTAAATTTGTAGTTTTCGATAGGCTTAAAACATCCCATGCTTAAAAAAAAAAAAAAAAAAATCCAAGGTGCTACTTTTTTTAGGGAGGTGGACTGTCTCTCAGGGAATATCTCTTTTATTTATATATTTTGTGCCCTTCGGGAGTAAAATAGAAAGAGCACAGCCTGTTCAAAAAAATTAGAAATTTTGTTTTAGTCCATGAATTACCAAAAAGAAGTTGATTATAAACTACATTAAAACTAAAAATCTTTTTGCTATTAAAAAATTTCTACTATTAAAAAAGTTTATTATAAATCATTCTTTTTACTATTTAAAATATGTTTTGACTATTTAAAATTATGATTTTAAAATTGAAATTAAATTAATTTAATGAATAAAGTTAAATTATAAATTTAATTTAATTGAATAATTTAATGAATACATTGAAATTAAAATGGAAATTTAATGAATAAGTTCTGGGGCCCTCAGGTACAGAATAGTGATTACAGTTTGTAATACTGTATTATATACTTGCAAGTTGCTGTGAGAGTAGATCTTAAATGTTCTCACCACAAAAAAGAAATGGAAATATGTGACATAATGCAGCTAACACTATGGTGGTGATCATTTTGCAATATTAAGTATATTAAATCAACATGTTGTACACCTTAAACTTACATAACATTAATATTCAATTATATATCTCAAGGGAGCTGGAAAAAAATTGTTTTCATCACATATGGCTGTGTCTCAGGTTTCTCCAATTTTGTATTATCAGCATTTTCATTAAGCAAAGGACATGCTGAATAATAGAATAAGAAAAATGTGTTTATTTGAACAATAATGTTTGGGTACATAATTTATCTGGTAAATATGATTTTATATATAGTTTTAACTTACTGAATTATGACTCTTTTCAAAAAGCTGAGCAGTGAGTTTACAGATCTGACAAATAATGCTCCTTATTTTTAAAATGGAAGAAAGTGATTGTAATTAGAAAATGTTTTTTCCACCTAGAAATTTCCTGGATGGGACAATAAAGTCAGTTTTGGAGCACTTAAGGTTAGTGAGGTATTGAACAATTCCCTGTTCATCTATAAAAAGCAAGCAATCTAAAACAAATTCAGTTTTCTTCTTTGACATGGTAGGGTGGGATGAAGAGTATATATGTTCAAATGTGACTTTAAAACAATTTTCTGAGGGGCAATTCAAGATGGCAGTGTAGGAAGATCCTAAAGACTCAGCCCCTCCCATGGACACACAAATTGTGTGTGTAGAACCAATTGTTCTACGTTTGGAACAAGTCCTTCTGTAAAAGACCTGAAAACTAGCTGAATGGTTCCTCCCCAATAAAGGATAAAACGGCCACATTGAGATGGTAGGAGAGGCAGAGACGTGGTCTCACCAAACATTCGATTCTCCCACAGTCAGGAGGGATCTCACAAATACAGAGCTTCTTTCTGAGGAGTGAGGCATTCATGCCCAATGTCAAGCATCCCAACCCTTGGGACCTGCACTGGAAAGAGGAGCCCCCAAAAGGTCTGGCTTTGAAAACCAAAGGGACTTACATCCAAGAGACCCAACGGGCTATAGGGAACAGAGATTTCAATCCTGAAGGACTCATGCACAGAGTCACTCACCCTGAGACCCAGCACAAAAGCAGCAGTTTGAAAAGCACATAGATCATATGTGAAGGAGATTCATTTGCTAATCTTAAAACATCTGTTGGAGTGGCAGGAGCCTGTTGGCACTCTCTCTGGGAAAAGAGGTGATGTTGGGTGCCATTTCTGTGTTCATCATCTACCTTGCTAGCAAGAGTGGGCATGCCCTGGCCCCAGACTCTCCTACAGTCCCACAAAAGCTGGTAGGTGTGCCCCAGCCTCATGCTCACCTATGGGCCTGCTAAAGTCAACAGGAGCACACTGGCCTCACACTTCTCCTGTCACTGTGCTAAAGCTCGTGGGGGCACACAGTCCACGCAGCTGGTGATGCTTGTTGCCATCAGGTTGTGCATTTCTGTCCCCTGCAGAATTGAAAACAATCAGAGAGACTGTTCTTGGCAGGCTTTGCACAGACAGTAGACTGAAACACATCCCCAGTCATCCTGTGAAAAAGGCCTATTTACTTGTCCTGGAGCTTCAGTCTGAGCAACAGACTTCACACATCTAGAGGCTACTGAGGTGCTCTCAGAGTATGTGGGCCAGGGGAACCATGTTTGCACTCTCCCTTGGCCTTGCTACAGCTTGCCAGTACTTTCCAGAAAGGAGCTTATACACTTGTCTGGACCCCTGATTTTTGTAACTTTAATGAAGAGGACACCTCCAGATCACATGGTTTGGAAACCAGCAGGGTTTATGATTGAGGTCCCACAGGACTGTATATGTGTGCATACTTTAAAAGCTGCTGCCTGAGGGTCTGGCTTCCATTCAGCCTGAAACTTGTGCTGACTGAGATCCCTTCCTCTGGAATGCTGACAGGTCTTGGCACACCCTCAGTAACTGGGACCTATCAAGAATAAATCAGGCTGCTTAAACAATCACAAAGGTTTGAGATACAACTAAGAACTAGGGCAAGGTTGAATGATAAGGTTCATTTCTTATATAAGGCCGCTCCTTCAAATCTGGAAGAATGAACTTTTTTGCCCAATACATAGAAACAAACATGGAGAGTCAAGCAAATGAGGAAACAGAGAAATATGTTCCAAATGAAAGAACAAGATAAATCCCTGGGGTGGGGGGTGGGGAACTTAATGAAATGCAGATAAGTAATTTAGCTGATAAAGAGTTAAAAGTAATGGTCATAAAGATGAGAACTTCAACAAAGAGATAGAAAATACAAGAAAGTAGCAAACGGAGGTTGTGGTTGAATAAGAATATAATAAATGAACTGAAAAATACACTGGAGGAGTTCAACAGCAGACTAGATGAAGAAGCAGAAAGTATCAGTGGTCTGGAAGGCTGGCCAGTGGAACTCACCCAAACAGAATAGCAAAAAGAAAAAAGAATTTAAAAAGTGAAGGTAGCTTAAGGGACCTATGGGACAACATAAAGCAGAACAACGTTTGCATTATAGGGGTCCCAGGAGGTGAAGAGAGAGAGAAAGGGGCAGAAAACTTATCTGAAGAAATAATGGCTGAAAATTTCCCTAACATGGGGAAGGAAATAGACATCCAGATCCAGGAAGCCCAGAGAGTTCCAAATAAGAGGAACCCAGAGAGATTCACACCAAGCCACATTATAAGTAAAATATCAAAGTTAAAGAGAGAATCTTAAAAGAGCAAGACAAAAACACTTGTTATATACAAAGGAATTTCCATAAGACTATAGCAGATTTTCAGCAGAAACTTTGCAGGCAAGAAAGGAGTGGCATGATATATTCAAAGTGCTGAAAGGGAAAACTTTCAAGCAAGAATACTCTACCTGGCAAGATTATCATTCAGAATTGAAGGAAAGATAGTTTTCCAGACAAGCAAAAAGTAAAGGAGTTCATGACCACTAAACTGACCTTACAAGAAATGTTAAAGGGACTTCTTTAAGGTGAAAAGTAAGGGCACTAATTAGTAACAAGAAAACATATGATTATAAATATCTCACTAGTAAAGGTAAATATATAGTAAAGGTAGGGGATTAATCACTTATAAAGCTAGTATGAAGATTAAAAGACAAAAGTAGTAAAAATAAGTATAACTACAATAATTAGTTACACAGAATAAAAAGATGCAAAATGTGATGTCAAAAACATAAAATGTGGGGAAGGGGGAATAAAAATGTAGTGTTTTAGAATGTGTTCAAACTTAAATTGCTACAACTTAAAATAGAATGATATATATATATAGTAAGTCCCCTACATATGAACCTTCAAGCTGCAAACTTTCAAAGATGCGAATGTGCATTCACATGTCCAATCACGTAAGTTAGTTCACATGTCTGATATACATGGTCACGTGCATGCATCTTCTACAAGTGGTTGCGCTTTTGTGTACTTTGCAGTACTGTATAGAGTACAGTAGTACAGTATCTTTATTTCAAGCCCAGGATGTTTGGAAGCAAGCATAAAAGCAGTGATAATGTAGCTGGTACAGTACTACCCAGACATCACTAGATCGTTTTTTCAAGACAGTAGATAGAATTGAATCCAGCAAGGAACCAGAACCTGTGCCATCAGTATCAGGCAAGAGTGAAATTGCAGCTTGCCCTTCATCTCTTATTGCTGACAATCCTTCAGCTATATCCCTCACCTCCCCTCCCTCTTCCAGTAAGTAACTCTTCTTGCCTGTTCACTCAATGCCAGCCCCTATATGCCAGCAGTTGTACTGTACTACTGTACTTTTCAAGGTAGTGTACTGTAAAATTAAAAATGTTTCTTTTTTTGTGTGTTTGTTTTTTATGTATTATTTGTGTGAAAAGTATTATAAACCTATTACAGTAGAGTACTATATAGCCGATTGTGTTAGTTGGGTACCTAAGCTAACTTTGTTGGACTTATGAACAAGTTGGACTTATGAATGTGCTCTTGGAACAGAACTCGTTCATATGTAAGGAACTTACTATACATACACAAATATACATACATAGGCTATTACATGTGAGCCTCATATAACCACACCTAAAAAATGAACAGTAGATAAACAAAAGGTAATGAGAATGGGATCTAAGCATAACAGTAAAGTAAGTCATCAAACCATAAGGGAAGAGAGCAAGAGAAGAAGAAACAGAGAGGAACTACAAAACAGCCAGAAAACAACTAACAAAAAGGCAATAAGTACATATCTATCAAACTTACTTTAAATGTAAATGGACTAAATTCTCCAATCAAAAGATGTGGAGTGGTGGGTTCAAGATGGTGGAGTAGAAGGTGCTCACTCCCTCTTGCAAGAGTGCCAGAATCACAATTACCTGTGGGCAGTCATTGACAGGAAGACACTGGAACTCACCAAGGAAGATACCCCACATCGAAGGACAGGAGAGAGGCTGCAGTGAGATGGTAGGAGGGGTACAATCACAATGAAATCAAGTCCCATGGCCCCTGGGTGGGTGACTCACAAACTGGAGAACAGTTGTGCCACAGAGGTCCACCCACTGGAGTGAAGGTTCTGGGCCCCACGTTGGACTTACCAACCTGGGGGTCTGGCAACGGGGGGAGGAATTCCCAGAGAATTGGACTTTGGGGGATAGCAGGATTTGATTGTAGGACTTTAACAGGACTGGGGGAAGCAGTGACTTCACTCTTGGAGGGTGCACACAGAATGGTGTGTGCATTGGGACCCAGCGGGAAGGAGCAGTGACCCTGTGGGATACTGAACCAGACCTGCCTGCTGAGACCCTGTTGGAGGGTCTCCTGCAGAGGTGGGGGGGTAGCTGTGGCTCACCACAGGGACAAGGACACTGGCAGCAGAAGTTCTGGGAAGTACTCCTTGGCATGAGCCCTCCTGGAGTCTGCCATTAGCCCCACCAAAGAGCCTGTAGGCTCCAGTGTTGGGTCACCTCAGGCTAAACAACCAACACGGAGGGAACTCAGCCCCACCCATCAGCAGACAAGTAGATTAAAGTTTTACTGAGCTCTGGCCAACAGAGCAACACCCAGCTCTACCCACCACCAGTCTCTCCCATCAGGAAGCTTGAACAAGCCTCATAGATAGCCTCATCCACCAGAGGACAGACAGCAGAAGCAAGAAGAACTACAGTCCTGGAATGAAAACCACATTCACAGAAAGGTAGACAAAATGAAAAGGGAGAGGACTATGTACCAGATGAAGGAAAAAGATAAAATCCCAGAAAAACAGCTAAATGAAGTGGAGATAGGCAACCTTCCAGAAAAAGAATTCAGAATAATGATAGTGAAGTTGATCCAGGATCTTGGAAAAAGAATGGAGGCAAAGATCAAGAAGATGCAAGAAATATTTAACAAAGACTTAGGAGAATTAAACAACAAACACCTAGAAGAATTAAAGAACAAACAAAGATGAACAATACAATAACTGAAATGAAAAATACACTAGAAGGAATCAAAAGTAGAATAATTGAGGCAGAAGAAAGGATAAGTGACCTGGAAGGCAGACCTGCTGCATAACAGAATAAAGAAAAAAGAATGAAAAGAAATGAAGACAGCCTAAGAGACCTCTGGGACAACATTAAACACACCAACATTTTCATTGTAGGGGCCCCAGAAGGAGAAGAGAGAGAGAAAGGACCCAAGAAAATATTTGAATAGATTATAGTAAAAAACTTCCCTAACATGGGAAAGGAAAGAGCCACCCAAGTCCAAGAAGCTCAGAGAGTTCCAGGCAGGATAAACCCAAGGAGGAACACACCGAGACATGTAGTAATCAAGTTGACAAAAATTAAAGACAAAGAAAAATTATTAAAAGTAACAAGGGAAAAATGACAAATAACATGCAGGGGAACTCCCATAAGGTTAAGAGCAGATTTCTCAGCAGAAACTCTACAAGCCAAAAGGGAGTGGCACGATATATTTAAAGTGATGAAAGGGAAGAACCTACAACCAAGATTACTGTACCCAGCAAGGATCTCATTCAGATTCGACGGGGAAATCAAAAGCTTTACAGACAAGCAAAAACGAAGAGAATTCAGCACTACCAAACCAGCTGTACAACAAATGCTAAAGGAACTTCTCTAAGTGGGAAACACGAGAGAAGAAAAGGACCTACAAAAACAAATCCAAAACAATAAGAAAATGTTAATAGGAACATCCATATTGATAATTACCTTAAATGTGAACACATTAAATGCTCCAACCAAAAGACACAGGCTCACTGATTAGATACAAAAACAAGACCTGTATATATGCTGTATACAAGAGACCCACTTCAGACCTAGGGACACATACACACTGAAAGTGATATTCCATGAAAATGTAAATCAAAAGAAAGCTGGAGTAGCAATATTCATATCAGATAAAATAGACTTTAAAATAAAGAATATTATAAGAGACAAGGAAGGACACTACATAATGATCAAGAGATCAATCCAAGAAAAAGATATAATAACTATAAATATATATGCACCCAACATACGAGCACCTCAATACATAACAGCTATAAAAGAGAAAATCAACAGTAACACAATAATAGTGGAGAACTTTAACACCTCACTTACACAATGGACAGATCATCCAGACAGAAAATTAATAAGGAAACACAAGCTTTAAATAACACAGCAGACCAGACAGATTTAATTGATATTTATAGGCCATTCCATCCGAAAACAGCAGATTACATTTTCTTCTCAAGTGCACACGGAACATTCTCCAAGATAGATCACATCTTAGGTAACAAATCAAGCCTCGGTAAATTTAAGAAATTTGAAATCATTTCAAGCATTTTTTCTGACCATAACACTATGAGATTAGAAATAAATTACACGGAAAAAAAACCCATAAAAAACACAAACACATGGAGGCTAAACAATAAGTTACTAAATTACCAAGAGATCACTGAAGAAATCAAAGAGGAAATCAAAAAACCTAGAGAGACAAATGATGAACACATGACAATCCAAAACCTATGGGATGCAACAAAAGCAGTTCTAAAGGGGAAGTTTATAGCATTATAATCCCACCTCAAGAAACAAGAAAAATCTCAAATAACAATCTAACCTTACACCCAAAGAGACTAGAGAAAGAAGAACAAACAAAACCCAGAGTTACTAGAAGGAAAAAAGTCATAAAGATCAGAGCAGAAATAAATGAAATAGAAAGAACAAAAAGTAGTAGCAAATATCAGTAAAACTAAAAGTTGGTTCTTTGAGAAGATGAACATAATTGATAAACCTTTAGCCAGACTCATCAAGAAAAAGAGGAAGAGGACTCAAATCAATAAAATTAGAAATGAAACAGGAGAACTAACAACGGACACTGCAGAAATACAAAGCATCCTAAGAGGCTATTACAGGCAACTCTATGCTGATAAAGCCGATAAAATGGACAACCTGGAAGAAATGGACAAATTCTTAGAAAGGTATAACCTTCCAAGACTGAACCAGGAAGAACTAGAAAATATGAACAGACCAATCACAAGTAATAAAATTGAAACTGTGATTAAAAATCTTCCAACAAACAAAAGTCCAGGACCAGATGGCTTCACAGATGAATTCTATCAAACATTTAGAGAAGATCTAGCACCCATCCTTCTCAAACTCTTCCAAAAAATTGCAGAGGAAGTAACACTCCCAAACTCATTCTCTGAGGCCACCATCACCCTGATACCAAAACCAGACAAAGATACTACAAAAAAAAAAAAAAGAGAAAATTACAGACCAATATCACTGATGAATATAGATGCAAAAATCCTCAACAAAATACTAGCAAACAGAATCCAACAACACATTAAAAGGATCATACACCATGATCAAGTGGCATTTATCCCAGGGATGCAAGGATTCTTCAATATACGCAAATCAATCAATGTGATACACCACATTAACAGATTGAAGACTAGAAAACATATGATCACATCAATAGATGCAGAAAAAGCTTCTGACAAAATTCAACACCCATTTATGATAAAAAAAGAAAGTAGGGGGGCTTCCCCGGTGGTGCAGTGGTTGAGAGTCCGCCTGCTGATGCAGGGGACACGGGTTCATGCCCCGGTCCAGGAAGATCCCACATGCCGTGGAGCACGGGGCCCGTGAGCCATGGCCACTGAGCCTGCGCGTCTGGAGCCTGTGCTCCGCAACGGGAGAGGCCACAACAGTGAGAGGCTCGCGTACCGCAAAAAAATAAAAAGAAGAAAGTAGGCATAGAGGGAACCTACATCAACATAATAAAGACCATATACAGCAAACCCACAGCAAACATCATTCTCCTTGGTGAAAAACTGAAAATATTTTCTTTAAGATCAGGAAGAAGACAAGGTTGTCCCCTCTCACCACTATTATTCAACATAGTTTTGGAAGTTTTAGCCACAGCAATGGGAGAAAAAAAGGAAATAAAAGGAATACAAATTGGAAAAGAAGTAAAATTGTCACTGTTTGCAGATGACATGATACTGCACATAGATAACCCTAAATATGCCACCAGAAAACTGCTAGAGCTAATCAATGAATTTGGTAAAGTAGCAGGACACAAAATTAATGCACAGAAATCTCTTGCATTACTATATACTAACAATGAAAGATCAGAGAAAGAAATTAAGGAAAAAATCCCATTCACCATTGCAACATAAAGAATAAAATACCTAGGAATAAACCTACCTAAGGAGGTAAAAGACCTGTACTCAGAAAACTGTAAGACACTGATGAAAGAAATCAAAGATGACACAAACAGATGGAGAGATATACCATGTTCTTGGATTGGAATAATCAATATCATGAAAATGACTCTACTACCCAAAACAATCTACAGATTCAGTGCAATCCCTATCAAATTACCAATGGCATTTTTTACAGATCTGGAATAAAAAATCTTAAAATTTGTGTGGAGACTCAAAAGACCCTGAATAGCCAAAGCAATCTTGAGAAAGAAAAACGGAGCTGGAGGAATCAGACTCCCTGACTTCAGACTATACTACAAAGCTATGGTAATCAAGACAACATGGTACTGGAACCCAAACAGAAATTTAGATCAACAGAACAGGATAGAAAGCCCAGAGATAAACCCGTGCTCCTTGGTCAACTAATCCACGACAAAGGAGGCAAGGGTATACATTGGAGAAAAGAGTCTCTTCAATAAGTGGTGCTGGGAAAACTGGACAGCTACATGTAAAAGAATGAAATTAGAACACTCCCTAACAGCATACACAGAAATAAACTCAAAATGTAAAATAAACTCTAAATTTAAAACCAGACACTATAAAACTCTTAGCAGAAAACATAGGAAGAAAACTCTTTAACATAAATCACAGCAGTATCTTTTTTGACTCACCTCCTAGAGTAATGGAAATAAAAACAAAAATAAACAAATGGGACCTAATGAAACTTAAATGCTTTTGCACAGCAAAGGAAACTATAAATAAGATGAAAAGACAACCCTCAGAATGGGAAAAAATATATTTGCAAATGAATCAATGGACAAAGGATTAATCTCCAAAATATATAAACAGCTCATGCAGCTCATATTAAAAAAAAAAAAAAAAAAATCAAAAAGTGACCAGAAGACCTAAATAGACCTTTCTCCAAAGAATATATGCAGATGACCAAGAGGCACATGAAAAGCTGCTCAACATCACTAATTATTAGAGAAATGCAAATCAAAACTACAATGAGGGGGCTTTCCTGGTGGCACAGTGTTTGAGAATCTGCCTGCCGATGCAGGGGACACGGGTTCGAGCCCTGGTCTGGGAAGATCCCACATGCCACAGAGCAGCTAGGCCCATGAGCCACAACTACTGAGCCTGTGCATCTGGAGCCTGTTGTCCACAAAAAGAGAGGCTGCGATAGTGAGAGGCCCGTGCACCGTGATGAACAGTGGCCCCCACTTGCTGCAATTAGAGAAAGCCCTCACAGAGAAACGAAGACCCAACACAGCCAAAAATAAAAATAAATTAAAAAAAAAAAAAAGAAAAACTACAATGAGGTATCAGCTCACACCAGTTAGAATTGGCATCAACAGAAAATCTACCAAAAACAAATGCTGGGGGTGGGGTGTGGAGAAAAGGGAACCCTCTTGCACTGTTAGTGGGAATGTAAATTGATACAGCCACTTTGGAGAACAGTATGGAGGTTCCTTAAAAAACTAAAAATATAATTACCTTATGACCCAGCAATCCCACTAATGGGCATATACCCAGAGAAAACCATAATTCAAAAAGACACATGGACCCCAATGTTCATTGCAGCCCTATTTACAATAGCCAGGTAATGGAAGCAACCTAAATGCCCATCGACAGATGAATGGATAAGGAAGATGTGGTACATATATACAGTGGAATATTACTCAGCCGTAAAACGGAACGAAATTGGGTTTTTTGTAGAGATGTGGATGGACCTAGAGACTGTCATACAGAGTGAAGTAAGTCAGAAAGTGAAAAACGAATACGTGTATTAACACATATATATGGAATCTAGAAAACTTGTGCAGATGAACCGGTTTGCAAGGCAGAAATAGAGACACAGATGTAGAGAACAAACGTATGGACACCAAGGGGGGAAAGCAAGGTGGGGGTGTTGGTTGTGGGATGAATTGAGAGATTGAGATTGACATATATACACTAATATGTATATTATAGATAACTAATAAGAACCTGCTGTATAAAAAGTAAATAAGTAAAATAAAATTTTTTCAAAAAAGGATTGGAGTGGCCATATGGATAAAAAACAAGACCCCTCTATCTGCTGCCTATAAATGACTCACTGTAGATGTAAGCACACACCGACTGAAAGTGAAAGCATGGAAAAAGACTTTTCATGTAGATGGAGACCAAAAGGAAGCTGAGGTAGCTATACTTATATCAGGCAATATAGACCTTAAAACAAAGAGTGTAATAAAAGACAAAGATGGGCATTACATAATGAAAAGGGGTCAATCCAACAAGAAGATATAACATTTGTAAATATTTATTCACCCAGCATAGGAGCACCTAAATATATAAAGCAAATATTAATAGACCTAAATGGAGAAACTGACAACAATACCATAGTGGAGGATTTTAACACCCCAGTTACATCAATGTGTAGGTCATACAGACAGAAAATCAATAAGGAAGCATTGGCCTTAAATGAAATATTGGACAAGATAGACTTAATAGATATATACAGAATATTCCTTCCAAAAAAGGTAGACTACATTCTTCCCAAGTGCACATGGAATGTTATCCAGGAAGGATAATATGTTAGGCCACACAAGCCTCAATAAATTTAAGAAGATTGAAATCATATCAAGCATCTTTTGTAACCACAATGGTATGAAACTAGAAATCCATAAGAACACTGGAACAATTACAAATATGTGGAGATTAAACAACATGGTACTGGACAACCAGTAGAAGAAATCAAAGGAGAAATAAAAAAAATACCTTGAGACAAATGAAATCGGAAATACATGTACCAAAACTTATGGGATGCAGCAAAAGCAGTTCTAAGAGGAAAATTCATAATGATACAGACCTAACTCAAGAAACAAGAAATATTTCAAATAAACAATCTAACTTTACACTTAAAATAACTACATAAAGAGGAACAAATGAAGCCCAAATTTAGCTGAGAGAATGGAATAAGAAAGATCAGAGTGGACATACATGAAAGAGACTAAAATGCAGTAGAAAAGATCAATGAAACTAATAGCTGGTTCTTTGAAAAGATGAACAAAATTTACAAACCTTTAGCTAGACTCACTAAGAACAAAAGAGAGAGGACCCAAATAAATAAAATTAGAAATGAAAGAGAAGTTACAAGGTGTACCAAAGAAATACAAAGGATCATAATAGAAGAAATGGATAAATTCCTAGAAACATACACTCTTCCAAGACTTAATCATGAAGAAACAGAAAATCTGAATAGACTAATTATTAGTAAGGAGAGTAAACCACTGATCAAAAATCTCTCCCCAAATGAAAGTCCAGAACCAGATGGCTTCACTGGTGAATTCTGCCAAACTTTCAAAGATTTATTACCTATTCTTAAACTCTTCGAGAAAGTTGAAGAGGAGGGAATGCTTCCAAACTCATTTTACAAGGCCAGCATTACTGATACTTAAATCAGAGAAGTACACCACACAAAAAGAAAATTATAGGCCAATATCCCAGGTGACCCTAGATGCAAATATCCACAGCAAAATATTAGCAAACCAAATTAAACAGTATATTAATAGGATCATATACTATGATCAAGTGGATTTATTCCAGGGATACAGGGATTGTTTAACATCTACAAATCAATTACCATGATACACTACATTAACAAAATGAAGAATAAAAATCATATGATGATCTTCATTGATGCAGAAGAAACATTTGACAGAATTCAGCATCCAGTTATGATAAAAAAAAACTTTCAATAAAGTGAGTATAGAGGAAACATACCTCAACATAGTAAAGGCTATATATGACAAACCCACAGCTAACATCATACTCAATGGTGAAAAGCTGAAATCTTTCCTCTAAGATGAAGTATAAGACAGGGATGCCCACTCTCACTACTTTAATTCCACATTATATTGGAAATCCTAGCCAGAGCAATTAGGCAAGTAAAATAAATGAAAGACATTTAAATTGGAAAGGATGAAGTAAAACTGTCATTATTTGCAATTGAAATTATTTATATATAGAAAGCCTAACAAGTACATCAAAAAAAAAAAAAAACCTGTTAGAATTAATTTAAAAAAATCAATAAAGTTGCAGGTACAAAATCAATATACAGATATCTGTTGTGTTTTTATACAGTAACATTGAACTATCAGAAAGAGTAATTAAGAAAGCAATGCCATTTACTATTGCATCAAAAAGAATAAAATACCTAGGGATAAATTTAAGCAAGAAGGTGAAAAACCTGTACACTGAAAAATATAACACATTGATGAAAGTAATTGAGGGTGATGCAAATAAATGGAAGGGTATTCTGTGCTCATAGATTGGAAGAATAAATATTGTTAAAATGTCCCTATTACCCAAAGTGATCTATAGACTCAGTGCAATCCCAATCAAATTCCAATGGCATTTTTCAAAGAAATAGAACAAATAAACCTAAAGTGTGTATGGAGCCACAAATGATCCCAAGTAGCCAAAGCAATCTTGAGAAAGAAGAACAAAGCTGGAGGCATCACACTTCCTGATTTCAAACTATATTACAAAGCTATAGTAATCAAAGCAGTATGGTATTTGCATAAAAACAGACACATAGATTACTGTAAGAGAATGGAGAAACCAGAAATAAACTTACACATATATAGTCTCAATTAATTTCCAACAAAGGAGTCAAGAATACACCATGGGGAAAGGACAGTCTTTTTAATAAATAGTATTCGGAAAACTGGACAGCCACAAAAAGGTGAAATTAAGCTACTATCTTATACTATGCACAAAGATCAACTAAAAAATGGATCAAAGATTTGAATGTAAGAACCGAAACCATAAAACTCCTAGAAGAAAATACAGATGGCAAGCTCCTTGACATTGGTCTTCACAATGATTTTTCATATTTAACACCAAAAGCCACGGCAACAAAAGCAAAAATAAACAAGTGAGACAACATCAAACTAAAAAGGTCTGCACGGGGCTTCCCTGGTGGTGCAGTGGTTGAGAGTCCGCCTGCCAATGCAGGGGATGTGGGTTTGTGCCCCGGTCCAGGAAGATCCCACATGCCACGGAGCAGCTGGGCTCGTGAGCCATGGCCACTGAGCTTGCGCTCCACAATGGGAGAGGCCACAACAGTGAGAGGCCCGTGTACCACAAAAAAAAAAAAAAAAAAAAAAAAGCTCTGCACAGCAAAGGCAGCTATCAACAAAACGAAAAAGCAAAGATACAGAGTGGGAGAAGATATTTTCAAAGCATATATTCAATAAGGGATTAAGATCTAAACTATATAAAAAACTCATAAAACTCAACAAGAAAAAAAAACAAGAAACTTGAAAGTTGCTAAGAGAGTAAACCTTAAAAAGTTCTTATCACAAGAAGAAGAATTTTTGTTATTTTGTATCTTGACAGATGGTAACTAGACTTATTGTGATAATTTTGCAGTGTATACAAATATTGAATCATCATGTTGCCCACCTGACACTAATATAAAGTTATATGTCAATTATACTTCAGTTATAAAAAGGAAAGAAAAATCCCTGCATCTCACCATCAATATACTACGACAACTATTTAAATATGGCTTTATATCATATAATGGGATTCAGGAAATGGGTCAGGTTAGAAATATTTTGCAGAATACAAAGAAGAATTAAACTGAGTCGTATAAGTGAGTAGAATTTGAGATTTAGTATATAAAGGAAAAAAAAATGAGAATGTAAAGAATATATTTATAAATTGACCATTCACTTATTCCTCAATTCTTTCAGCAATATTATTTGGTCATGGAACTATCATTCAAGGTTTTGGGAATACAGAGATGAAAAAGACATACATGGTGCCTGTGTTCATGGGGTTTATATTCTAGTGAGGAAGTAAACAAATCAATTTGAAATCCAGGTTTAAGTGTTAATTGATAGTGTGAGGAAATGAAGCAGAACATGGTGCCTTGGCTGACTTGAGGTGGTGCAGTACAAATGAATGGACAAATCAATGTTCATGGGTATGGGGTATATGCGGGGTGTTCAGTGATGAGAACACAGGTGTTTAAAACTAACTTAGTGGGCCTAATTGAGAGCCTCCAGGGGAAGTGATAGAAGTAAAGAGGGCCAAGGACAGAGTCCTTAGACATTAGACATTAGGAGAGGAGGATGATCTAGCAAGGACACTGAGAAAGAGAGTCAGTGAGGCAGGGTGGAAGGCAGGAGAATGTGCTGTCCCAGAGGTCAGTAAAGAAAGAGGTGTTGGGCTTCCCTGGTGGCGCAGTGGTTGAGAGTCCGCCTGCCGATGCAGGGGACGCGGGTTCATGCCCCGGTCCGGGAGGATCCCACATGCCGCGGAGCGGCTGGGCCCGTGAGCCATGGCCGCTGAGCCTGCGCGTCCGGAGCCTGTGCTCCGCAACGGGAGAGGCCACAACAGTGAGAGGCCCGCGTACCAAAAAAAAAAAAAAAAAAGAAAGAAAGAGGTGTTGACTGAAATAAAAATGCACACTGTGAGAGCTGTGAGGTTGTTTTACTGGGGACTTACTGAGCACTATAGCCCAGGATACAGCCTCTCAGACAGCTCTGAGGAACTGCTCCAAAGATGTAAGGTCAGCATATATGTGAAGAGTACCTTTATAGAAAAGGGGTGCATGCAATCAAGCACACATCTTGGTAGACGGTTACTGCTAGTCACAAGGCACAGATATGTTACTTAATGATTTTAGTGCTTTTCTAAGTGTGAGAAGATGCAAGAAATTGGGTTCACAAAATTTTCTCCTTAAAATATCTCTCTGAAGACATGTTCTGGTGGTATTCCCAGAGCACAGAGTGACTCATTCCTGATTTCTGTCCTGAACTACTTTCAGGGTGTGTTGAAGGTCAGCGAATGCAGTGGCTAATGACTCAATCCTTGTGGAGCCAGATGGCGAGTGACATTCTTTAGTTGGCAGAGGCTGCTGAACTCTTACTGGTCCCTGGTGAGACCAAGTGGTCTGTTTTTTTAATGGATGAAGTGCTGTATTAAGGCTGTCCCTCCTCCAACCACTAAAGCATCAATGGCAGGAGTAATGAAGGAGTTCTTGAATCTCCAAGCTCCTGGAAAGATCTCTTCTTTCTTAACACTCACAACTTCACCAACCACTTCTGTCTGCCTTGGTAGTGTTGGGATGAAAACTTGTCCTCTTCCAACTTGGGTCTAGTGTTTGGGAACCTGGAAGTAAATTGACAATAGAAAGATCAACAGGAGAAAAGACAAGGTTCATTTGTATGTTCACAGGTATGGGGTATATGTGGGGTGTTCAGTGATGAGTAACTCACTCAGTAGCCAGAGATAAAAGGTTTATATACCAAACTTCCAAGGGTGGGGTGTTGGGTTAGGGTTTCACTGGGAAGGTATGGAAAGTTTTGTTGGGCTTTTTGATGCTAACGGGAATGAGTAGTCTGTCTTCATGGTAGCTGAATTCATAGGAAACTCCCTTGGAGGGGGTTTAAAAGTAGCTGTATTTTTGGAAGACTCTACTTCAGATAGATGAAATTCAGATAATATTTCTTTCCGCATCTTCTATAGTTCAAATGTTTTCACTTAAATTAATCTTTATACTAACTCTCGGGGTCCAAGTGGTTCTCCCATAATGGCATCAGGATTAATCTCATGTTCTGTTTCACTGTCAGTTATACAGACACCCAAGATTTCCAGGAGTCCTTATCCCCTGGAATTTCATTCCACTTATGCATCTCCTTTTCTGACTCTATCTTCAATTTCTTCCCAAGTTTTGGATCCCTTTCACTGTGCTCTCTGAAGCTCTTGTCTGATCACTCTCTTCACTGCGTACTGGCTCTTCCTCAAGGACACTATCTCCCCTGCAGCCCTCTTGAATGATGATGAATTTTACACTTTCATACCCCTGGGACTGCTGTTTCTGGACAATTTTCCTTTGTCTGCTCCAGTCTCCCAGCTTTGAAAATCATGTCTTCAGATTACATCATCTACCACCCCTGCTTCTTGATGTTCTCTACAAACTTCAGTTTAACCTCCTGGATCTGTCAGTCTTTTCAAACTGTTAAAAGATAAACTGAAGCCTATGAAAAATTTCAGGAGTTTATTTGAGCAAAAAACGATTTTAATCAGGCAACACCAAACCAGAAGTGGTTAGGAGAGCTCCACCAACAGGAGCTCAGGGAGAGACTTTGATAGAGAAAAGGCAGAAGCAAAGCAGTGAAATTATTTATTGACTACAGCTTAAAGCCTTGCTGGCTATTTCTGATAGGTTGTCCTTAGGTTTCAATTTTGTAACCTTGAGGAATTTATGGCTTAGATTTTGGTTTACTTACTTATATAGGCCTCTAAGACATTAGAGTCACCTCAGTCAAATGGCCTGTTGTTTAAATAACTTAATCCCCATGCCCATCATACTCTTGGGGATTCAGTAAGCATGGAGGTAAACCTTTCAGTCTGGCTACTCAGATCCTGGTTTTCTTCTCCTCCAATGAGCTTGTCCACCAATGAACCTTATCCACTCATCACACCATCAGACCCTAGACCTTGCATTATACTTTCATACCCCTGGGACTGCAGGGATATCTGCAGCCCCTCCATAATCTCAATTTCAAATATTTCATTTTCTCAACACCACCACTGACATTTCCACAGGTCTCTCTTTAGTTCTCTAGATTTATTCTTTGACTCTCATGAGCCCTATAGCCCATTGTTCCTACACCTTTTAAAAACTATCCCTTAAGTCCCTAGTCTCCCATTTCCCTCCCATTTCCCTCCTAAGTTAGTTTGAATTCCATAGTGCATCATTATAATCCCTCCCTTGCAGATTCCATAGTGCATCATTATAATCCCTTCTCCCTTGCAGAATTCCATAGTGCATCATTATAATCCCTCCCTTGTCAACTCACTTGCTTCTACTTTTTGCTTTATTATTGTTGCTTGGCAAAACTCCAACTCTGGTTAAATCCAACTCTCCTCTCCCTCCACACCTGCACTTGCAGACCTGAACATAGCTGGAGAAAATCCTGCAAAAGTGACTGGTCTTTTTTTGAATTCTTAAGAACTAACCTACATGAACCCTTAGTGCTCCTGCAATCCTACAATATTTCCCTAGTGCATTTGTTTACTCCCCCAGTTTCCTAAATCAGTGGTCTTCAAACACATTGTTCATTTACTCCTAGAAGAATTTTGAAAAACTCTACACTCCTCATGTATTTTTTAAGTTTATATCTAATATTTTCACCATAATTTAAATTATTACAAAGAATGTCACACCTGGTATATTGTATGCCACCTTTTAAAATGTATCCAATGGAAACTAAATGCCATAGCAGATATGTCCACTATTTCCCATTTAAAAACCCAGACAAGCTGTTCCATAACAATTCAAAATGTTTGTCACTAATGTTTGACTTTAATTCCATTCTACTTACCCTACAGAATTTTATTTTGTTCTAATGAATTTTTCTTTGTGCTTGATAGCCTTTCATTTATGTCCTTATCATACTTATCTGGAATAATAATGCCTATAAATAAAAATTTACAAATTCTTTGTATTCCATTAGCATAGTCCTCTAGCCTCTAAAGTAGTTAATGGATTATTGTCAGTGCAAATATTTTTAGAAGTAGATGATCAAATAAATAATCTTTTGTGTATTTCATAAAACAATAATAAGCCTAAAAATAAAAACAAATTTACTGGAAGTTCAGGGTCGAAAGAGACTGACAATTTTTAAGCACCAATAAATATATGCACCCAATGAAACCATTTTGTTTCTGAATGCAATAGTTGGGTGTGAGTTGATTCTATTTCCTTGCATATTCCTTAGATTGAAAGTTTAACTCCCTGTCTTAATATATTTATCATCATTTAATTTATTATCATTTATTTATGAAATTAAAAATCCTTGCTTAGAAAGACATGACTGTAGTGGAGTACCCTGGCAAAAAAAAGCCATATTTGGGGGGATGAGGGTTGGAGTGGAGGGTGTTGATGTGTTGATTTCACATAAAATTTTCAAAGAAGCCTACTTTAAAAAGGGAATGTGCAGCAGTAATGTCAGACAGGTCTTGATGTGTAAAGTGGTTCCTGATTCTTGGAGTATGCTGTCTTCATTAGATGGATATGCCTAGTGTCGATTATCACAATTCAAAATGATTGTAGATATTTTTGAAAAGTTAGGGTTCCAGAAGAATGGTCAAATGGGTATAAATTGTGATTTATAAGGAAAAAAAAATAGTAGGACTTTGGTCTATTTAGTCTATCAAAGTGAAAGCTAAGGAGTGTTATAACAGTTTTACAATGCCAAGCACAGTACCTTGGTGAATATTTACTGCATTGAGTTGAATTATGTAAAAGTTGAGTTTAAAGTTGCCAGTTTATCAATAGTCTCTATTAAAACAAAAAAGAGAATGAGACATAGGGGGCTCAAAGTAAAAAGATATAGATTTGAAAGACTTGAAAACAAATTATTTAAGAATTAGAAATGAAGTATACAATGAAAACTTGGAGGTATCTTTTCTATCCCAAGCCTTTTAAAGTACTCTCTGCATGAGGTTAATATCTTTTATCAGATATAAGGATTCCATAGTCAAATAAATTTGGGAAATGCCGAGTTAAAGAAAATCAAACTGATTTCTTTTTTGCCAGATTTCTCAGATCATTTAATATGCTAACATGCATAAGAAAAGCAGATAAATACTTTAAAATTTTGTGGAACACACTCTGAGAAAGCACCAAATTAGACATTAAATAAATGTTTCTATCATTAATTGGTTTTTACAACTGTGAGGTAAGACTAGGACATATTTCTGATCAAAAGTGCAAATTTTTGCCCCAGCCTGATAAAGTAATGAATTATTTATTATGAAAACTGGTCTATTTGGAATAATGGCATTGTAAACAAATCCATTAGTTAAAAAATTCAAATTAGGTATTTTAATGTTAAGTGGTCATGTAGAACTTACTGTAGCGTTAGAAAGTGCTACATCACTTTAGTCCAATGAAATTGGTTAGTTCAGTAAATTGAGACTACATCTTGAAAAATCTTTATATTGTACTTATTCAGTACTAACTGAATTAAGTGGACACCTGGAACATTAACACATTTTGGGAAGCCTTAAGAGAACCAAGTGACAGAAAGCTCACAGCCTATTGCCATAGAGCTAAAACATGTGCTCTGATTTATGCTGGCCAAATATCTGCTAATAGTTGTATCCAGACTTTTTTTTTAATGGTTATACCCATCTATAACAACTTAATGTGAACCTGGGCAGTACCTATTTGATTTATTCTTTCCCTTAATGTACTAGGGCATTTTTCTTAAAAACAAATTAATACAAAACTTTTAACTGTGTTCTTTGTTCAAGTATTATCCCCATGCTTCCTTATCGATTGCATAGTACTCCAAGGATAAAAGTGTCTAAGTGGATATTGTAAAGATGCTTCTGGTTGTTTATTTGATGGATTGTTTCAAAGAATTACATTTTCAAGATAGTATTTCCAATCAAAATAAATTTCCAATTACAGTATGTGTAGAAAAACCTCTGAAGTTCTGGTATTGGATTTGTTCTCATTATTCATAGCTCTACTCAATTTACAGAGTGCAATAAAATATGCATTTGTCCATGAAGTATTTTTTTTTAAAAATCATTCTATATTAATTTAGCTAATAAATTATCTGAACAAGTATGTGCTATTGTTAAATATCAACTGCTGGCCAGAAAGTCAATCATTATCCCTGGAAAAGTATCAAAATGCCCCAAAGACATATTTTTAGACTATTAGTCTCTTTAAGTCATGAAAGCAGAAATGGCATGTTCAAAGACAATGACATTGTCATGTATGGCAGATGGGAAAGCATAGTCATAGATACTTCTAAGAAGAGGCAGCGCTTTGTTGGAAAGGCTTAGTATCAGTAGAGGCAGCCAATAGATGTTCTGAGGATTTGGGGTCTGACTTGTAAAGACAAATAGTCTAGACAAGGATGCCAGTACTTCACTGAAATGAAGATGCTCTTGTGAAGTTCATAGCTGGTTGTTTCTGAAAAATCTCTTTATGCCACAAAAACAAAATAATGTGCTAAAATGATTAATTACCACCACTTAAATCCCCCCAAAGGCATAGCAAATAACATATTTTAAAATCTATGTGTATTAGTGAGCTATTGATTTTTTTAAGTTAACAAAATTGAAACTCACTGTAGAGACTGCACTCAGCTTAAGGCATTTTAAAAAACTCTGTTGAAAGAGTAAATTCACCTATTTTACTGGCTTTGCAAAGTACACATGAAATAAATTTGCTAATATGAATTTTGTTTTTTTTAGAGAATTTTGATTACTGACTGTAGCCACTAAATGTGGATAAAGTTTTAAAACTAGAAGGAAACTTGGAAATCTAGTCTTTATTTCCTTATTTCACAGGTTGAGGATACCATGCCTGACCCTGAGTGCTTAAAAGTGACTTGTTTAAAATTTTCATGCTGATTGGTAGCAGAGCTGGGGCTAAAATACAGGTGTTCCTACTTCTAAGCTGAAAATAGAAAATATTATTGAACGAGTATGTCTTTATTGTTACCAGTTAACATATGGTGATAGTGGTGCTACCATGTATTTTTTTCCCCCATTTATATTCTGTTCCTCTAAGAATTTTTCAATATGAGCCTGTTTTATTTTAGGACCTGGTACATGGCTAATGCTCAATATCACACATTTAATTAGAAATCCTATTCCAAGAAGTGGAAAGACAAAATATTTTGTGTTCTGGTATATATGGCATTATTTGAAAATATGGGAACACACGTTCTGAGTGAATATATGAGAAAGGCTTACTATCTAAAACTGGATAATAATAAAAGAAGTGGAAGTGTAAAATGGCTCTATAACTGCACAGGTGGCAACTCTATCTGGGAATATAGAATTTAAGGAAAGATTTTATGACGCTTGAAATTCTTTTACCAGAAATGTGTACTAGATCAATAAGAAAGTACATATTACTGTTTGTAGTAATATCGGTACTGGCTCTAACTGCCCTTTCTCTTTTCTCTGACCATGAAGCGATATTAGAGCATGAGAGGAAATTCAGAGTGAAGTCTCAAGGACTGTCACTTTTGTCTAGATGATATTTCTATCATTTGTTTAATAATAATATTACCCATAAAGTATTCCTTTTGGAAAGATTAAAATACCACTCAAGATTTTAACACTACTAAGAAATCTCTTATTAAGTCATCCAAGAAATAAGAAAGTTTTAGCACATGCACTTAATAAAATATCTTGGCATTCAGGCTGTCGTGACATATGCATTTTAGCAATTGTTGAAGTTAGTAAAACAATAAAGAACAAAGCAGTAGAGAATAAATTAAGGAAAAAAGTCTTAACTCTGGGCAGATATTTGAGGAGGTAGCAAATAGCATATTGTTTTCAATAATCTAATAATATCAACTAGTGTTTTTGAAGGACTGATTATACTAAGTCAGCTATTGTGTCCAATCTTTTACGTAATTTACCCTTATCCTCACAATAATCCTATGAGATATTTTTTGTCTCAGTTTCTTAGGTAAGGAAAGCATTGCCCAGATGATTTCAAAAATATGTTAAATCAAATAGCCATTAAATGCTGAAGCTGAAATTTGAATCAGGTGTCTCTCTGAACACTAGCTCTCGGTGAAAATGTCACCTCAACTTTAGTGTTTTAAATGTACTTATTAGTGTACATGTAAATTCCAAAGAAGGGACTTCAAAGAGAACTGAGGTAGACAGAATAATGAGCCTCCGAAGATGTCCATGTCCTAATCCCTATAATTTGTGAATGTTACCTGTCTGACAAAGGGGAAATAAAGCTGTAGATGGAAGTAAGATTGCTAATCAGCTCACATTAAAGTAGGGAGATTACCCTAGATTACCCTGGTGGGCCCATTGTAATCCCAGGGGTGTTTGAAAGTGGCTGAGAGAGGCAGAAGAGGAAGTCATGTGATCACAGCATCCTATGTGAGAAGGATTCGACCTGCATTCTGGCTTTGAAGATTGAAGGAGGCCACAATCTAGGAATACAGGTGCATTCTAGAATGTGAAAAAGACAACGAAATGGGTTCTCCCCTAGAGCCCTAATTTACAGAACTATAATACATATATTTTGTTTTACATCACGAAGTTTGTGGTAATTTGTTATAGCATCAGTAGAAAACTAATACACCAGGTGCAGTTTTATCATTCTCTTTCTTTCTAATTATGATGAGTTACATTGATGATTTCCTACTTTTTATTCTCTTCATTGCATTATGGATACGAATATTTTTAAAAATCTTTTTGTCATTCTCAATTTTGTCTTCATTGTATACGAAGTTTCTCCATAATCTTTTAAAATGTGTTTAAGCAAGTTTAAAGTATAGTTATAACTAGATGAAGTATGGGGTCAATTTTTAAAATCTGAATGAAAATAATAAAAAATCTTCAGGAGTAGTTTGTAGTAGTCAGTTCAAAACTGTGTACATCAAATTTTGAAAATATCTTAAAAGTAGTGTTCTTAAAACTTTCCTCCTTCCTTCTTCCTTTTGTCCCAGACCCTTTGTGAATCAAAAACCTAGACTCTTGTTGTTGCTGTTAATTATTTAAGTAAACTTTGAATCTCTTGTTAAAACATTTTCTTTTACAATTAAATAATTAGGATACTTGAATGTTCAAATTGTTGTTTTGTTCTACACCACTTGTAATACCTGATTTTTTGGCAATAGTGTTGAAAGCATTAGTTTTTATAACAGTCTCAAAAATTTTCTTTAAAAGAGCAAATTCTTAATGCTAAACATAGTAGAGAAAAGATCATTTGATTCAAATATGGAAGAGGTATTGAAATAGTATAGTGATTTTTAAAATAATAAATGACTTGCTTTCAACTTGCATATGTTTACCTTTCTCTTTTCCTGGTTTTTTGGTCTTAGTGAAATGTAGCTTTTTAAACAAACTTTAATTGTCTGCTAAATATTATTAATTTCAGTTTCTCTGTAACTGTAATGCCTGAATAAAATGAATAATTGAAGAGATCAAATATAAAAAATTGATTTCTACTAAAAACATCTAAATCATATTCACTAAAGATACCTAACAAGATGCACTGTTGTGTTAAAATAAATGATAACTGTAACTTAATAATATTTTTATCTGAATGAGTGTAAATGAAGTGAATACTGATGGCAGAAATTGTTTGAAGTACAGGACTACAAGCTAAAAATTTTTTTCTTATAAGATTTGCCTTCCTCCATCAGAAACAATTGTATAAAAAATTTTAGTTTATTTTTTTATTTATTTTTTTTTGCGGTATGCGGACCTCTCACTGTTGTGGCCTCTCCCGTTGCGGAGCATAGGCTCCGGACGCGCAGGCTCAGTGGCCATGGCTCACGGGTGCAGCTCCGCGGCATGTGGGATCTTCCCGGACCGGGGCACGAACCCGTGTCCTCTGCATCGGCAGGTAGACTCTCAACCACTGCGCCACTACGGAAGCCCCCAAATTTTAGTTTTAATTTACCATTATGAATGCAATTTTATTATACAAAATTTTAAATATAAAGAAAAGTTATTGTAAATTTCAGCACCTACTAACCCAGTCACTGTAAGTGTTCCTGCTCTTTTTTATTGCATATGTTTTTATATAGCTGGGATAAAGGAAAAAAATTTTTTTTTCCTATTTGTCCTATACAAATTATATTTCAGGGTAGAAATGGCCCTAGTTGATGAGAGAACATTTTTTATAGGAAAATTCCAGCTAAGAACCATAGAAGGAATGACAGCATTAGCAAATCACATTTTGCAATCCTATTGAAATAAATGAATTAGTAGCAGCGATGAATGCTTAAACCATTAGGAGAAAGAGTGACAAGGAAGTTTATAATGGAAGGACTGAGCTGTAATCACCTGGGCTTAGCATCACTAAATGGAGGCAAAGAGGCATTATGTGTTTCCTCATATGATGCTGTATATATTTCACAGCACCATCTATGATGTAGTCTTGCTAAAGAAGTTGAATTTGACTAATATAGCCTTTAGCTCTAAGTACAATTTCTATGAGATATGGAGGATAAAGGAACGAGCTGAATTATAAAAGAGGAAGCAATCAGAAAAATTCAGAATATGGAGTATTCTCAGGACAACCAACCCAATTTCTCCAACAAGTCAATGGCATGGATAGGTGGGTGGAATGAGGTGGTTCTTATTTACAAGAGAATTAAAAAACTAAATTAAATGTGTGGATTTTGTTAGGATCCCAACTTTAATAAGCCAACTATTAAAAGATATTTTTGAAGATGATTGGGATAAATTTAATAGGAATGATATTAAATGATATTAATGGAATTTTGTTAAGTGTAGTAATTATAATTATGTAAGAAAATTTACTTTCCTATAATACCTGTAGAAACATTTGGGGAAAAAAATGACATTATTTGAGGACTGACATTGTCTTCTAATTATTCATCCATGGGAAAGTGCAATAGATGGTAAAGTAGTAATGGTTCAGTATCTTGTCTGTTTTCTGTATCTCTGTTGGAAAATGATATAGCTTATAGCAACTTCAAACTCTTATGCCTGCTAATTTTTGAATATCATGACTTCAAATAATCTTGACACTAAAAAGTTAATAGTAATAATTTTGGACAGAATATCAATATAATTTACTAGTATACATAAAATATAAAATAATAATTTTAGACAAAATAATATTTCCATTGGTATATAGATGAACCTGTGAAGAGATCTCTAAGAATGTTAAAATACTTTGAGCCTTTGTATGTTTAAGTAGTAAAATGAAGACTTAACTGGAACAACTCTCTGCAGAAGTAACCCAAGAGAGTGGGTGTAAATGAATCCTGAGGAGTTTTGGAAACACGTAAAAATCCCAATCAAGTATACTGGAATGTTTTCTCAGAAAGGTAGAGCTGGATTGTGGTTGCAGCTGAGAAATTTTAAAACCATCCATTCATTTATTCACTAATGGTTATTGACTGTACCTTACTATGGAGCAGGCTCTGTGCTAGGTAAAAGAGCAACAAACAAAATACCATGGTAACTGCTCTTAATCAACTGAATATATTATTATATCTTTTGCAAAGGAAAAACTCTGTTGAAAGAAAAGGAGATGCTCAGCATGGAACCTGGAATCAGATGGCAAGCTTATGTCAATGTGTTTCTTGGCACTGCCCAGATTCACCTTAATGGTTGCCTGAAACAAAAGTAATTACTCCATTTTCTTGCCTTCAAAGAACAATGATATTTATTTAGATTTAACAGAAAGGGTCAGCTGGAGCCAAAGGTGTTGTGGCCTCCCTGAATGTTTCTTCTCTACTTTTTCTGTTTCTTCTTGGAATTGGGTCCAGAGTTAGATTCCTGCTAGTTGGACAACATAGATTTCTCCAACAAGGTAGATCTAAAGGTATTTTTACTATTATTTTTAAAGCGATTTCATGTATCCTTTTGTTGAATTGGGAGCTGCCATTCAGATGTCTGCTGCTCACTTATTGGCTCATCTTGGCAAGCCCTGAAGTTGGCAATTCTCTTCAGTTGCTGACCAAGGAGAGAGATAGGGTTGAATGTACCAGCAATTGGTCTTTGGGCAGCATGAAAATTAAGGGTCTGTTACTGGATGAAGTTTCAACTTCAGTCAGTGTCACAAGAAGACAAGAGATAATATGGAAGCTAAGGAAGGCAAATGTAGAAAGCAAACATGGCCCTTCATCTAGCTGGGCTATGTCATGTAAGGCATTGGGATATTCGTCTAGCTGGAGAGGTACAAGTAACCATGGTTACATATAAAAACCTACTTTATTTCAGACAGCTGACCTCCTCTTTATCTCTGGTGCTAGGAATCAGAGTTCATTTTCCCACCTTTTGAGCTACCTAACTGTAATAAGGTACTGCTTTTGTATAAGAAGTTTTGAAACAAGTTCCTCTGATGATTCTACCGTAGCATTCAAACTTGTCAGACTACTTGGCAAATATATCCTTAAGTTATGATCTATCAGGCTACTAATTATAACTTTATTTTTATTGACCATTAAGATTATTCAACTATCTGCTCTTGTTGGAATCCATGACCATTGAAGCCACCTTCTGATTTTAAATATGCTTTCTTTGTTGAATTTCTTTTTGGCAGTTACAGTTCCCAATGCAGATGAGCTGTCTGGTTTTATAGCAATCTCTTGGGGATTTGGTTAGTAGAAATCAGTATCCCCCGAGCCTGTTTACATGAGACAACCTGCCTGTGTGATCAGCCAACTGCTTCAGACATTTGGAGTCCTCATTGCAACTTGACTTTATATTTTTCTAGATCTATACTATCTCCTATAGACTATAACATTATAGTAAGCAGAACTTTCTTCTTGAATGTCAAGTCCCAAGTATATTTAGGCACTTTATATAGGTTGGCTTTTTTTCTCCCCATTTCTAGGTGCTGCTGTAGTGTAACATTATTTCAATTATGTCAATACTTTGGGAAAATATACAGAACTTATATCACCAAAGGCATGCAAAAAATAAATTTAGTAATTTCTAACTATTATTTAGTACATTATTTTAGCAATAATGGAAGATGCATTTAATTTTTTAAAAAAATGTTTACTTTATCAGGAGCTGTTACAGTGGAGGATTACTGGACTGAATGTCAATATTATGACATAGTATGAGTGTGTTTCATGTTTGGTAATTGCGATCATTGTTGCTTTTGTTGTGGTCATCCATTTACAATGCTTGGTGTCAGTTTATTTATCTCGTAAAAATAACAGTGTGTGTGTGTGAAAAAAAAACTTAAAAAACAAAAAAATAAATAAAATAAAAATAGGGCAACATAACACTCAAAGATATAGAGAACAAACTAGTGGCTACCAGTGGGGAGAGGGAAGAGGAGAGGGGCAATATAGGAATAGGGGATTTTGAAAAAGGGTTATTATGGGATTATATGAAATCATGTGTGTGAAACGTTTGAAGATTGGAAAGCACTGTAGAATTTAAAGAATCTTTCATTCAATAAAATTAAAAAAATATTTACTTTATCAACAATGATCTTTGTCAACTATGATGACTTAGGTTTTTATAAATAGTAATATACATTCTTTTTTTCCCTGACATATCTCTTTCTGTTCTACTGAATATCGCTCTGTGAAATTTAATATAATCTACCCAACTCAGGGGATCCTGGACAAGTCTATAAGGGTCTCTTCATCCTCTCACTACTGTTTTTCATGTGGTGAATATATGGGTCTTTTTGCCTTAGGTAAAGCCTCTCAAGGCTGTGTCACCTGAGGGTTTCAGAATACTTACCTATGCCTCCTGACTTTGACTCTTCTAAACCTTAGCTTCTTTGGTACTTGGTCTTTCTTTGTTTCACTTCTCTGTTTCAGCCTGCCTATATTGCCTCTCTTACAAAGCCTCCTATCTTTGATTTAACAAGTTACCATCTACTTTTGTTCTACTTTATCAATGTCAACCCTATAGAGTATAAGACCTATGGGTGCAGAAACCTCTTCTGCCTCGTTCACTAATACCCTGAGTTGTTCCTGGATTATAACAGAGGTTAGATATTATATAAATGCTGAACCAAGTGCCTCTTTATACGATATATCTTCTTCTAGAAATAATATAATTTATATATTCTGGGAATTCCCAATTACGTTCTTCATATTTGACAAAACTTTCCTGGATTTTTTTTTTTTTTTTTTGGTTTAAATTGGCACTTAAAAAAATCAAACACATTTGTTTTGAGATCTCATAGTTTTAAATCCAGTGCATTAAATATGTATAAAATTTAAACCCTGGGCTTCCCTGGTGGCGCAGTGGTTGAGAGTCCGCCTGCCCATGCAGGAGACGCGGGTTCGTGCCCCGGTCCAGGAAGATCCCACATGCCGCGGAGCGGCTGGGCCCGTGAGCCACGACCGCTGAGCCTGCGTGTCCGGAGCCTGTGCTCCACAACGGGAGAGGCCACAACGGTGAGAGGCCCGCGTACCGCAAAAAAAAAAAAAAAAAAAATTTAAACCCTTACAACTTTCCAATAATTCAGTAAAATATTCTACAGAAGGGCTTACTGCCTTTTTAAAGACAGTTCTACTCATAACTTTTTATTATACAAATTTCATTTTCTTTAGTATTTCTATAAAGAGGATGTTTTTCTTGGTTAATTAATCTTGTTTGCATCTCCATTTTACGAAAGGCAAATCTTTTGTTTTAACAGTGCCTGAGTAGCTTGTCATGCTCCCAACAAAAAGTTCAATCTAGCATTTAACAATGTTTGCCAAGAGTAAAAATATTCTGACATGAAATGCTTTTTTAATATGTTTAATTTTGTCTAATATGGATGTCATTAAGCTGTGGATCAAAATTATTTAACTCTAATGAAAATAATTGTAATTTGCTTTTCAGGAAGACCACACATTTTATGTAATGATTATTTTAATGAGAAAGATTTAAAAAAAATTCTAAGGATAATTTCATGGTTTAAAAATAGAATTTATATAGGCTGGATACCAGATTTTTTTGTAAGTTTCATATGTTCATAAAAATAGAGGTAGAAAATTAAACTTAGAATTCTGAATGCCATTTGATAAAAGCACTTAAACAATAATGAGTTTTGCTCTGGCTTTAAAAAAGAACTCATCTGGAAAATATGTTATGCAGGACAGCACATATGATATGCATACAGATACCATAGTTAACGTTCATAAATAGGACATAAGAGTAATATAGCCATTTTCTTTCTCTAGTTAAGGAAATGTTTTGTTGTAGTCAGGTAAACACGATATTATACAGCCCATATCTATGTGTAATAACTTTGAAAAGCTTGTACTTTTCAGTTCATTCTCACCTGATTTCATGAGTTAATATTTTTGACAATCCAGTGTCAAGAAGGGTTAACGATAGAGATGTTTGTAAAAGTAAATAAGCGTGTAGTGGCTCATGATAAACTAGTTCTTTGGGGGATGCAGGGAAAATAGTTGTAACCAATAGGAGGTCAAAGGCAGAGAGCTTTTATGTAGGATAAAGTGGAGGGACTTGCAAGTATGTGTAAAAGAGTCAGGAAGAAATACACCTTGGTATAGTATAATGCTAGTTGCTAGTTTAAATGGTTTCAACAGGCTCTGGAGTATATATAAGGCTGTGTCTAGTTGTATGGTACCTGGGATTGGTGATTAGGGCAGAATGATAGTAGCTTGTGGTGTGAGAGTCTGATAAAAGGTATGGTTGGGAGTATATATGGTTGGGGCTTTGAATCAATTGGTTTATACACGAAAGGTGTAAGGAGAGGAGAGTCCTTTACTGTCTCTAGGAAATTGGCTAGCCCAAGGAGGGGCCAACTCTCCAGGGTCAGCGAGGCCCCAGTTGTCACAGCATCAGAATAAAGAGATGCTTAATACAAGTCTCTCACCAACCCTTTAGGTCGATATAGTATTTATAATTTATTTCATTTAACTGCATGCTTCATACATTCTCATGCCTTTAAAATTCCTTATATGCTAATGACTTTATATCTAGCTCTGGCCTCTCTTTGAACTTGAGCCTGAACTGTGTCATCAACATCTCATACCTGGTTGTATTATATTCTTGAAGTTAACATTTTGCTTGATTTCCAAACCCATCCTTCATCCCAAACTGCTCCTCTTCCCATTATTCCCAACTCCACTATGTTAGACCAAGTCATTATCAAAGTACCCTAACTGTTCCCACGTTTTGCTCTCCTGTAGTACTTCACATAATAGGCAGTACGATTTTTTTTTTTTTAAACATACATCTGATCAGGTAACTCCCTTGCTTAAAACCTCTGCTTGGCTTCCCTTTATATAGAGAGTAAAATCTAAACTTCATACTGTGGCTTATCAGTCCCTACATGATTTGACAGTTTCCTGGCTTTCTATCTGTACTTCATACTCTACCTGTCCTCATGTGCTCATGACCCTCTGGCCATGATAGCCTCCTTTCCATTCATCACACCCCAAGTGCATTCTTGTTTCCCTGACTTGTATTTCCTCTGTTTGGATTGTTCTGCTACATGTTCTACATGTGTGACTCTTCATCCATCTGGTCTGGGCTCATACGGCAGTTATTTTAAGCAGTCTTCCTTGATCACTTGAATTAACTAACCCATCCTCTACTCCTTAACCCTATGTTAATTTTATTTCCTTCACAGCATTTTTAAAAAAATTACAATTTATAATTATGTTTAGTTATTCAGCTATTTATTGTCTTTTACTCCACTGAATTGAAACCCTCAAGACAGCTGAGACCCAGTCTCTTTCTCCTTCCCATTGCTCTAATATCACCCTTATGTTTTAGTGACTGGAATATACACATAGTCAATATTTGTGGAATAAAGCAATATATTAATACATATGGTAGACTCAGAAAGATCAAAGGGATCATCTGTGGCAATTAAGAGTCTAAATTCCAGTATATTTGACTCCAGGTCCAGCAATTTCTCAACTATAATCTACAGAGAGATGTCTCTGTTTTACCTCATCTTTTAAAAGAAAATCATCACAATTTATATGCTAAATTTTATTTTGTTTTGTTAAGGCATATAAAGGTAGGCTAGATTTTATGGATTTGGTGTTCGTCCGCAATGTGAAAATTCAGTATTAGCTTACATTTTACAATGAAGATAGCAAGAGGAAGGAGAAGGAAAAACTATTTAATTTGGCTGAAACTCTGATTTCCTTCTTGAAATGTATCCTTATATCGCTTACTTTACTAGCAGAAAAGCATCAGCAGCAAGAACAAATTTTACCTATATATTTAACATAACATTTTAAGAAATCATATAAATATCACAGACACATCTAGCTGTCAATTTTTGGTTATCGTGAAATTTTTAATGTGGGTAAAAAAAATTATAGTTTTTCTTTATTTAGAAGAAAATTTTCTTTAATTTCTACCAAAGTAATTATACAATTCATATCAATTTTTTTGTTTAATTTTCTTAAAGCCGTAATGCAAGTTTTGTTAGTTAATAAGTGACTTTGGCCATTTCTTTTTTTTACTTTTTAAAAAATTTTATTTTTATACAATTTTTAAAGGTCACTTTCCATTTACACTTTCCAGTTATTACAAAATATTGACTATATTCCTTGTGTTGTACAGCACATCCTTGAGCCTATCTTACACCCAGTAGTTTATACCTCCCATTTCCCCATCCCTGTATCGCGCCCCGCCCCGCACTGGGAACCAGTAGTTTGCTGTCATTTCTTTTGACATAGATGTCCTTAAGTGGCTTTGATAAATGAGACTCTTGAAGTAAAACAGAAATATGTCCATTTAAAAGGTAAGGAATAGAGTATCAAATAAGATAAAGTTAATACTTGTTACTCTAAAAGTAACCTTTTATAAAAATGATATTCAATATAGAAAATAAAAAAATAAGCAAAAATGATAAAGATTGCCTGTAATTCTGTCACCTTGTTTTGGTATATTGATATATTTCTTTCCCTTTATTTATATATATATGTGAATCTCTATTTTATATATTATTTAAAATTTGGATCATGCTATACATTCCATTTTGAAACTTCCTTTTTAACCTAATAGTATACTATGGGCAATGTTCAAAATCATTGCATATTTTTTGTAACTTATTGTTTATTTATTTATAAATATATTTTTAATAAAAATTTATATATTTAAGGCATACAACATGAAGATTTGATATACTTATGCATTGTGAAAGGATTTCTGGATACCCACTGTTAATTAACACATCCATCACCTCACATATTTAACTTTTTTATTTTTTAGTTTTTGGTGAGAACACTTCAGTACTACTCTGTTAGCAAATTTCAATTATACAATGCAGTATTATCAACTGTAGTCACAATGTTACACATTTATCTTATAACAGAAAGTTTTTACCCTTTAACTAGCCTCTCCATACTTCCCCCACACCCCAGCCCCCGGTAACCACCATTTCTACTCTGTTTCTATGAGTTCTAGTTTTTTTGTTTTGTTTTTTTAAGATTTTGCATGTAAGTGAGACCATGTAGTACAGTCTGCCCTCCCTATCCGTTCTGTGTCTGCAAATTCAACCAACCATGGATGGTAAATATTTGAAAAAGAAAATTCCAGAAAGCTCCAAAAACCAGAACTTCAATTTGCCTCACACCAGCAACTATTTACATAGCATTTATATTTTATTTACAATTATTTACATAGCATTTACATTGTATGAGGTATTATAAGTAACCTAGAGATGGGTTATATTATACAGGAAGATGTGCATAGGCTATATGCAAATATGACACCGTTTTATATAAGGACTTGAGCATCCATGGATTTTGTTTATCTGTGGGGGGTTTTGGAACAAATATCTCATGGATACCGAGGACAGTTGTATTTATCTTTCTTTGTCTGGTTTACTTCACTTAGCATAATTCCCTCCAGGTTCATCCATGTTGTTGCAAATGCCAGGATTTTTTAAAAAACACAATAGTATCCCGTTGTATATTTAAACCACATTTTCTTTATCCATTCATTTGTTAAAGGACACTTAGGTTGTTTCTATACCTTGGATAAGATAAACAATGCTTCATTGAACATGGCAGCACAAATAACGCTTCAAGATAGTGATTTCATGTAATATAATTTTTAATGGCAATATCATAATATGGATGTACCATGTTTAGGATTTTTATTGTACTTTATATTTCACATTATTCTTTTCTTGTAATATAATAAAATAATGATAATATGCTTCAAACTTGAATTTGCTTACTAGAACACTAATGGATATTATTTTTACCATGTAATGATTTAACCTTGAATCTAATATGTCTGACATTAACATTTCTGCATTATTGTACATACCACTAGCATTTGCCCCATGTACTTTTCTCATCCCTTTAATTTTTCCCTTTTTATTTTTGTATTTTGATATAGGTATGTCTCTTGTTAACAGTGTGCACATATTTTTAAAAAATATATATTCATCTAAGTGGAAAATCTCTGGTAGTTAAAAAGAGATTTTAGCCTACTTTCAATATTTTTGTTTAATTTGTGTTAATTTTAGTGGGTGGGTGCAGTATATGTCCATGAGCTACTTCAGCCATTTTAGTTCTATCTCCTCTTTTTTTAATTGAGGTATAATTGACATATAACATTATATTTGTTTCATGTGTACAACATAATGATATTTGCATATGTTGCGAAATGATCACTACAATAAGTCTAGTTAACATCCATCACCATATGTATAATAGTTACAAAAATTTTTTTTCTTGTGATAAGACCTATTCAGATTTACTCTAACAGTAGCTTTCAAATATTTATTATAGTATTATTAATTATATTCACCACGCTGTACATTACCTCCCCATGACTTATTTATTTTATAACTGGAAGTTTTTATCTTTTAACTCCCTTAACCTGTTTCATCCACTCCCCATCTGGTAACCACCATTCTGGTCTCTACATCTATGAGGTTTGTTGTTGTTTAAATTCCACATATAAGGGCTTCCCTGGTGGCGCAGTGGTTGGGAATCCACCTGCCAATGCAGGGGACGCGGGTTCATGCCCCAGTCCGGGAAGATCCCACATGCCGCAGAGCGGCTGGGCCCGTGAGCCATGGCCGCTGAGCCTGCGCGTCCGGAAGCCTGTGCCTTGCAATGGGAGAGGCCACAGCAGTGAGAGGCCCGTATACCGCAAAAAAAAAAAAAAAAAAAAAAAAAAAAATTCCACATATAAGTGAGATCATATGATATTTTTCTTTCTCTGTCTGACTTATTTCACTTAGCCTAATGCCCTCAATGTCTATCTGTGTTGTCAAAATGGCAAGATTTCATTTTTTTATGACTGAATATACACACACACACCCCACATTTTCTTTATCCATTCATCCATAATGCATACTTAGGTTGTTTCCTCTACCTCCTCTTGATAGCTCTTTTTCTAAGTTTAATAATAAACATAAAGTCAGTATTTCTCTGATTAAAGCCCACATTCTAGAGTATGATGGCAAAATGTCTCATAACTTCTAATTAAGCCTTGCCATTTTAAATCTCATATTTTATTTACATAAAATAGCCATTAATAGCCAGCCTAGCTCTAAGGAATTTAGAAACCCACTTATTTTATTGAGTTCATTTTGTTGTTGTTGTTGCTCTTTTTTTATGACAGGCCTATGCATGTGCATTTTGAAATGTTAACACTTGAGTTTTCTGGTCAGAGGGAATATTACCTCTGTCTTCCACTAAATGGAAGTCACTTCCATTTAGTCCTCAGACCACTGCAATCTGGGATGAACTCCCATCTCAACTAAAATTGCCCTTGTCAGCATCACCAGTGACTTCTAGTTAATCAATCCATTGGTCATTTAATACTACTCTCCTAATTAAACTCTCTGATGCTTTTGGCATTATTGAAAACGGGTTCCTAGAAGAATATGGTGAGAAACTGCGAGAGAGTAGTGTCTTAATGGGCAGTCTCCTTTGGGTCGCCTTCTTCCATGTATGGAAGGTAGTTTCATTCAGTGTTTAGTCTTTGAGTTTGTTCTCTTCTGATTATTAATTTCTCCTTGGAAGAGCTCATTTAAAAGTTGTCTCCTAATTTTTCACATACAAGAGCCTGATATATTTTATTATAATAAAATCCTTAAATTTAAATCTGTGTAGATTGTACAGTATTAGTAAAATTAGACTATACCAAGCTACCATATTTTAAATTGCAATAATTTTGCTATTTCAATATATCCAATTTCTCATTTGTTGGAATAACCAGCTATTTTGTTGAAACTGCTGTCAAAGCAATGGTAAATTTATTCTAAAATGTTTTAATATTTGTGGTATTTGGCACTATATTCAATAAGTCTTTAATTATATCTGTTAGAAATACAAGTTCCATCTGTCTTACACGTGCGTCCTACTCAGAGTATGGCACCAGTGCAAGTCTGTTTCCGATGCTCATAAATAAGATACCAACAAACCCACAATATTGGTACAGACTGTTCTGGACTAGGTTCTAAAACGTTAACCACAGGAAGTGATTTTAGTTCTTTTTTTAAAACCTTTTTTCCCTTCCAGCAGGCCGCCTACGTGCTCATTGTGGCACTTTAGATTTCCTGGATCTTCTAAGTACTCAAAATTACTGGAATAACCAAGTGGAAGGCAATCTTATTTACTTAAATAAAATGTGGACATATAACTAAAATGATAGCTGTCTAAGTCTGATTTTTCTGAAACTGGGGGTTTTAATAAAGCCCATTGAAGCTTGTAAAATGTGTGGTCACAGCAAGTACAGACTGACGCATTAATGGTCAACCCTCCTGATAATTTGTAAGATAACATGGGCCTTCATAACTCTAGCTTACCTTATCACTGCTCTTGGACATTTGTGTTTACAATATGAGCTATTGCTTATTGAAATTGAAATTGTTTTAAATGGGAACAAAAGTACTAAAAATGGAATTGGTGCATTGTGCTTAATAGTGGACTTAATTTTTCTCAGGAGACACTTTCTTTTGTAATTACAATAATGTATTCTTTATTATTTTCTATTTTTATATATAAATAGAAATAAGTGTATATAGTATATAAATATATAAACATATGTCACAATTAATTTATTAAAATTAATCTTAAAATAAAAAAATTCTATTCATGTAACTGAGTAGGTTTCTAAGAGTTGTCTTAACAGTTTGAACTTGTCTCCACATTTTTGAACACAGAAAAATATTTCTACAGTGTTCACAGATGACACTATGTTTGATGTAATATTTATTCTCTTTATTTTTTCTTGTTTATAACATAATAGAGGAAATGAAACATGTAAAGTTTAGTAGTTTGGAAGATATGGTTTTTCATTTTTTAGGAGGAATTTTAATTATTCTGATCATTTTACTAAGGTTATAATTCATTGTCTTGGTTCTGCTCAGTTCTGCCCAACTGCCCAATATTTTACCCCATGGTAAATAATTTGAAATACTTTTATGTTTTGGGTGGTCCATTTTAATTATTCTTTGTTTTTTCTTTTTTTTTTTTTTTTTTGCGGTACACGGGGCTCTCACTGTTGTGGCCTCTCCCGTTGCGGAGCACAGGCTCCGGACGCGCAGGCTCAGCAGCCGTGGCTCACGGGCCCAGCCGCTCCGCGGCGTGTGGGATCTTCCCAGACCAGGGCATAAACCCGCGTCCCCTGCATTGGCAGGCGGATTCCCAACCACGGCGCCACAAGGGATTTTTAATTATTCTTGATCAAGATGACTGATTTTATAAAAGGCCATGATATAATCCCTCTCCTACTCTTTTTATTTTATGAAATGCTTAGATGAATGAGTCAAATTTGATGCTTTCTTTAATTTTGCCCCACGTACCCACTTATCAAGTAAATTAAATTTGCAGATTTTCTTTACTCAGGTGGTTCCAGATAGAAACTGGCAAATAAGAGATCCTGACTAAACGCTTTTCATTTACTGAGAATTTAACCTGGTGCACAATTGATCAAACTCTAGAGGGGAGTAAAAGTTTAGGTAGGGAAGTGAACAAGGGTGGGGAAGGGTAGAAACGTGTTGTTAATTTCCTGAAGGGCATGTGAGAGAAAGTGTGAGATCCAAAGATCTCTAGGATTTTGAAAGACCATCTGCCCTCCATGGTAGGAATTATTAAACTGAGTTATCACAGAAAACCCGAGGAATTACATGGAACTGGCAAACAGAGACTGTTGTCCTTTAATGTCTGAACAAGCTTACTCTCAACTCTTGATTTCTCCAAGACATCCTTATGGTTATCTTTACCACAGAATGTCTTGAAGATGTCAGTCTGTATTCACTGCTTTTACTTCTCAGTCCTTAAATATCAATCTGATTTCCTCCCACCATTTTGTGAGTTCTTCTGGAAAAATCTAAGTCCACTACTGTTTTTGATCTTCATCTTACCCAATCTCTTGATAGCATTTGTCACTGAGACCAACACCTCCTCGATAATATCTCAGCTTCCACCTACCATGTCACACTTCTCTCTTAATTTATCTTCTGCCTTCTGGGATCCTTTTTTTGGCTATTTCCCCAGATCTACTTCTTCTACCTAACTTTACTAGTTAGGTTTCTCACATATGCTTTTTTGTCCTCCTTTTGGCATGTTTTTCTTTGTCCATCTCATTTATTCCTATGGCTTCAACTACTGATAACACCCAGTTTTATATGCATGCAAACCCTTTCTTAGCTCATGAGCCTGGATCACCCATGAAACATATAGTTACAAGCTGTGGTAGGTGTTAGAATAAAGCTCCATTAGAGCTATGAGAATAAATAAATAATTTAGAAAAATAAAAGGAAGAGTCTGACCCATTGGGGAAAGGGTGGTTAGGGAAGACTTCCTGGAGGAACTGATAATTGAGATGGAATTTGAAGGCGTGGTGGAAATGATGTCATGAAGAGGTAGAAGGACAAGCAAGATTCTTGCATCCTGTCTAAAACTGAATTTGCCAAACATCATTCTCATGCTAACGATACCTGACTAAAATCCTTCAGTGCTATCTTATCATCTACAAAATAAGGTTAAAACCCTTCAGTCTAGGACTTGAAGTCTGTCATATCTCAAGTTAATTTTCATCTAATTTCTAGAACTCCCTCTGATCTACTTGGTTGGTCCCTAAACATAAATGTACACCTAATACTTTGTCATTTGTTTTCCACTGTTTTCTTTACCTAGATTGTCGTTTTTCTTCCACATTTTGTTCCTGGTGAGCATCTCTTACTCATCATTCAAAGTCCAATGAAATATCGCGCCTCTGCAAGTTTCCTACACTACGGGTTTTCGTAGAACTTTTTATGTGACTTTATTATGTTCCCATTGTATCATGCTCACAAGAGGCAGTGTTGTATTGATGCTAAGAGCAATGACCCAGGTCACAGACTGCCTGGAATCAGTATCCTGATTCCTCTGATTGTTACCTGTGCGATCTTATACAAGTTTATGATAGTACTTCATAGGGTTGTTGTAAGGGCCATAGGTATCTCTCTTTTTTTTTAAGGTTTTTAAAATGACATTTGTTCTTAAAAGTTAACATGTGCATAATAGGAAACCAAAAAACACAAGAAGCAAAAAACAAAGTCATCCATGATCACAAGCAGTTACTGTTTGATGTGTCCTTCCAGGTCTCGTTTGTGTATCTATACAACTAAGCATCCATTTGTATATAATTAAGATCATACAGTTATGTATCATGTTTTTTCACACATCATGAATGTTTACCGTTTCAAAGTCCCAAAGCTATGAGTATTCTGATAAACAAGAATACACTACACCAACTCAATCTGGAAGGAAAAAATGTAATCCTGCCTCTCTTGGCAACAAAAATTTCATAAAAGTCAAAAATGGCAATGGGCCTCTAGATAAAGATATTG